>NW_020455810.1:1527071-1771398 GCF_003342845.1 Nothoprocta perdicaria
AAAAAAAAAAAAAAAAAAAAAAAAAGCCTAGTGGAAAGCAAGATTTTTTATATTTGTGGTCACAGTTTTATTGAGAATGCCACTGGTTATGCGATAAATATCACTATTTTTTGGTACACTCTTTCACAACAGAATCATTAGTCTGTGAACAGCTCACTGCTATACATCAGAAAGGGAGAAAAATGAACAAGTTGACACACTAATCAAGTACTGCAAGTTGGTACACTGAAGCAGCACAGTGTTCCCAAAAGCAAAGAGACACTATATGTGGAGAGGTGAATTAAAAATTAAAGCAATTTTTAGAAGAAAGAAAAGGATTTTGCAGGATTTGATTAGAAGGACTTACTCTATTAATAACAAAGATAAGAAAAAATGTCATTTCAGCACCTCTGTGTGTACATAATCGAACATCAAACTGCTGCTAGTCCCTCAATGCCAGATATTCCAAGATTCCTCTGGACAACTCCTCCTGTTCTTACAAGTTAATATGAGTTAATGGCAAACATATTTTCTTCTAAGTATATCTCATTATTTCACCTCTCTTTTTGCTTCATTATTCATGGACATGGGCATTTTTTTCTGGAATCCAAATTCCATCAGGTTACAAGATGGTGAGAATTCATTATCATTTTGGTGACAGTCTGCTATCAGTTTCACTTTATTATATTGTTACAGGTAGATATAAAACTTGTTCAAGTCATAATATAGTGTTTTCTTATTAATATTTCAGTTCAGCAACATAATACATATACATGCTATTTCAAACTGAAATAAACCTCAAAACCCACCTAGCACAGGAGCCAAGAAAATAGCAAAAACAAAGGTTTATAAATCTCACAAAAGAAAGAAATCTTAGCAAGAACCTTCAGCTTCAAAATTCCTACACATCCAGTCATTTCAATATCCTTAAGAGTGGATACCCAAAATACAAAATCAACCATGATTACTAAAATTTCCTCAACATGAAACACTAAGTACAGAGATATGGCAACCTGAGATTCTAATTTTTCTCCCCTTGAATGAATTACTGCTAAGTAGCTGACTAGCTTAGACCTTCAAAAAAAAAAACATGTTAAGGGTTTCTTAAATCCTGAGTGATTGAGTGAATTGACAATCTGTAAAAGTCAGTAAAAATGCATTCTCTTCCTTTTGTTTTTCTTATTTTTGACTGCTAGTGCCAAATATTTATGATATGTTTTTTACTCAGAATTAACCCTATGGGTCTATAAAAAATCAGCTGCGCTTTTGCTAATATTTTCTCTTAGCTTACATAGCTGAAATAAAACAAAATAGCTGAAGAGAAATAGCCTTGAGTAGGGATACATTAATGTTATTGAACCTGTTTTCTCTCTTTAATGGGACAATAATGCACATTTCTCTGCACAGATAATAGTGGGATTTAGATTAACAGATGCAGCTGGTACAGTTTCAGGTAATTCAGTGCTAGTTTTATAACAAAGTTAAAAAAAAATCCCTTCATGAAATAAGTTTAAAAAGTTAAATCAAAATGACAAGACAATCTGAATAACTTTCTTTTTCACACAGAATCACACACAGAATATTCAAGGTTGGAAGGGACCTCTGGAGATCATCTAGTCCAACCTTCCCGCTCAAGTGGGCACACCTAGAGCATGTGGCACAGGGCGGCATCCAGGCAGGCTTTGAAGACCTCCAGAGAAGGAGATTCCACAACCTCCCTGGGCAGCCTGTTCCACTGCTCTGTTACCCTCACAGTAAAGAAGTTCCTCCTCACCTGGAGATGGAACTTCTTGTGTTTCAGACCTTATAGAAGATAAAAATATTTGAAAAGAAAAATACTAAATTGATATTGAACTATACTGTATAATTGATAGGAAACTATCTAGTATGCAATTCTCAGTAGCTGGGAGGTTTTCCAGGAGCTACCCCAAACATCTTTCATGAACAAAGCTTTAAGGCAAATGTCTTGTGAGATAGATCATGTTAAAATGAATAACATAGCCATTTTGATTAGCTCTAAAATTCATCATGTATAAGAAATACAAACAGGAAAAAAGCCCAAAATCTTACTAAAAATATGGAGGAACAAAGCAGTATTAAATGTCACATATGAAGAGAAAAAAATGCATATTGCAAATATGATCAAAGGTTTCCAGTACAAAGACATTTTTTATAGTGCATTAAAACAACAGTTTTATGAAGTGAACAAATCTACAGATATTCATAGTAGCATGCATTGTAATATATTGCTTTCACCGTTTTCAGGGATGCTCTTTCTCTAATGTGTTCACTGCCATCCATTCCTGATTGCGAGGGATAGCTCTGATGCAGTCTTCTGCTGACATCTTCACTCAACTTAGCCTTAACTAAAAAGAAGCCTCCTTTCCCTGCTATGAAAAAAGTTAATCTACAGTCAAACATTTCTATTTTTCCTTCTCTGATCTGTTTCAAAATCCTCATTCTTATAAAGCTTTTCATTTTCCTAAGCCCCTTCTACTTTATGATTACTTTTATATTGCCCTTTGGATTAAAGCGCTCTTTATTCTCCATTTTCCTTTATTCCAGACCCTCATTATTCAGCTAGACTTACCTAAAATGAGTTGTATAATAAAATGCAGACTCACTGACTCATTCTAGTTCCCTCCCACATGCAGGCAGGTGAGAAACAGTTTCTAAGCCCATTTAATACTGCTTTAAGTGTCCTCCTGAGTAAAACAAAAAATAAGACTCCAGCAGAGTGGAGGAAGAAAAAAAAAACAAAGAAAATTTATCTTAAATGTAATGACAAAATTAATTGAAAGCAACAGTCACAGAAATTACCAGAGTTTCTGAATATCTTGCTTGTAGTAATGCCAAGTCTATATTCTCTAAAATAATAAGCTGATCTCTGCACTTAGTAAAACTGTGCTTTCTTCATCCATTATCATTTTTATCATTTCTCTTTCTGTGACAAGATATTTTAAAGTTCCTATAATATTATAAAAAACCCAATTCTCTATTAAAAAAAAAAAACATTCAATTTGTTTTATATCTCTTTACAAAAAAACATAGGTTAGACTTATTGAAAGTTTAGAAAGTTTTAGGTCATGATCAGTTTGTAAGCTGTTAATTTAGTCTCTGTTTAGGTTTTCACTTCAATCATTCTATTTCTCCCTTAAAGTATGTTATGTACTTTACATAGCTGTGATGAACTTCCTGACAGACTTTTGTCATCACTCTAGTAGAACAGTAGAATATATAACTTCTTATCTTTATTCATTTGACTCATTTATTTTGTTAAAAACAAACTATACCTTACCCATTTCAGAGACATAGAAGCAAAGCATTTTGAATTAAGTGTTGGGTTTATTTGTTTGTTTTTGAGAAATAAATTTGAGAAAGAGAGGAGAGAGAAAGATTATTATTTTAAAAGCAATGACACCATGTAGGCACATAACTATCTTTGCAAATCACCATAAGGAAAAATTTAAAGTCTACTTTCCATAATGGAGGAAGAAGTCGTAAATACAGAATGCTTGCCAGACTTAGAGTATAGAGTATGAATTACATTGTGACTAAAGGATCACTAGACCTTTTCCTAAATTAACAAAGTCTGATTTGATTTAGGGATATTCCATATCACATCTCAGGAAAGGAATATGCTGTGATAAGGATATAAGAACATATGACAAGAACTTGTCGAGAAAAGTACTTCTTAAAGGGATTGGAAAATATATTCTCTAAGGTAACACGGGTATATATTATAAGCAATATTACTCTTTTTAGAGCTCTGGCATAAACAATGCATACAAATTGCTTTTGTAGAATTTTGAATACACAGAATCATTTCATATAAGGTTTGCCCTCTATCATTTATAAAGAGTAATTTGCAAGTGGTTTTCTGAATATCTCTCAGCCTGAATGTGGATTCCTCATAGAACTAGTCATGTTCATGTTACTCCTCCCTCAAAAAAATGAACAAAATCTAAAAAACAACATGGATTTTATTCGACATAAATATCATATTGTATGTTACTCGAGACTGTACACTATGTGAGATCTGTTCAAGAATTTTAAACTACTTCTACTATGCCATTCAAATTAAGACATTGATGTAGATAATCTGTCAAAATCAGGATTATCCTTTTCCAATATTTCCCTGCTGAGTATACAGCTAAAGACCAAAATGAATTTGTTTGCTAGGAAAAATACTACTTCTAGTGCACTGGAGACTCAGATGTTGATTAAGATGAACTATATATAAAGGTAACAAAATTCTGAATTCAGGCGTATCCAGGCATACTCCAGTCAGAAACTTTTTTGTTTCCAATTCTACCCCCAGATATTTTGTGAAAGCTTAAGAGTTTAGCAAAATATATATAAGGTCAATCTACAAAGGACAATGAGGGTATTTAATTTTGTACTTGTGACTGCTCTTTGGAAGCATTACCTCATTCTGAATTTTAGATTTCAAATCTTGTCTTTTTTATTTTACCACTGTAAATACCTATGAGTTTATTGTGAACATTTCTTCTTGGAATACTTGCTCTTGTTAAGGATTGCCAAATATTCAGTAGGTTGGTGTTGTTCATTACACTGAATTCTCATCAACCATTCTGTTTCTACACAAAGAACTAATAAATCACAGAAATCTTAATTTAATATAAAGTGATAACAATGAGACAATGTCTATGAGGGTTTTTGCAGGCTTCACAATTTTGTTGATGGGAAAGCCAGCCCATCAGGAAGCTGCAACCAGCAGGATGTGCAATTGCTTGGAGACCGACAGATGATGCCTCATCAAAGTGTGGAAAGCTGTGTGGTAAATTGCCTGGAAACATAACACACAACCCTTCAGGAAAAAAAAATATGAATTTAAACTGTCCATTCCGCAAAGCCTGCTGCATAGAAACATACACACATGAAGACATCGGAAGATCCAGTTATGATGATTACAAGAACTCAGTTCCATTAGACGCTTCAAACAGCATGTTACAGGTGAAAGTCAAATGCTTGTTGGACTTAAATATGAGGAAGTATAAGAAGTTTATATGCTGCCTTTTTCCTTCCTCTTACCTTCCTCATGGTAAGCCAAAGATGCACAGGTGAATTAAATCTGACCATGCACAGCAGTTGATATCACACAATGATTTCACCACTGTGTCTTGACAGAAAAAAAAAAAGAAAATTTAAAACAAAATTCTACAAGATGCCATCTTTCCATCTTTTTGCACCACTTAGTGGCTAAACATTTTGAAAAATGTAGACTTTATCTGCAGCTATCATATGTTCCTTCCTTAAGTTTTTTATTGATAATCTGACTGAGTGTTGATTGAGTTAAGAAAAATGAACAATTTCAGCCATTTCTGGCAAACCTTCCTGGTCAATGACTGAAAAGATATAAAGCAAGCCTTTGAATGGACAGCCAGGTAGAGCACGGGATAGGAACAAATAGAAATGAATCTAAGGAGAAAAAGAAAGAGAATAATTACAACAGCAACACACACACACACAAAAAAAAAAAAACCCACAAAACAAACAAAAAAATGCAGACAAATAATGCATTTCATCCAGCAGCTAAAAATTACAATTGAAATATATTGACATTACAAACACAGAAATAGAAACAGATTTGGATGAAAGATAAAGGGTTGCTGGAGGCCACAGTAATATTTTAAATTCTCTCTTAGCTCTTATATTAGCTAAAGATGAGGTCTAGCCTTTCAAGAATTACTAGATCTTTACTAAACATATTTCACCATAACCTACTAATTGCAATGGACTTTGGATCAAGCTGAGAGTAAGAAACTACATACTGTGAGCAGCAGAACCAAGAATGGGTGATAATGATTTAACATGAGCATAAAAATTATAAAAAATATTACTTCTACTGTATTGAATATGTATTCATTTGAATGGGAGGCAGGGAGGGAGGGAGGAAGGAAGGAAGGAGAAAGA
The DNA here is from genome assembly GCF_003342845.1 of Nothoprocta perdicaria. Classification (NCBI taxonomy): domain Eukaryota; kingdom Metazoa; phylum Chordata; class Aves; order Tinamiformes; family Tinamidae; genus Nothoprocta; species Nothoprocta perdicaria. Next base: position 1,532,988 of record NW_020455810.1, read on the forward strand.
GTTCCACGCATCCTATAATGCGTGCATGTACTTCATTATTATGAAATTATACTATGCATATACATAAGGTCCTCCTTTTCAAAGTAGTAGCTTTGGGTAGCCAAATATAATCTTAAAATGTATTTTGCTCTTTCAATTAATTCAAGGCATTGGCTTTCCAGTTAATGAACATACTAATAGCCTAGATTAAAAAAAGAAAACAAAACAAAGAAAGCAAAGTGTATATATTTTTACCTATAGCTTCTCTTGTGAAATCAAGTATGTACAACATAATTTTGCACATATAAATATCAGTCTCTCAATTCATCTCTGTAAAATACTGGGCCTAATTGGTCTTAATAACAGTTACATATTGTTATCTTTGTTACTTGCTTTTTTCTTTTTTAGTGTTTTTCATATGTCATCTGGCAGAAGTCCTCTGGAAAACAGCTGTAAGTTATCCTGTAGTTTCTTAATAATATTCTTAATATATGTATTCTTAATATTCTTAATATTATGAGTATTCTTAGTATTCTTAATAATATGAGTTGGATGGGTGAGTGAACTACAAATTGGGTAGGAAAAAAAAAGCCAGGTTCCAGGTCTCAAAGTGCAGCATTCTGTATCCAGGTGCCAAAAACTGGGATTAGTAGTGTTTACTCTTCAGTCTGGGAGGAACAGCAGTAGGGTAAGCATGCCAGAGGGATCTTGGCAAGCTGGTGATAATCATGTCACAGAATCCACTTCAGCAAATAAGAAGTCCTGCATATGGGGCCCCTTCCGGCAGTACAGTGTGGGGTCTATCTGGAAATAAAACTCTACAGAAAAGTAGGTCCAGTGCAAGATGAGCAGCAATGCACACTTGTGATGTTGGCAATCCACATATTAAGCTATATTAGCAAGTAACTAGTTAGAATTACTGTAATTTGGAGGTCAAGCGAAGTGAGTCTTCCCCACTATTGGCCACTGGTGAGATGTCATCTGGATGATTTTAGTAGTGTGCCTGGTCTTGGTGTTTTCATGCAAATAAGAGTAAGAATAAACATAAAAATAAGAATATATTGCTGGAACTGCAGATGTATAAAAGGATTAGTGAGCTGGTTTTGCTGAGTTGGAGAAGAAAGGCCTAAAAGGACCTTAGCATTTTACCTTCCCTAATCTATCTGAGGTTTTCTCTAATTGCTACCTGATGGGTAGCTAGCGAGAAGTCAGAGAACCACAGAATTGTTAAGGTTGGAAGGGACCTCTAGACATCATCTAGTCCAAACCCCCCGCTCAAGCAGGGACTCAGAGCATGTGGCACAGAGTTGCATCCAGATGGGTTTGGAAGATCTCCAGAGAAGGAGACTCCAGAACCTCCCTGGGAAGCCTGTTCCAGGGTTCTGCCAACTTCACAGTAAAGAAATTCTTCCTCGCATGCAGATGGAACTGTCTGTGTTTCAACTTATACCCATTGTCCCTTGTTCTATCACTGGCCACCACTCAGAAGAGCTTGGCCCTTTCCTCCTTGCATTCCCCCTTCATGTACTTATACATAATAATCAGATCCCCTCTCAACCTTCCCTTCTCCAGGCTAAACAGGCCCAGCCCACTCAGTTTTTCCAAATACAAGAGATGCTCCAGTCCCTTAATCATCTTGGTTGCTCTTCACTGGACACTCTCTAGAAAATCTGCATCCCTCTTGTACTGAGGAGGCCAGAACTGTCCCCAATACTCCAGGTGCCGCCTCACCAGAGCTGAGCAGAGGGATAGGATCACCTCGCTTGACCTGCTGGCAACATCCTCCTGATGCAGCCAGGAGCCCATTGGCCTTCTTGGCCACGAGGGCACTCTACTGACTCATGGTGAACTTAGCGTCCACAAGAACTCCCATGACCCTCTCTGCGGGGCTGCTCTCCAGCAGGTCAGTCCCTAATATGTACTGGTGCCTGGGGTTATTCCTCCCCAGGTGCAGGACCCTACACTTGTCCTTGTTAAACCTCATGAGGTTCCTCTCTGCCCAACTCACCAGCCTGTCCAGATCCCTCTGGATGGCAGCACAGCCCTCCGGAGTGTYGGCCACTCCACCCAGCTTGGTATCGTCTGCAAACTTGCTCAGGGTGCACTCAGTGCCCTCCTCCAGGTCGTTGATGAACAGGTTGAATAGCACCGGGCTCAGTACTTACCCCTGGGGGACATCGCTGGTCACAGACCTCCAACTGGACTCGTCCCCGTTTTTCACCACCCTCTGAGCTCTGTCATCCAGCCAGTTCTCAATCCACCTCACTATCCACCTGTCCAGTCCACTCTTCCGGAGCTCTCCTATGAGGATATTATGGGAGACGGTGTTGAAAGCCTTGCTGAAGTCAAAGTAGAGAACATCCATGACTCTTCCATCCTCCATCCAGCCCATCATCCCATCATAGAAGACTATCAGGTTTGCAAACATGAGGCACACAGTGAAAGGAAAGAAGGCACTACATACAAGGGAACAGCAAGGAAAATTCAAGTTATTTGGTGTTAGGTATGTTAGATTAAATTATATTTTCCAAATGTAGACATCAGGACAAAAATGTCACAAGAAGGTAGTGAAATTTTGTAACAAGTTGTCAAAGCAGTCTATGGCCTCTCTGTCTTTGGGGACACTTACTTTGACTGAACAAGGCCTTAAGCAACCTAATGGTTGCCAAACTTTGCCTTGCTTTGAGCACTGAGTGATACTAGACATTCTTCCAGATGTCCCTCCATCCTAAACGATCCTATATTTGTAAGGCTCAAAATGATTGAATTAAATTTTCAAAGTGGAATTTTAAAGAATACTTAAATCATGATGAACAGAGGGACTATTTTATAGACATCCTTGATGACTCTTCAGTCTTTTGTTTCCCTCTCAGAGCAGAAGAAGGAATATAAGCCAAAAATCATGGGTCATAAATCAGAATGAGTTAGATTCTTAGTGCTTCTTGCTCAGTTACTTTGGAAATCTGACACAGTTGCTTTGGAAAGCTGACAATGTCTCTCAAACTGCCATAAGGGATGAAGTATTTCTCCTTAGGACTTCATAAAATATAAATGAATGAGAAAAAAAGAAAGTCATGTTCCCTGGGTATTACCTCCATCTCAATAACAATATTCCCCTACAAAGAATGGTGACATGGCTTTTATAGAATTTTTTTTTATGCTAGAAGTCGTCGCACTGTCTAAATTTAAATGCTGCTATCATCCTCCCAATATAATCTAAACAAGATATTTCTTTGTATAAATAAAATTGTGTTGGATTAATGAGGCTCTTAATAATGTGTTAGTTAATTTGGCTCAAAACAAGATCCAGCTGGAACTCACTTAGGTTCGTGTTATATAGAACTCGTTAGGGCTTCCATAATTTAAAATTTTTCCCAACTATACCTTATTGCTGCTGTAATAAGCATTGCTTATTAATTAAATAAAGTTTTTATATATATAAAAAAAAGATGTTTGGCCTATTAAGGAGAATGGGTGGGGAAAACTGTCATTTAAAATGTCTCTTACAATGTTTTTTTAATATCTATTATAGAAGCTAAAGAGAGAAAAAAGGGTAAAAAAATGAGGAAAATTTGAGTGCACAGTTTCTGATCTGGTCCTGTGTTTGTTAACAATTCTCTGGTTAAATACAAAGTTACAAAGAATCTGGCTTATAGGTTAATTCTTTAGCTAGTGTTATATTGGGAAATATGGAACTCAGAAAGTTCAGCTGTGCTGACAAGGTTCTGATGGCATTGTATATAAAAATATTGCTTAAATCTATCGTATTTCTCCTTAGGAGGAGATACCACAGCATTTTATGGAATGTCAGTTTCATTATTTACTGAACAAAAATGGAAGAACAGATAAATGAAAGACTAACTGGCAGGGCAGTTGTGAAACTATAAATAGAATGCATGTACTTGTAGTCCACAACCAGTGATATTTTGATTGGGAAGTGCGATCAATTTTATTTCATTGGGAAATACAATCTATTTATTTAGTCCAGTAGTTATGAGATCTCTATAATCAATGTAAGAATTTTCAGTTAAAGTATCAAGGAGGGACAAAGACAAAACTTCAACGTTTTCTCTTCTGCATTATATTTTCAATTGGAAAGAAACAGTGTAGATGTAGTAGTGTAGAAACACTACTAGATATAGTAGTGTAGAAACAATAGTTTCAATTGCAGAAACAGTGTCTAAGTAAAATGCTAAAAAAGATAGGAGAAAAACAAAATAAAAATAAACTTTGGGAACAAGCATTGATCCATTTAATTAATCTAACTTTCAAATCACCTTCTCTTCAGGATATCTAAATCCAATCCGCACTAATCAATTCCTGGGAGAGTAGCTCATATTTCACACTATTAAAATGCAACACTGTAGCATGTTTCTTATCTTTTGAAGAAATAGAGCTATTATGTTCCTCAATATATGTTCCTCAATATATGTTCCTCAATCTCCAAGGGCAAAGAGTTTTCATGTTAGCTTCGGCAACAGGTTTTTCAGAGCATAAATTTGATGAGGATGGAAAAAAGTTTTGTATATATTATAATTTACAGTGCTAAAATATAAAGATCTATACACAATTTTTCATTTTCTTTTCAATTTTCAGCTTTCACCTTTCCTCCTACTTTTAAACATATAAATTCATTAAATTTTAAACTTACAAATTCAAAAATATGCACTTAAAATAATCAAGAGTTTGGAATATCTTGCCAACAATCAACAGCAGTTGTTGGCAACATATTCCAAACAAGTACAACAGCACTGGCTAATAACTATGCTTAACAGTTTATCTCCCAGAGAATTAGGTTGAGTTAAGGAGTCATTAATACAGATGTGTTTGAGGAGCAGCTTCTGGGTAGCTTTCCTATTAGTTTCTCTGTGTATGTGCTTCATGCTCCTGAGAACCATTCCAGGAAGTCTGAGTTCATCTAGTTCATCTATTCTCTGAGAAACACTTCAGCATCTCCTTTTTATTTATTTTTTTTTCTTTGCAGGTTGTATGTCCAGAAAGAGACATGTAGTGAGGCACTTGAGTTCTGAACTCAACCTCTTCCCTTTGCTGACCGCAATCCTGACAAACCAGAGCAGTGTCACAGGCAGGAGACCATGTGCTGCGCCACTGGAATCTGCAGTTGCAGCAAGGGCACTTTCATAGCAGTGTACAGGCAGCTAGCAAACACAGAAATGCTTCAGAGGAACTGCTGGTCTGGGTGCAGTCAGAAATGAGATCATTAATTACCCAAACAGTGTCTTTCTCCCCTTTGCATACTTGTCAGCAACCAATTAATTCATTCTGAAATCAGGCTGCAAGAACATCGTGGTTCCTTATCTAATGCTGTAGCTTCCATCATTTAGGAAATGCAAAGATCCTTTCTTCATATCATGAAGAATGATCATTCATATCTGCATATCAGAGTTTGATCAGTGTCTATAGTTCATCTCCATGATCTACTAGGGTAGATTTAGAAAAAAGAATGGAAATCTTTGCAGTGAGATTTTTTTTTCTCCTGTGAGGGACTTAAGTGTTGACTTCTACACTTGTGACAGGTCAAAGCAATACAGTTTGAAGAAACTGATAAATGGATATAATTTGGATGAGAAAAAATACAGGCTTGACTCCTTCCCAAAGGTAATACAAACCACAAATTTTATAGTTCCTCATCTGTTCAGACTTAATATCTACTGTTGAAAAACAAAAGGCACCCCAGGGAAAATGAACCAGTAGAAATGACAAGTGCTTCTGCTCTGGCCAGGGAAGCAGAAAATTTAAAGGGACTTTCATTTATAGTAGTAAAATCTGAATTCAAGGTTTACAGCAACAAACTGGACCAAGACCATACATAGCCTCTAGAATGTTTAGGGGCTGGGACATGAGGAGGGCCTAAAGGACTTGTTTACCCTAGAGAGCAGATGGCTTTGAGTGGGCTAAGAGCAACCTGGCAGCGTCTTTAAGGAGGTTATCAGGAAGATGCAGCAGGGTCTTCATAGAGGGGTGTAGGTGAGAATGAGAGTCAGCATGCATAAGCTGAAATAAAAGAGGTTCAGTATCGCTGTAAGAAAAGAACTCTCAATTTATGCTATGATATGAGGAGACAAACATTGAAATATGTTTCTCAGACAGCTGTGAAGTCTCTATCTTGAAGGTTTTCAAGACCTATGCCTCAGAGAAAAGTTGCTTACTTAGCACAGTTTTAACAAAACCTGCATCAAAGTTTATTGGTTTATTAATGATATGTAATTAATACTCAGTCCTTGAGGATTAAATGTGTTGATCATTTTTAGGATCAACATCTACATGACAACAGATAAATCACAGCCCTGGAGACTTAGAAAATGTTAATGATACCTACGAATTTTTAAACATCCTCATACAACTAATTGGAAAAATTTTAATCACACACATGCACACACACACACATACACATACAAGCAGTTGCACACACACACACACACACGCACATACAACTGGAGTCAAAATACATATGGTCTTAAAAGCATAAGCCCATAATATGGGACTGCTTCTCCTGACTGCACACCATGAGCACCCTTACCATTTCTATGCAAACACCAAAATTAAAGCATGCCTCTAAAGATTCGATTCTAATTAATTTCTTCAAAATCACAAGGGGCTAAATCAGAAGCAAAAACAAGTTGTGACCTACAGAATTGACTTTCTCCCCTACAACACATTAACCTTGTGTATTCTTCTTATTGTCATTCTTACCACTGAAACTTTGTTTCTGCTTCCTCCTCTGCAAGAAATAAAATAATTCTGATATATATATGCACATATATATTTTACATGTATGTCTCAGGTTCATAAACATTACAGTGGAGAAAATAAGGGTCATCATTTCCTAGAAGTATACCAATATAATAGGATTTGCAATTATCAAGTCGAAGACAGAGTTCTTATGTATATCTCTACAAGAATGCTTATCCATAATAAGAGAAAATAGCGGTATTTATCTGTTTTATCAAGAAGAAAGCCTTAGTAGGCTCTTATCAGAATCTGTAAGAAAAAAAATGTTCACACAAGAGTTTATATCACCATTTCATCCTTAAGCATTCTATGATTCTATGATTCTAATTAGATATCATTCAAAATAATAAACTTCTTTGTGATAATTCTAAAGTTTTCAGAGAGAACATTTAAAGTAAGATTTTGTTCAAAACCAGCAAAAACAATGGCAGAGATATTAAAAAGAATGTAATTATTCTTTTGAAAGAGATGTCACTAAAATGACAGTAAAATTGATACTGAATTATCCGTAAATATTCTCACGTAATGAAGCTAGGAACTATTTTACCAAGGGAATAAAACTTAAATTTAATTAATTTTTCTAAGATAAATTATAAAAATTTTGATAGTCATTTTTTTTGATACCTAAAATACATATTTGGAATCTAAAAGTACTTTCTCTTTCATGGACTTTACTGACAGACACGTGTCAGATTCTAAAATACAACCCCTGATTTGCAAAATTGCCTTTTGTCTTCATAGCTTAGAAGGATAGTCTTGTATTCTTATGTCTACTGCTTTTTTTCTTTTTTTCTTTTTTTTTTTTTTGCCAGTAGATCACCATGAACTAGGGTTAGTTCTATTACAATATATAAATAGATTTTAGTTAATAGTTAACTATTTTAAGATTAAGATAGTTAACTTAATCATTGTGTTTGGGGATTTAGTAAGATTGCTAGTACCACAAGATTGCTGGTGGGATACTCTTACCTGTGCTGAAAAGCAAATTTCTCATGTAGCCAATAATAACTCTAAACTGTCCCTATACTAAGTTAGGCAATAAAACATACAAGCAAATATATCTCCTAGTCTTTGCATATAAATCAACCAAGATTGACTTAAGTGCTCCAAATCTTATGGAAGCTCTATTATAAAACTACTCACCCATAAATAAAAATATTTTCTTTAAAAAAGATTATCTAGACTTTAAAACCAAATTGAACCTAAAAGGGAGTTTTCTATGCTATATGTCACCAAGCAATAAAACTTTGCTTACTATGAAAATGTTTGCTATTTTATTAATTCTAGTGCTGCGAATTACTACACCTATAGTGCACACTACAAAACCAGGAATTTTGCAATATTATAATCTTCATATGAATGGGCTGATTACCTATAGTATAAATTGGGAAGATAATTGCATTCAGTATATCTGCATTGACATTTGAAATCAACAATGAGAGTCAAATTTATGTATTAATGTTTCCTGTTGAATATAAATGAGCATTTTCTTTTCTCCCCTTTGGCAAGAAAATGAAATCAAAAGTAGTGTTCCTCAAACAGCGATCAACATATGCAAAGTGCCAGGGGTTTTTAGTAAGAAAATTCCTAGAAGCAGAATGTTTTTTAACAATAGAAACAACAAAAAATCCTTGTGTCTTGGGTACATTTAAGGAATATCCTTTGTCTACAGAAGATAAATACTTTGTCACCTTTTTGGAGTTGTGTTTTTATGAACAGCCCTGGATACTTTTTTGCCTTTTATTCATATATTAAGACACATTAATCTTTGAGATTACAAGTACTTAGAGATAAATTTCAGAATCTTTTAATTCAACAACAGGGATTTCTTTAGTTGCAGATGAAAATAGTGGGAGTCATGACTGCAAAATATCTAGAATCAGGTGCCTAACTGTATTTAAAATGAGATTACATTTATTAAATAAAATCAGAATCTATTCATATGAAGCTACAAGGTGCTGCTTATGATCTCAGAAAGAACAACTAAAACATAAAAATAAAAGAATAATTAATGTGTATAATTATAGTTACATAAGAGTATATGATTTTAGAAATGTTATGATTTTGTGTTTTTTTCCTTTTTATTAGAGCTTATCTCTTCTCTTAGGTGAAGAGAGAGTTGTGTCAAACATGTTGTCCTAATGTTTTTCTTCCCACTCATGAAATTCTTAACATCATCATCAATGCTCAACTAAGTGATAATTCTTTGCAGCACAGCAAAACTTAAGATTGTAACATGAATACGTCACAAGGAAATGTAAAAAGTTAGAAACAGGGTCCACAGTATATTTACTAGATGGTAACACAGTACATATGAAAATGTAAGGACATCAGAAAACAGTTAGCTAAAAATCAGAGGAAATAATATTCTATATAGACTGGAATGGATCCACATACATTATAAAAAGGATATATCTATGCATGAAAAAGCTATATAGAACTACATAGTAATTTCACAGAAAAAGGTGTTAACAGGAAGCAGAAAATTTAAGTGACATGCATAGAAAATGATATAGAAATGAAACAGTGTCGTGTATCAGAAATGAATTCAGTGAATAACAATTCTTTTAAAAAAATTGTGATGACAGCTAATCAGCCTAACATCTGATTACTCAAGTTAAAACATCTTGCAGAAAGACCACTGTTGTTGGGAACACTGTTTCCATGAACTAGCAAAATATCTATCTAGTCAGGGGGCAGTATGAATCTCTCCCCTCCTACCTTGGGAGAAAAGTCAGGTAGCAGCTCCATGAAGAGGGATAATTTATACCTGTGGTCCCCATAGGTATATTTATATGGCACATTCAGCCCTTGATGGGGGGCTAAAGCTTAAACACCTCTATGAGGTGCAATTAACTGTGCTATATAGTACCTCCTTAAACACACCAAACTGAATTACGTTTCATTGTAGAGGGTGAAGAAGAGATCAAATAAGCAGAGATTAAAGGTTTACCTCACTATAGTAGTTTTTGTACAGCACCCAGTTTAGAGCACATTCTAGTCAATGGGAAGGCTTTCTTAGCACCTTACAAGTGAAGCAGCTACAACTTAAAACAGCAGTGTTTTTCTTTGATGCTCTGTCGGAGATTTCAGCCCCTGGTAAGCCACACACTGATCTCCAGGTGCTTGATTCCCATGGATCGTGAGGAGTGCTGACAGCGGGAAGCGATGCTAAGCCAGCAGGCTGTGATGTACAAAGAACACTGCCCAGGCACACATCTCTGTCCGTTGACACAGTCAGAGGCCAAAAAGCTAATGGCAGTAATGTCTTTATCCATTGCATGAAAGTTTGCCCTGGGAGATTGGCAGATTAACAGCCTTGTTGACAAAATTCATTCTTTTGGAGAAGTAACTTACTTGTTAGAAGGCTTAAATCATCTCAGTAAGTTTTGCAATACTGATGCTAGTAAACCAACATTCATAAAAAGAAAGTAGACTTAAGAACAATGTTTGTAAGTACTCTTTTGACACTAGAGTAGAAAATGATGCAATAAAACCATCAGTGGACAACAAATTCTCAGCTAAGTTCTTATTTTTCACAGGTACTTTAAACTGGTGTTCCTGTCCAAGTTGTTCCACACTTCCTTTTTGTTTCAAGTTTCCTTCTTGAAACTTTTCTTTAATTTTCACTCTCTAGTTTGTGCTAGTAAAACACTAAAGCAGGCAGCGCTGTATCCATGTGCTGGATATAGAGTGTAAGACTGTTAAGACTATTTTGGAGGGGAAAGGGAAGAGCCAGGAAGTTTTGAACTTAACTTATGCCAATAAATATGTATTTTTTTCTTCTCCCATTAAACAACATCATGTTTCTTTTTAAAGAGGTTCTTGCACTCAGCACAGAATTCACAAAAGTAAAAAATTACTTAAACAAGAAAATAATGCCTAAACAAAGTTTAAATTTCAATTAGACAAAATTACACAAAATTAGACAAAACAAAGTCAAACTGAGAGGACTGCCTTCCTCTCAGTGTCTTTGACTAGATGCAGGAAACCTTATCAACATGCTGCTTCAACCTTTTGTTTTATTAAAATAAATGGGAATGGAAATCAATTGAATAGTGACTACAAATACAGTAAGGAAAATTGACAAACCAGTTAAAAACATAAAGTTCTAATTGAAAGATTGGCTGCTATAAAATATTCATTCTAATTACTTTGAATATGCACCAGAGGAAAAGGTAATCTTTTTCTAAGAAATCCATACAACCCAGATACAGTTTGTATTTAAATAGAGTAGGTTGAAAAATACAGGCTGTTGTTCTTAGAATAAAGGTGATTTTCATTTTGTGTTAACTATTTCCTAATGAAATGCATGCTCTGTTAACACTAATTCAGGTTCATTACCTGCTAATCAGAATGTAATTTCTGCATTGATTTCAAGAGTAACATTCTTTCCTTTTTCACTTTCTGAGGAAATATAATCATCAGAGAAAATTTTTAACAATGTTCTTATTATCTCAGCTAAGCTCAGCTCAGCTAAGCCTCAGCTAAGAAAAGAGGAGGAACACTCCTTTCCCCACAAAGTTTTAACAAAAGACAGGTAGGGAGACAGACAGATTGCTTAATCTTGAACTCCAGGTAGATACCTTTTTACAAAGGACAAAATTATTTCTGCCCTTGATGTATTCTGAGGTTGAGAACTACTGCTTTACTTTTACCATACAATGAGTAGAGTATATAAAATGACGGCATTCAGAGAAATCATTGAGTAACCAAGTAATCATTGGATTACTTAGGCACGTTTTTATGGAACTTAAAGAAAGTCTGTATTTTATAGAGCATTTTATTGTTGAAATGAGCAAGTTCATCACAGTTCACTGAGGCAGAGTTATTGAAATAGAAAGCACTTTCCCAATTTTGAAGGTGCCAAAGGTAAAAGCTTCTTCTGATGAACCTTTTTCTTGCATAACATCTGTCACATGTAGGCAAGCATGATCAGACCAGGCCCAGTGAGACTGCCAAATAAAGCTGGAAGAGCACTAGAAGGTGAAAAGGCAATATTGAATGGTCTATCAGAATTTATTATGAACCATCATGGTCTAAATCATCTGTTATTTGTCCTGCTTCAAGTTCCAGTTTCTTTGGAATAAATTATAGTATAAAAGTTGTTAAAGAGTTAAGAGACATGTCAATGTACTTCCTCTTTATGTACCCTCTAGAGCTTAATGACTGCCATAAATGGCTTTATTTGATGGCAAACAGGTACCATTCTGCAAAATCCATGCCAAAACGAAACAAAACAAAACCCCACAAAACATCTAGCTCTGTAGTACCTTGAGCGTAGTTGGATATGCTATTTGTTGGATACACCTGGCAAGATATTATTAAAACAGGGAAGGAAAAAAGCAGCATTGTGACTTGTTCAGAATCTAGCCGTTTCATAATTGCAGAATCTCCTCAGGGAAGAGGAATACTCTTATTCCCTAGTGCTTTGTGGTAAGCAAACAAATACACCATAATATTACAAATGAAAAATAGATGATAAATAAATAGAATGTCAGAAGTTCTTTCGTTTTCTTTTTTTTTCCCCCATGATACATGATATACAGTTGTCTATGATCTAAAATCTCAAAAAGAGTAATATTAAGCAAAAAATATTTGTCCATCTGACAGGAATATAATGTTTTCTATCAGTTAATTTTAACTAACACTGAGCTGAAAGATGATTGACAAATGATCTTTTCTTGGTCTTAAACAATTTTTAAAGCATTTTATTGCCTATTAGAATCAAAAGTTGAAAATTAAACTCTTGGAGTGAGAGTTGTCAGAGCTGTAACACTAGCTACTCTATTCATTAGCCAAATGAAAATGATGAAGAAAAGAGTACAGACCATCAGGAAACAGCAAAAGCAGGGATACTCTACAAGGGGAGAGCATGGACTTAAGGGTGACCACAGCACAGATACAACCCCACAGAAACTAAGCTCAATAAACAGAGTCAGGGACCAATAGCAGGTTCCAATGACAGTCCCTGGCAAGACAAGGTGAACGGCCCGTCCAGGGAGCCCATTTAGAAGCAGCAGAAGAGATAGCAAGAGACAGAAAGTAGGTAGTAGATAGGAGGCAGTACATAGGTAGATCTACAATAGGTAGGTAGGACCAACTACAAAGGTCCAAATCCAATCTAACATATATAGTGTGATATAGATCTGGAGACAGGGACATCAGTGTCAGCTTGGGCAGCAACTTGAGCCCCAAGTGTCAGCTGAAATGGAGTTCCTGTATCCATGAGTACAGAGGTGGAAACCTCAGAGAATCTGGTCAGGGCAAATGAGGCCTATTTGTGTAGACAGGGGCCTGATAAAAATCAGCCTTGGGCAAATATAATCAAATTGCAAGAAGAATTTAACTAAAAAAAAAAAAAAAAGGTTTTGTAGTTCTGATCATTGTACTAAGGCATCAAAGCCTCTTCTTCAAGATATTCAAAAGAGTCAATACTTCAAAAACAGGGGAATGGTGATCTTTGTTTTTTTGATTTCATATTTGGGTCCCCCTATTCCCTTCCAAGAGAATAATTTACTACCTGCTGAGATATCATCCTGCACTGTGTGCTAGAGGCTTTCAATATTTCTATTGAAGATGGAATAATTAACCACTGGAACAAGAACATGGGGAAAGAATAATCATGACCACATAGCCTAATGGTAAAAATACTCCTGGTAAAAATCTCTGGTTCACTTAATGGAAGACGATATTGCAAAACATATCATCTGTGGTCCTAGAAAGGTGTCAGACCTCTCAGCTGAGAAGAGCTTCCAGTCATCATAGGAAATTCATATGGTATCAATAATATGCTTTATTTTTTTCTACATAAAAAAAAGATATTTTCAGAATTCAGACTTCCATTGCTTTGTGTTCCTTGCCATTTCTTCTCTCTTCATCCCTAATCTACTACCTACAGTATGACTTGAACAGAGAGTGACAGTGCTTACTTACTGTAAAGAATCACAGCAACCTCTAACTCTTCCCTTGAATACAAGATACCTTTTATAACCTTCCCTCTTGAAATCTCATCAGGCTCACCTCACTGAATAGATTGCACCACAGGAGGAAAGATAATTTATGGTATTGTGCTGAAGTATTGAATAGCGGGAGATTCAAGAGAAACTCCTCTTGTAGTTATTATCTCCCAGATCATGTCTGATATTAGAAAAAAATGGTTACTGTACACATTTGTAATGATCATTTGAAGCAGAATTATTATTTTAGGCTGTTAACTGCTATAGTTGTGATTAAAGATGAATGAATAATTTGTGACTATGTTAAAATCCATTAAACATCTTTTTTCCCTTCACACACACACACACACACACACACACACACACGCACACACATACACACACGAACACAAATGAAATATTCCTAGAGAAATTGATTAGGAATTTCAGTACCACATTATCACTAAATAGTCTATAACTTATTAACATGAAGTAAACTATAGAGAGAGTTTAATAATATATATAAATCCTAAATATTACAAAAACCTTATTGAGCAATATTATTCACATTAACTTGTCCTGAATTAATACCATAGTAGCAGTTATACAGTTAAGTGACATATTTGTGTACAGTTGCCCATCCATAGCCTCCTAGCATGAATACAGCTGCATGCTAAAATGACAACACATCTTCCAGTGTCATATCTCTCCCAAGCATATGACCTGTAAGCCTGGAGCACAGCTGGAGCACTTGAGCAATTTCCTGCATCTGTGTCTAAATCAGAAGGCCACAGGTTACTACTGAAAATGCCTCAGGCTTGAAAAACTTCTGCTATAAACCATTCTTCCACTTTGAGACTGTACCACTGATAAGATTCCAGTATTCCTACCTCTGAGACAGAAGCACTAAGTGTAGTGCTCAATGGTTGGGCGGATTCTGGGGGTCTTATAGCATCACATCTCCCAAAGTTCCCAGGCTTCTCCTGCAGTATCTCAATCACATCCCTTCCTACCACAGGAAACAATATATTAAGTTATGTTGTGGCACAGAATATCTGATATTTTGTGGTATAAAATGGGATGTTGAGTTATAAAACTCCCTAGCTGCTCACAGTGCTGGGTCAGTGCTACTTTGTGTCTCAGCTGCAGTAAGCTGCAGAAGCCAAATTTCATTTCTACTCATCAGAGATCACACTGTTCATTTATCAAAAGGAGTGAAGAAATGTGAGGCAGGCTCCAATAATGCACTGCAACTCTGGGAGATCCTCTTATAATAGAATTGATGAAGGCGGGTATAATTATTTTCAACTTTATGTCAAAACTAGGGGATTTTACAGTTGCTAGAAAGTTATAAATAAATTGTTCTCTTCAGGTATACACTCTGGACTATCTTCCTGGTGGTCTATCTTCCTGGAAGGCTGCCTTAGAACACAGGATACCAGATAACCCTACTCAGAGAAATTCAAATCTACCGCTGTTATTAGATCTTAGAGTATTAAAATTTGCTTTACTTATTTATTTGCTAAACTCACTTTGACATCAGTGACTAGCTGCAGTATTTCTTCCAGTTGGTAAGAAATTTTTGAAAAAAAAATCTGCTTTTAATTTACTGAACTAAACTTTTCTAAAATTTTCTAACTGAAATTAAGATAGAGTTAAGAATCCCAATTTTCTCACAAAAAACAAACTTTGCTTTCTGGTCATTTCCAGTAACTAAATACCCAACTGCAATACTGTGTGATGTGGGAAGCAGCTGGTATAGTTATGAATTTCTGGGAGCAGTAAACCTGAAGAACTGAAATGAACTAGATGCATTGTACATTTAGTTCTATGTAAATCTTGCAAGTCTGAGCACAACTGAAGCATAAAAGGTTTAGTGAAGGCCATAATTTCATATCAGGGTTTCACTGTCATTTCACATGCTTTATGTAGAGTCCTTCATAACACCTCTAAGCTTTGAAAGAGCAGTTTGCAGAACACAGAGTCAATCTGTATTGAATACAAATATTTCACAAAAATTTAATGAAAAGAAATCTGTGATCCATAAGCTGATTTTTAAAATGTTCTTTTTCACTTATGAATTATTCAAATGTTAGTAAAGATAAACAATGTTTGCACGCCTTTAACAGGACCAAGCTTATTATTAGTGGATTTTTGAAACTCTCATGTGCAGTCCTGTAAAGAGCAATTTATTCATTGTTGATTATTTTTGCACTAGTTAAAAATTAGCTGTCTTGAGTGTACTGTAGCAAGACTCTTCATGCTTTTCTTGTTAGAGGAAGAAAAATACATTATTTCGTTGTGTACTAGGCTAATTCTTCAGCTACTCCAGCAGATTTCATTAGAACTCCACAAGTTTCATATCAGTTCTGTTGTGAATCTGACATGAAGATTTCTGCATTGCGCAATGAACAGAGTATTTCTATATGGCTCAAAGTACCTAATTCATTCTTTTAGGAATGTTAACCAAAAAATAAACAACATCTGCAAAAGTATGACTGTGCAAGACACTTCATCGTTTAAACTCAGGCAGATTTTTGATAATATTGGTTAGGCAGATAAAAAAAGCAAGTATAGATAGTGGTACAACTGACCTGCAGTTATCCAGGAAGAATCCAGGAATTTGGTTCTCAACCAAAATTTAGTTTGCTGCATTATTTATTGAGGCATTCATACTGATACCTGCTTATGGTGTCCCATCTAGGTCATGGTGGTGACATGCAGCCAATGGTGACATTAAAAAAAAAAAAAGGAGAGATTTCACAAAATTTACACAAACAGGCAAAAATATATCCTGCAATATTACAATATTGGCCAAGTTTTTGAACAAGGGAGCACTGAGGATCTGGGCTTGACTTTGCAACCTGAACTCACCTGCAAAGTTTTGCACAAGAGCATGGTCCTCTAAAAGAGCATAGGACATGTTTCCTTGCCCAGCCTCATAAGACAATAATCTTCCTCCTCCATGTATTGCTGCTGTACTGAGTTTCAAGAATTTTCTTAGAAGAAGAAGAAATGGGGGGGAAGGAGAGGATGATCTTTCCCTTTAAAACACTGGGGAGGGATGTCTGTGCAGATGCTACTGCTGTAGTTATGCAAGGGATAGGGGGAGGATGGGATGTTAAATAGTAAAAACTGATAGTGGTAAAGATAGGAAACAGTTTGTATATGACACCCAATGACCAGTAAGGTGCAAGATACTGATATCATTATGTTTTAACATCAGTAGATTATTACACTGTCACCTGACATGTCATAGGCACTCAGCTTCCTAAATGAGGCTTCTAAGAGTCATGAAATAAGGCAAGGGAGAAAATAGGTGTGGATTCAAACAAACACTTGTTTTTCTGCAAGAGCAGTTTAAAAGTGGCTGATCACACACGACATTGACACATGATCACTGGAGCCAGTAAAACACAATTAAAGGAGATCTGAGGGAATGTCTCCTTTTAGGTGGTAGCGCTCAGGTAAATCAGCTCAGGTTAGTTCTAAATCACATCTCTACATGTCTAGCTAAATTCTAGGTTGTTACATTTAATCAAAGTAATAATAATAATAATAATAATAATAATAATATACATGTATTACCTGACTCTTAGAAATGATTTTGTTAAGAGATAACAAATATATCCTACTTATAGCCAAGTTGGGAAAACATCAAAATTAAAATACTCATGTGACTCATTGAGAAACCAACATTTTAAAAAAAATAGTAACTTGAAGAAATGGATTGGTATCATTGAAAATTTAAGCAACCTCCTACGTGTAGTTTCAGATAGCCTTAGCCCTTCACCTGACCAGTCCTGGTTAGGTCAAACTAGTTACTTAAGTTCCTTCTGTTACTCAACATCTTTCATTTTATTTTCTTTTAAGTAACATTATATTTAATTTACACACTGGTTAATGTCAAATTACTGATTCTGCAAGAGTGTAAGATATTACAAAAGTGCCTTTGGGAATGTCAAATGCTTTCATGATGATTAATATAAAAACACTGAATACCAAATGAATTAAATTCTTATGAAAAGGGTTTTTGCCTTATTTCGTAGATAGGTCAATTAAATAGATAAAAAGGCCTAGTATATTAAAAAACATAGATAAACTAAATACTTAAGTAATTATTCATCAGCATATAATGCTAATAAGTTATTCTGCTAGATTGACACAGGTAGCAAACCATTATATATTTCTTTTAGTAGTCATTGTTAGAATATTAATAAAGCTATTTTTCCAGTCACATCAATATAACAAGCTGTAGGAAAGTCATTTTCTTACACAAAAGTCTTCTTTAATCAGTAAAACACTCTAGTTCCATTAAAAAATATATGGATCATCCATTGAGTCCTAATCAGAAAACTATTTTAAAATAGATTTAATAAAACATTTATGGATATGCAGCAGAACTGTGATCATCTCACAGAACGTTCTTAGCTTTATGGAAGTAGAAAAATTCAAAGTAAAAATTTCCTGCAGTTGCCATGAGTTAATTCATGGGAGATAATCACATAATCACAGAATGATTAAGGTTGGAAGGGACCTCTAGAGATCATGTACTCCAACCCCCTGCTCAAGCAGGGACACCTAGAGCACTTGGCAATCCTTAACTAACAACACATTGTTACCTGATCTTAATGAAATACTGTCTTTAGGAATAACTGCAATAACTGTTTGTGGCAGGCAGAGAAATAGCACGCTTAAGAATTAAGAAAAATTTTTGCCTGGTGTGAGAACAATAATGCGTTCCAATGAAGAAGCCTCATATTCTGAAAAGGTGCAACTATCTGAGGAATCAGGAACCAGAGATTACTATAAGTGCATAAGTAATAAGAGTCTCAGTAAAAAAGTGGAAAAGAGGCAAATAGTATATACTTGTCTCTTCACTAAAGAATTTGCAAAGGTTTGGAACCTGCTTTCCAAGCAGACAGTTTGGGGAAAACACAATGTGAAGAAGTATTTAGTTTAAATCAAATTCATATGGATCCTTTCTCTCTGGAATTCAAGCTTGAGGTTTTTTTAGTTTTAAGTAAACATGATTTAGTTCTTCAGTTCTTTTAAAAACAACATAAATTTACAAACACTCCTGAGATGAACAGTAATCTGAAGTGAAAAAGACCAGTAACTAAAAAATGTTAAAGTTGTAAAGCATTATCATGAATACTGCAATTTTCCCCTAAATTGGTAGAGGTTCCAGAAGCATTTTGACCTTGAGGATATTTCAGTTTAGCAGCCTTCATGGCTTATGGCCTAAGAGATAAGATGGATAGCAGGTATGAGGAGAAATCCTTTTCATGGTTATTATTCTTGTTATGTACTTGTTATATACTCTGTATCTATGAAGATAAATGTTGCTATGGCTAAAGTGGAAATATAAAGCTTTTATTAATCATCTGTCCAGGAACAAGGGATCTAGAAGAAAATTATGGTTCTTTCCACTAGCATATCACAAAATTAAGCTATATTAGTTAGAAAAATCCACAAGAAAATTATCAGATTGATTAAATACCATATTGAGACAGGCCAAATCCGTTCTGGGTCAGGCATCATTAGCTGTCTTAATTACAAGCACATTTTCAGCAAAAGGTAGTTTATCTACCACTGGCTTTTTCTGATAGACAACACATTGGTTTTTTCTTTATGATAAAGGGGCCAGTAGGCATGAAGCTACTGGTTTTCCATATTGCTGTTTCATACTGACAAGTATTCCTTAATGTCATTAGACATTAAGGATAGAAGCATAGATACTACACAGATGAAGGCATATGCTACCTTCTCAACTACTCCATGAAAACAGGACTTGAATGGACTGCAAAACAGCCACCAGAAACTTTGAACAGAAAAGGAGAAGCATCTATGATCTTAGTCACATAAGAACCAGATCAAAGTGGTATGGAGTGTATAAACAGTGAGGCCATGCCTCTTGGCCTCTACTCTTGATCCTATTTTATTTAGCGATATAAGCATAGCCAGTGCCTGTCATTGAAAGAATCAATGACAGTGAACATGATAAAGGCCTTCCGAAGTCAGGCTAAACACCCATTCTAATATTCCCAGCATAAGAGAGATGTCATAAATGGAAACCTAGGGAAGAAATAAAATTCATCAAGTAAATTCGACACTTGTCCCCTAATATTCTCTCCAACCATTTTCATTTCAGGACCTTTTCAGGACCTCTTTAGTCTTCACAACGCCACTCAGCAAATATCAGCATACCACATCAGCATACCAACTGCTTCCCTTCAATCATTCTGAACATGACTCCTTTTAATATCATTCATATCATTATTCTTATTTTGGAAAATTTTTCTATTTGCAACGGCCACTGAAAATTTTTTCAATGTCTCACAGACACTCTTTTAAATGTCCCTGTCTTACATATCTTATTATGTCTTTCATCCTTTTTTCCAGGCTTGACAGCTTATTTCTTCATTTCTTATAAAGAAGACGTTCTATGTCTTTGATCATCCTTGTTCTCCCCCTCTGAATCTGTTCTAGTTTTTACTAAAAACTAGATTCTTTCTAAAATGGAGAAGAGGCGTGAAACCAGACAATTATAGAGTGACATGTTCTCCGTTTTATTCTTTATTCCTTTTCTAATAATTTCAAACTTTGTTTTACCTTTTTCACCACTACTGAGCTGACATTTTCACAGAATCGATTATTATAACCCCAGGATTTTGTTCCTAGGTGATAATGGTCAGTTCAGGACTCATTATAATATATGTGATTGTATGACTGCTTATTCCCATGTGTATTCCTTGACTTTTTTCTATACTGAATTTCATCTGCAATTTTATCGGCCACCCATTCACTTTCCTGGGGTCCTGTAATTTTCATTTTCAGCCTTCGTTTTTACTGCCTCGTATAACTCACCAGCCGAAAAAATGTTACCTAATGAATCATTTGCTCTTCTAGACCATTTATGAATATCTTGAATAGCACAAGTACAGATGTGTGCAGAACTCAGTGGTGATTACACTGCAAAAAATATTTGTTCCTCCCCTCTGTCCCCTCTCATTTCAACAAATGAAGGACTTCCTCTCATTTATTATAGCCATTTAGTTTTCATAAAATATTCTGTTAAGAAATTGTGCAAGACATCTTTTGGTATTCTAGGTAGGTTATATGAACCAAAATACCATTATCTATGAGCTGATCTTTCAAATAGCTCCAGGTATGTCTGTGAGGCAGGAATTCCCTTCAAAAATTCACATTGTTTTTTCCTCAACACATCATCAATTTTATCCATGTACTTATAATATCTTTATTATAGGTTTTAGTGTTTTGCCCTGTAAAGATATCAGACTTATGGAATTTATATTTCTCTGAATTTTTGCTAAGATCATTTTGAAAATATCCTCATATTCACTAAGTACTTCAGGAGAATTTAAAGTAAGAGGATGAGAACTGTTTGGGCACATATAATTTGAGCTTAGTGAATTGTCACAGTAACTTTTTTTCATCACTTGTATGATGCCCAAATGACTATCCTTCTTCCATCAAATTTCTGATGTGTTCACTATTTTGATTATTTCATTTAGGCCAGATATTCATTTCATTCTTCTGATACCTTAGAATTTCTATCATTACTGTACAGGATTTGTTCTCTTAGCATCCTGTTTAAATGATACTCTGTATTAAACAAATACCATTCTGTGTTCTGCCTTTCTCACTTCATAATAGATGTGTCATCTTCAGCTCTGTGTTGTTCTGTACTTGTCAGCTTTTTCCCACTCGTTTGTTAAAAACCTCAATCTTACCTTAAAACCTCAAAGTTCCAGCATCTAGGTCCACTTATCATTCAGGTGAAGCACATCTCACCCATACAACCTTCTGTGATGCCAGAAACCTTCCAGACTCTGATGAATCTAGAATCTTCTCCTCAGTACTGCATTCTGATCCAGATGTTAAACTTCTGACTCGCTTCCTCCATCTTCAGACCATGTGAATTATTCACAGCCCTGCAAACAATACTATCTTAGAGGTTCTTGGTAGTCTTAAAACATTCTTCTTAAAAACCCAGATTTCTATTTTTTCCCCACCTCATTCAAATCTCTTCTGTCTTTCCCTATGCTAGTTTTAGTCCCATGCACACAAGCTATAGGTTCCTCTTTTCCTAGCAGCTGGTAGAGGGTAGAGACAGCTTACAAGGTCTGATATGTTTGTGTAGCTGCCAAACAAGTCGCTGTAAAATTTTCTCTGACTGCTCTTTGTCTACTAGCCATTTCTCACTACTGCAATCTACCTTTTGCTCCCAGTAGAGCTCCTCCTCCTGCTAGGAGGACAGATTGTGTTCCCCAGGAAACTATGGAGGACTAGAGTTAGTGCATACCAAACATCCTGGAAGTGGCAACTGTGCCACCCCAAGCAAGTCTCTGTAATGGTATAACCTCTATTAGGTCCTAGTTATTCTCTGATTTCCCCCTTTTCAAACAATTCTTCCACAGTAGGATATCACCTTTATTTCTTCTTTCAGAAAGGATGAGAAGTTGGCTAACATGCATATCTTGTTAGCAATTAGCTTTAAAAAAACAACTAACCTCTGTATTTCCCCTGAAATCAGATATTTTCACCCTATTTTTCAATAATAAACTCATCATACAATAAACCAAAGGAAGAAAATGTAACTCACTTCAACAAAAGACATAGCATGGGCCATGGAAGCATTTTTTCCTGAACATTTGTTCATTTGTGTAATACTTTTCACAAAGTTTTTCTTTTATTAAATATTTTTGTATATATTTTTAGTATTTTTAGTCAAACTCAAATTGATGACCAGGAGACAATGGAAGACATAGAATTTGAAATTAAATATGAGAGTGTATGGGAGACACTGTTCATTACATGTCATGAAATGACCAGTATCCAAACTATCTTCTTGTTTTTGAAAGCAGGAATCAAATATCAGTATTTCTCTTTGGTATTAACAACCACAGATTTAAAACAAAATATACTCATGTATTGCCAAAACTCAAATTGTAGCTATATGAAGCTGAAAAAAATATTTGAGAAGTATTAAGAACTAAAAAGGGGCCTGGAAATTTTCACAGAGTGCCCAATTTTGCTCAAAATATGTTCATATTTTGTCATTTTTTTTAAAGTAATGTTTATGACATGCTTATCTCAATCTCTGTGATTTGTTACTTTAGCTACTGAATAACAAAAGGATTAATCTGAAACCGCATTTCTTCACTGCCATCCTGGATATACTGCTTGCTTCCAAAAAATATTCTCTGTGTCGATTTTTGGAACATTTTTACGAGCATAACGACAGCATGTCTTTTCAAAATGTCTTCTTTGAGACAGGTTACTGTTTCTTCCAGTAGATCTGTATGATTTATTTGTGAGGAGCTCGGGGATACTCATATAAAGCTACTATATAAATATGGATTGTATTTTGTTAACAGTAACCAAATGCTACATGGCAGCTACAAGATATAAGAATTTGATTGCTGTCAATGTTTTTATGTTCTCTTTATAAAACACAAAGGCTTTCAACGAGTGATAGTTTTACAGAAGTTCTGATTATACAAAATACAAAAGAATAACAGCATTACAGTTTGTTGTGCTTAAAATGTCAAAGTAAAAATATTTTTTAAATTGCTGAAAATTGCCAAAGAGAAGCTTCTAGTGAAGTCTTATATGAATTCATGTAACATTCATGATTCCATAAACTGCCATAAAATATTAAAATACTATGTTAAAGCAAAGGCCTGCTTTACTTTGATTGAAAAATCCTGAAATTTCAATATTCAACATTTTGAGTAGAGAATGCTCCTGGTCATTCTTTAATCAAAATGTCTCAAGTGGTAGTAGAAGTCATAGAAGTCACTACAAATCACATTGTTTTTGTTTCTCAAAAAAGAGTCAGAAAACAAAAACCATAGCAATTTAGAAATACAGAGAAACTTCACAGTCACCATCTAAATACATTGCAATGTATTTTAAACATTTTATTTAATTAATTTCTCAAACAAGATGCCAAATTACTCCACTGGTGTCATTTGAATGTATGTAACATTTCAGTATCATTCAGTATCATTCAAGCTTTATTGTCATTCTCCTTAAACACTTCTTTTTATAGCTTCATCCTATTGCTCTTATTTCACCTTAACACCTTTTTCAGAGTTTCATGTTGACATTCATCCAGATGCTCTGCTTAAGCAACTCTATATCCAAACTCTACATGTTTATACCTCTTCTTCCCCATCAAAATCTACCACCATAGGATAATTATGTGATCTACATTATCATTTTATCTGAGCATTTGATGTATTTATGCTCAAAAAACCTTTCACTGTAATATAAGGGCATCCCAGTTTTACGGATAAGGAAAGAAGACTTTAAGAGGAAAAGCAATTTCTGCTTCTTTATCATTTATTAAGCTCATAAGGCAATGTGAGTAATATATAGATTTTCCATAATTTTATCTAAAACTATAGTCTTTAGATGTTTTGTCAATACCTTTGTAATAGAAGCCTAAGGATCAGCACTTAATGTATGTGAACATGATAAAAACAGGAACAGCTCTTTACATCACTACTTTCATTTCATGTGATGAAATTATTACTGTCTGGTAGTAGAAACAGGTAAAAAAGCAAGTCAGTTTGTTGGAGAAAATTATACAAACTAGTGCCCAGGAAAACAAAAAATGCTATAGTCAGCAACTGTGATAAGCTTTTGAGCTCATGCAGTCATAGATTTTGTCTAATAATGCATTTTTTTTCCTTTGGACATGTACTGAATATTGCAGCAAAAGTGTATCTTTGCCACAAGTTAGTTCTAAGCAAATTCTACCTTTGACATTTATTAATGCAAAGTCTAAGTCATTTTAAAGAACTTTTTGTGCATATTTAACCAGTAGTCTTTCCTTTGTTTATCTAAATGTTGACCTTTTACAGTGTAACCCACTTTTTGCCTGTTTGAAAAAAAATTTTTAAAAAAGAAAAAAAACAGTTTAGAAAGGGTACAGGATACCTTTTTTTTCCACACAAACTACATTTTGCTCAAAACAAAAGGAGCAGATGGTTCTGATATCTTGTTGTGGTCACCTCTTCTTTTTTTACACTCTTTTGTTTGACACACAGACATCACTCATGCTGAGCTGCGTGTGTTGTTCAGTCATTTTCCAAAATAGCCCTTAGGCAGGCTACCCATTAACGTTAAAGTGGCAGAATGATGGAATTTTATGTTTTCTGCAGGAGCATCTATTTTAAGGCAGTAGGTCTAAAGTCAGTCTCAAGCGCTAGAAATGATTTAACTTTGGGACTTTGTGCCTTTCTAAAACATCACCTCCTTGCAACCTTCTGCTACGTATTGTTGGTATCTTAGCGTAGTAGACAACCTATGCCTGCATATCTACAGGGAACTGCAATGAGAAGAGTTGTGTAAAGAAGCCACACCTGGTAAGAAATTCCTGGTAAGAAATAGAAAGGACAGATGACTGGTTACAAAAGTATAGATGAATAAGAGATAAAATCAGGTGAACCAAGTCCTCTCAATGTGAACAAAGGGAAAAAGGAGGTATACAGTAACCTGACAATACCACCTATTTCTTTGTACTGCAGGCGCGATTAGGAACCATTACTGAGGAAATGAAGTCCAGTCAATTTTCCCTTGTAGCAGCCTATCTGCTCATGTTATTCAGATCTGTCATTTGTTCGCAAGAAACTCATATTAAGCTGCAATAGCTGAATCTCCATGACACATTCTTCCAACAACCAACAGCTTTACTGTGTTCTTGTACCTAACTTTATCTCCAGTGAAGGGCAAATACACAGGCTGTAACAACAGCTGTTACAGTATGCTCCATACCTCTGCTAGGACTATTTTTCTCAGCACTTTGAGACTCTGGGACAAGCTGTTTGTTTGTTGAGCTAGTTCTGAAAATCTCTCCACGATACCTCTTGCATCACAACTGTTCACACTTGCACCTAACGACTGATATTAAAAAAGAACAAATATACGTACAAGCTATAATCAGATCAACAGAATCTGCTTTTCATTTTCAGAAATATTGAAACTGAGAACATTTATTTTGCTATCCCAATTGTGACTCTTTTCTTCAGATAGATGAAATATCATTATTCAAGTAACGGGACAAGAACATTATCTCCTTTTCTAACCATTTGATTTTTGTGTCCTCACTTTCCTCACTTGTCAACTATACGGAAACTGGAAGTCAGTAATCCTCAGTTGATGTAAAATGGGACCAAATTTGATGCAGAATTCT
This sequence comes from Nothoprocta perdicaria, assembly GCF_003342845.1. Taxonomy (NCBI): domain Eukaryota; kingdom Metazoa; phylum Chordata; class Aves; order Tinamiformes; family Tinamidae; genus Nothoprocta; species Nothoprocta perdicaria. Next base: position 1,558,887 of record NW_020455810.1, read on the forward strand.
TGGATTTTTTATCCGCTGTTGCCTTCCTTTGTGTCTGTCATAGACCACCTAGTCTTCTGCTGAGTGATTGCATGTGAACTTTAGCAACTATAGGAACACAGAGTGTACACTACCCAGACAGCTATTTTTGACAAAAATATGAGCATTTCTTAAGTCTTGTTTTTATGAAGCTTTTCTGAAGCATTGCACACAAATCCATATTCTCTTCTGAAAGAGTAGAAACCTCAATTTCATCAGCACTTCTGTCAAAATGCAGTTTCTGTGAAGGGAGAGAGAGACACATCAGGGAAGACTGAGGAAATATTAGCAATGTGGATTCATAACTTAAAACAATAGAATATTCAGTATTGAATATTTTGAAAAAACTTTATACTTTCCTGTTTTTTTTGATCTGTGTGCAAATAAACTCTTGTTCTAGCCTCCTTTCTTTCCCCTTAATAGACAATTTTTCCCCCATTTTTTTCTCTGAATTTATAGTTTTAAACTTGTGAATCTCCTAAAATTTTTGGTTACATTTGCTTGGTGCAAAGCAAATGGACATGAGATAATAACAAACATACTGGGGAGAGAAAGGAGAAAATTAGCGGATAGGGTATTAACAATGTAACAAGGATTTTTTATTATATTACCTCACACTGTAATATATAGACAGTGTGTAGAGGTAGAATATTTTGTGAATGATTCTTATACGCAATGCAAGATATTTTACATACCTTTGCATGGATATTCAAAACCTACTGTATAAGTCACCAAGAAAGGATGTAGGAGTTTGGACCCCACACATATACATATGCAAAATTTATAAGGATGCAGAATGGTTTAACAAAGATTAATGTCATTGTGAATGACTAAAAGTGCAGAAGACACCAGGATGGGCCCAGAAACCTTCTTCAGGATTATTAACTGAGGATATAAATAGATAGGGTCTTTTATTACACATAGCTTCAATTGCTTATTTTATTATTCTACTATTGCCTATAACCAGTTTTTATTAAACAGAAACATGGTTTATACGGAAGTAAATGTGTCTATCTTGTTATTTTTCCTAGCATACAGTGATATCAGACTTACTGACTTAAAAATTCACTTTCACCTTTGGTCATTCGAAAGCTACAAAACACTTAAAACATTTAATTACATGAGAAATTTTGAATAATTTTAGATCTCTGCATCTTTCTTAAAAGGCTATGTCATTGATTCTCCAGCTAGCTACTATTGACTTTCAGAGGAGGTTTATCTGCCCATAGAGTGTAGTATTGGAATCTAAATAATTATATACTAAAGTTAAAGAAAAAACTAACTTTGTTGTTATATTGTTTGATGTTTCTTCCACCTTTAGAGTATTATTTCTAAAAATATTCTAAATATAGGAAGAGCAGAGCTGTTAGTCAGCCACACTTAAACAGGCTGGAGAAATGCTAGAGAAACATTCTGACAGGAGCCTTGTGAAGTTCAACAAGAGTAAGTGGGGTCAATTAAAGCCGTGCAGCCATACAGACTGTGGGCTGATTATCTAGTGTAGCTGCGCAAGAGGTGCAAAGGAAGTGGATCCCGATAGTTCTGGAGAACAAATTTTGTGCCCCTGCGGTAAAGAACATCAACTGCACTCTGGGCTGCATTAATAGAAGCCTGGCCAGCAGGTCCAGGTACATGGTCCGTTGATCTAGTACTGGAGGGTGGTCAACTACTGGTACATGTGTCTGGAGACTGTGGAACTTCTACCCTTGGAGGTATTGGTTGGGCATGACTTTGAGCCACCTGATCTAATAATGATCCCCTGGAGATCCCTTCCAACTCAAAATATTTTATGAGTCTGATTCATGTGTTTTAGCTGCAGTCACTGGATTTTGAAAGGTATAATATACTTCTGTGACCCAAAGTAGGTCAGATATCTCTCCATAATCTTACCTTAAGAAGCCTTACAAAACTTCTTTGACTTTATAGCTTTCTTCCTAATGTCCTGAGAAAACTAATAGGCCCCAACTATCCTCATCTGGGACCTCTACCTTTCTCTTTTGAACATGGACCCTGAAATCTCGTTTAAACTTAGGCCTGGACATCCAGGCCTGCCCTGATTTGCAGTCTGACTTCAGTCCTGTGTCTAGCCCTGTTTTCTTGATGGACCTTGGAACCAGTAATAGTAGCCAGTGCTGCCCTCCAGTCCTATTGCTTCTAGATGTGCCTTGGATCTGATGAAAAGCTTTCCTAGTCTAAGGCATGTTGCTGGAGTCTCTTACCAGCACTTTGCTGGTAAAATCAAATCAGGTTCTACGGACCCAAATCAGGTACTACGGGACTGCAGCCTGGTCTGCGGCAGCCTTCCCGTGCTGTGGTTGTGTAGCTTTTCCCTTTCTCTCTGACACATTCCTGCTATCAGCTTGTTGGTGCTAGTCTTTCAATACAGTACTCCTGAACTGGAGTAAGAGGCAGGAAATAGGGCAGTTGTGTGATCAAGCCAATTCTTAAGCTTTCATGAGTGTCTTTCGCACAAGCTGTAGGTCACACTACTAAAATGAACCTCTTTCATAAGAGAAGCAAATCTTAATAATTATTGATAATATATTTTTTTTTCTGTCAAATATGGAAAGTATATTCTTCACTTTGACCATTAGACAGCAATATGTGACTTCCATTTAGATCTTTACTATGACTGAAATGACCTTAGCTAACCATTCCTTCTGATTTCCGTCTCAAGCTTTTGTTTACAGCTGAATGCACTTCAGTCATTTCAGTAACTAAATTTTTCACATTATTTTTGACAGAATGCAATGAAATGATTGACAGCAAAGGAGGCCATCAGTCAATAAAGGTGGAAGCAAATATAAATGATGCATCACAATACTTTCCAACCTATGAACAAAGTCAGACAGGGCACCAGAAAATGGAAACAGTGCTGAATGAAAAATAGGATATTGTGCATAGTTGCAGAGCAATTTCAGCTTATGAATTTATTAAGGTGTCAAATTCTTATATAAATAAGAGAGAGGAATGGTTCTGGTGTTCTATAATTAACTCTTCAAGAGCCACAAGCCATAGTTACTCTAACTTCAAGTTAGACTTAAATCAACCTTCAGTAATGACTGAAACTGCTTGATAGTTTCATGAACTCCTACTCTCATACCTTAGCTGGCTTACATGAAATAAAAAAAGGTTTCATCCAACTCTTTTATTCTCTTGTCTCACAAGAAGATGTGTGGATAGAAAATCACCCCTGCAGTCAGATCTTCTTATAAAAAGGGACAAAAATGCACCTTTTTTTTTGTGACAAACTACATGTATAGGCAGGACTTTCAGGACAGATTCTGAGTTTTTAGCAGACATTAAAGATCTCTCAAAATGAAAATTTCTGTTCAAACCTCTCCCTGTCTATAAACATCCTTTACCCTGAAACACAGACACATGGAAAAAGATGAATTTGTATGCTGACTTAAGAGATATCTTAAGAGATATTAAGCACAAAGAAATAGAGCTATTGAATTTTTAAAATACTTTCTAGTTGCAAAGTAGAAATGCAGGCACTATGCTTCTTGTCTAATTACAGTGACATTTGCTAGATGTAGAACTGAGTAGAGTACTACAACTAGTGGGAACATGATCTGAAACAAGTAATTAAATGCCTTATGAATGCACCAGAGTATGTAAAATGTTTTCTTTGAGAGCATATGGAATTTATTGCCACTGTGACATCAGATTTAAAACCTGTGATTAGTTGCCTTTGACTACAGTAACATTGTATTTTGGTAAATGAAACAACAAATGGAGATTATGTATACTGACCCATATGTTTTAAAATGACTTATGTACTCAGCTGTTTTCTGGAAAACATTTTTTTTCCATTTTCTTTTCCAAATACAGCTATATAGAAAAATTATATATTTATTAAAAGTTACTGTATGTCTTCTATTTGTAAGAGATTGACGTATTTGTTGTAATAGAAACAGATACCTTAGGAATGTCAGAAACAGTTTTTGTTTTCTTTTCCCTACAGTTTGTTTTACAGGACCGTCTTTTATTTTCTTTCTTTTTTTTTTCATGGAAAGCAAACTCTTTCCTCAGAAAGTCCCCCATGAGATTTAAAAATACTTGCTTTTTCAAAGCCTGAAGTGGAAATTAGTGTACAAGCTTGAAGAGCAGTTCCAATTATTATTAAATATTACTAAGATCTACTTTTATTGAGCAGAATAGAATAATTCAATAAGTTTTAATTACAAATTTGACATGTTAGAGGAACATTTGTTAAGTCATAGGTTATGATTTTAGTTGTGTCAAATGTAACTGAGTAAATAGAAAAGCTAAATTATGTCAGATCTTTGCTCAGGAGATGGAACATGTCATTTAACAGATACAAGCAAGCACTTAATCAGACCTGCTAGTTTCTTTCCAATTCCAACATAAAGAGTTTTCTTCAGGTTCTTATTGTTTGAAAAATATTATTTTTAAATAGACTGTACACCATTGAAATGACTCATTTCAATAATGGATTGATTTGGTGGTATTACAGCGTTTCTATTGATGCAGAGGAAAAAAGTATGGCACGATGCAACACAGTTATGCTTGACTAGCGTAACATCAAACCAGTTCACAACCCCATACGTTTGTCAAAAAGCAGGAAAACAATACAAATGTCAGAATTGGGTGATAGGATGAGTAATACTGATAGAGAGGTACAAAATCTCCTGGAGTGAAATTTAGTAGTCACTTTAAATTGATCTAAGACTACTCAAAAGAATAACTATTGCCTTCTCCCTCCTTTCCTAGTCTTGTCCTATGTTAAGTATTGGTGCTTCCTGATATATAAAACATAACCAGACCTGTAAAGGATCTCATTTAAAGTAAATTCACTGTATTTTTCCAAAAACTCTGTTACTGCATGGACCTCTTAATGTTCAAGTGTCTTCAAAGAGTGCATTAGAAAATATGAGGCTCAAATATATAGAAGAAGCTCTGAAAGCTGAGCTTTTTTTTTTTTTTTTTTTTTGCTATTTCCTTTTTTTTAGTATATGCTCCCAAAAGTAAGAAATTAACTAGAAAGCAGTGACCTCTGTGACATTTCTTGATTCTTGTAAGAAATTGTTACCTAATTCTGGTAAGACCTTTGCAGACAGGAGTTTAAGAATATCTTAGTCACCAGACATCCCTCCTGTGACTAAGCGGCTACCCCACTAAAGTGGCTACCAGTGACCGATGAGATGAATGAGGAAGTAATACGACATGTGTTAACTAACTGACACTAACTCACCGGAATATACCCCTCCATCTATCATTAAATATATATATTTTATTTTAAAATGCATATAAAATATATACATATTATGTGTGTTTATATACATATAAACATACATATATATACATATATGCATATAACATCCATTTTTGTCTCCCTCAAAAGCAAGAGTAACGTAATTTGAGACTCACAGCAAGCCATTCCACAGCTGCCTAATGTGTTTTACTGCTGTTGCTATTGTTGACAAGATGAAGAAAGTTGGAATCATAGACTTCTTTCCAATCACAAGCAAAAAAATCTTGGAAATAAATATTGGAAAAGACATGCTAATAAGTACAGAAAATGATTTAACTTTCATATGTTTATCTCATACTGCTTTGGAAACATGCTAGCTCTGTGAAAAATTCATGGCAAGGTTTTTCATTTTTCTGGCCTAGAATTCAAACACTTTTGCAAGATGTAACACTTTGAAAAGAAAAAAACAAGGCACTTCCTTCAGCAGCATCTCCAGGAGACTGGAATGTATGTTCAAATTGCTCAGATAGAGAAAAAAATAGCAGTGAAATCAACTATCTTGTCTACATCCATTCTCACTCTGTTTTTTTTAATGTTTCCAGTTTTTCTTTGACTTAGAAGTATTTCAAAAGAGAAGTAAATGTTTACTTCAGGATAAATACTTAGCTGTGTTTTACAGGACTGCTACAATATAAAGCAGTTACACATTTTCCCTGAATATAGTCAAACAGTATATGTTGAAAGCTGTAACTATACATGAAAAAGAATTAATTTCTCTGCTATCCATTCACAGTGCTAGTTATGAGGGTTTTTGTTTGTTTGTTTTGCTACATGAACATACCTGAAGTTGCTGCTTCTAAAATGGACATAACAATAAATAATGTAAATTATTTCAATTTTCATTGATTAAAAACATCTACACTTTTATTTCTTACATATTAAAAACAGACACTGATAATTAGGGATAGTTTTAGATTCCACTATTTGTCATTACAGAATCAGCTCTTCTTTATCGATGTTAAGAAACAGTAACATTAAAGACTAATTGCATTTTTTTCTGCTTTTAACCTTACAAGTAGCCTTACAAGAAACTTTAGAAGAGTGATAAAAACTGAAATGCAAACCTTAACCTGCTCTACCGAAAAAAGATGAATTAATATTTCATGGCTTAGCTCTCCAACAAGCAAAATAATAATTTCCAGCCTAGCATAAGGAAAATAGTTTTCAGGCTATTATGGTGATGAAGTAAAGTATAACTTTATGTTAGGCATTCAAGAGTCAATTTCATGAATTTTTAAAGCATAGATATTGCCTTAGAAATGCAATCAACATTACCACTGTAAAGTTTCTCACGAATCTTTTTTAAGACTCTCAGGCTTTTTTAATACTAAAATACACCACTCTTTTCTAAAACAAAAACCAAAAACAAAACAAAAAATGCTCTATTAGTCTCATTTGCTCAATAATTAACTATTCCTTAATACAATATATGTATATAAATACTTCAGTGCTGCTGCTTGCCCAGCATTAGCTCTCTCTGTAGTAAATTGGCAATGCAGATTGGACTGCAAAACACCAATTTACTTTAGTAAACAGTGTAAATATAGCACATTAGTGGCATCTCCAGCCATTCTCAGTCAGTTTGAAGACAAACTTCCTCTAACTTCCTTCTTCAACACACAATCAATACATATATGCATACAGTGAGGATTCCTTCCTGATCATGTAAGGTTAGAAGGATTTATGTACAATTTATGAAGTGTATGCACTTTGGTGTCAACCCTTCTTGTGTTCAATAATTACTATATATATGGGAACGTTTATGTTGCTCTTTATGGGCCACTCAATAATAAATTGTATCCAAAAAAGACAAAAAAGAAGATGAGAAGGAGATACATTTGTGGACTATTCAACATGAAAGGTCATGGTTACTGGTAAAATTCCTCCCTTTCCAGAAGAAAATCTCCATATGTACATTCTTGCATCAAACAGACAGCCTTCCCGAAATACCTAAAAAGGACATACAATCCTCCCATCCAGAGAACTGCAACATTACCAAGACACCACAGTTTTAGATGAAGATCTGCCTGGAACAAAGGTGGTCACAATGCAGAAGTCCATAATGGAAATCTTGCATAGTAGTGCATTGTAGGAGAGGGCAGGAAGGAGAGGTGTTGGAGTTGCTCTTTATGTGAGAGAGCAACTGGAGTGCATAGAGCTCAGCATAGGAGAGGATGGAACGCGAGTAGAGAGCCTGTGGGTGAGGATAAAGGGGCAAGCCAGCAGGGACGACATGGTGGTGGGAGTTTACTACAGGCCTCCTGACCAGGATGAGGAAGTGAATGAGGTCTTCTACAGGCAGCCGAAAGAAGCCTCCCGATCACAGGCCCTGGTCCTCCTTCAGCTACCCTGGTATGTGCTGGGAAATCCGCACAGCCAGGAACAGACAGTCCAGGAGGTTCCTGCAGACCATTGCAGAGAACTTCTTGATGCACGTGGTTGAGGTGCCAACAAGGGGAGGGGCACTGCTAGACCTATTACTAACAAACACTGATGGTCTAGTGGGAAATGTGGGGGTCGGGGGCAGTCTTGGCTGCAGTGACCACGAGATGTTGGAATTCACAGTCCTGCATGGAGGAAGATGGGCGAGAAGTAGGATAGCTACCCTGGACTTCAAGAGAGCCAACTTTGACCTCTTCAGGGAGGTCCTTGGAGCAGTCCACTGGGCTAGCATCCTAAAAGGAAAGGGAATCCAGGAGAGCTGGCTAATATTCAAGCGTCACTTCCTCCAAGCTCAGGATCAGTGCATTCCCACAAGAAAGAAGTCATGTAAGCAGGGTAGGAGACCTGTATGGATGGGTAAAGAGCTGCTAGGCAAAGTGAATGAGAAAAAAAGATGTACAGCTTGTGGAAGAAGGGCCAGGCCACGTGGGAAGAATATAAGCGCATCACCAGAGAATGCAGATGCGAAATGAGGAAGGCCTAAGCTCGGGTGGAATTAGAGTTGGCGAGGCATGTCAGGGACAATATGAAAGGTTTCTATAAATATGTCAGCAGCAAGAGGAAGACAAGAGAAAATGTTAGTGTGCTGATGAGTGGGGAAAGGGCCTTGGTGATGGAGGATGCTGAGAAGGCAGAGTTACTAAATGTTTTCTTTCCTCTGTCTTTACTGCCAAGACCACTCTCCATGAACTGCAGGGCTCAGGTAAAAGAGATATAAACGGGCAAGAGGAAGATCTTCTGCTGGTTGAGAAGGATTGGGTTAGGGATCACTTAGACAAACTGGCCACTCAGAAATCTATGGGACCCAATGGGATGCAGTCAAGAGTGCTGATGGAATTGGTGGAGGTTATTGCTCAGCCTCTCTCCATCATCTTTTAGAGGTCCTGGAGAACAGGGTAGGTGCCGGAGGACTGGAAGAGAGCCAACATCACTCTAGTCTTCAAAAAGGGCAAGAGGGAGGAGCTGGGCAATTACAGGCCGGTCAGCCTCATCTCCATCCCTGGAAAGGTGATGGAGCAGCTCATCCTAGAGAGCACCTCTAGGAATATAAAGGAGAAGAATGTGCTGAGGAGCAATCAGCATGGATTCACCAAGGGAAAGTCATGTCTGATAAACCTCATAGTCTTCTATGATGGGATGACTGGACAGCTGGACGAGGGGAGAGCCGTGGTTGTTGTCTACCTTGACTTGAAGGCTTTTGACACCGTCTCCCATATTATCCTCATAAGGAAGCTCTGGGAGAGTGGTCTGGACGAGTGCACGGTGAGGTGGGTCGAGGGCTGGTTGGATGGCAGAGCTCAGAGGGTGGTGATAAATGGGGATGAGTCCAGTTGGAGACCTGTGGCCAGTGGTGTCCCCCAGGGGTCAGTACTGGGCCCAGTGCTGTTCAACTTGTTCGTCAATGACCTGGATGAGGGCACTGAGTGCACCCTGAGCAAGTTTGCAGACGATACCAAGCTGGGTGGAGTGGCCGACACTCCGGAAGGCTGTGCTGCCATCTAGAGGGACCTGGACAGGCTGGAGAGTTGGGCAGAGAGGAACCTCATGAGGTTCAACAAGGACAAGTGTAGGGTCCTGCACCTGGGGAGGAATAACCCAAGGCATCAGTACAGATTAGGGGTCGACCTGCTGGAAAGCAGCTCCATGGAGAGGGACCTGGGAGTCCTGCTTGACACCAAGTTACCCATGAGTCAGCAGCGTGCCCTCATGGCCAAGAAGGCCAATGGGATCCCGGCCTGCATCAGGAGGATGTTGCCAGCAGGTCAAGGGAGGTGACCCTACCCCTCTCCTCAGCTCTGGTGAGGCCTCACCTGGAATACTGTTCTGGGCTCCCCAGTATAAGAGGGACGTGAAGCTCCTAGAGAGGGTCCAGCAGAGAGCAACAAAGATGATTAAAGGACTGGAACATCTCTCATATGAGGACGGACTGTGTGAGTTGGGCCTGTTCAGCTTGGAGAAGAGAAAGCTGAGAGGGGATCTTATTAACATGTATAAATACATGAAGGGAGACTGTAGGGAGGAGGGGCCAAGCTTTTCTCAGTGGTGTCCAGTGATAGGACAAGGGGTAATGGGTGCAAGCTGAAACACAGGAGGTTCCATCTCCAGGTGAGGAGGAACTTCTTCACTGTGAGGGTGACAGAGCAGTGGAACAGGCTGCCCAGGGGGTTTGTGGAGTCTCCTACTCTGGAGGTCTTCAAAACCTACCTGGATGCCACCCTGTGCGACATGCTGTAAGTGTGCCTGCTTGAGCAGGAAAGTTGGACTAGATGATCTCTAGAAGTCCCTTCCAACCTTGAAGATTCTGTGATTCTGTGATAATGTATTGCAAGTAGTAGTGCAGGGAAGATATGGGACTGTATGCTAAAAGAATCAGTTATCTTCAAGAGATATTTCAATGTAATGTGAGTCTAAGTTCATGAAGGAGAATAGTAATATGACTCTAAAAACATAGATTACTTGAGAAATATTTTGGTTCAGGATCCTAGAAAGAGGCCTTCAGCACTGCAGATATGTTCAGGAGAATGTAAACACAGTGAAGTAGTTTAAAGTTTCATGAAAACCTTCAGTAAAAGGTATGAACCAGTTCTTTTGTTTGCACTGTTGGTAAGATGCGTGCCACGATGAACTAATGATATTCAGTTTGCATAACAGATAATCAATTTACAAATATCTAGCATGTTATCACTCTTCCTAATTAGACATGAGGAAATTACCACTTGAAAAGCTTTCAACTTTTCTCTGAAAACTTCTGCCCTATAGAGTTTTTTCAAAGAATTTCTGAGACAATTTGGAGGCAGCAGACAGGCAAACCATGTTGAATAAGTGAGCATTTATCAGAGAGATCATTCAACATTTCTTCATTTTCTTGTGTAATCTCTTATTTTGTTTGAAAAAACATGAGTATATAAGCAGTAAAGCGAGTCTAGAGAGAACTTGTATCAATGTCACCATTCATCCCTTCACATTACCACAGGAGGCACTGGTGATGAGATACCCGTATCTAAGCATCTGAGATCTCCCACTTCAGGAGTCTTCAAGATGGAGGGAGCCATTGCAGACAATGGTCCCAGACTAAATTGCTGTTGTGAACTTGAAGGGTATCTTAATATTAAAGTGATGCCAAGGGATTAATCGCTGCTGCATGTTGAACTGACAATTGCAGTGATCTACAAGACCCTGATCTTGCAGAACATCACCTAAAATTTTTCAAAGTATAGCAGGACAAAAAATGGATTTCAGTGTGAACTCGAACAGCTGAGCTAAACTCAAATACAGCTGTGAAGTGCTGAAAAAACTCAGATATATTCAATTCTTACTCAAATAAATTTGACTCCACAATACTCTGTGATATTTGCTGCCTTTGAAAACAATTATCCTTCTTCCATGTAGCTCACTAAGCATTTTTTTTTCCAGCTTTTGCAAACTTCTCCAGGAATGCACATATAAAATGCACAGTGCTTATGAAGGAATAAATCTGTATTACACAAGACATGTCATAGTCACGTAGGAAGTCTGATTCCTTGCCCATAGGCATTCAGCATCTGAGCTGATATAAACAGACAAGGGAGAGAGAAACGGTGCCCTAGAAAAGCAAACCAAAGCAATTACACTCAAAGTATGCACACTACAAAGAATTCACAAACAAATAAGACACAGAGCATAAACAACACCTTAGTGATTAAGTTTCAAATACTAACAAAATACACCTGCAGCAAAAATATTCTGTAAATCTTAAGTATATTCTGTCAAAACCATGCAAAATCAGAAGTGATTAAGTCATCTTTTTCTGGCCATGTTTTTTGTTAATGACTTGACCCCATACTTCTAAATTTTGTTTTGAATTTCGGGAATGAGAGCTTTCAATCACACATCCATCTGTGCCTTATTGTCCTAAATCATGATGCAAAGTCTTGAAAAGCTTCTTAGAGACAAAAATACACAGCTTGATTTGACAAGTGTTTACAAGGGTAGAATTTGCCCCTAGGCAACAAATCAGAATACATAGAAAAAGTTATTTAAGTCTTACTTCAATCCTACTTTGAAATGTTACAAATATTTTTTATTGGACATGGGCATAGAGGTGACAAGTGCCTAAAAATTTCTGGGACAACACTTCTTTGATTTCTGCCCTCTTTTTCTGTACCCTGAAAATATATTCTCTACTAGAGTAGTGATTGAGTGGCTGATTAGTACCATTAGACTAGGACATAATGTCCATCACCAAATGTCAAAGTGCTGGAATTTCCAGCACAGCACAATGAGCAGAGTTTAATCAATTCTTCTCAAGTACTAAACAGCTTTCTTCTATCCAGTTTTAAAGTGAATGAAATTCCACGATGAAATCACCATATAGAAAAGTTGAACATAAAACCATAAACATTATTAGAAAGAATGATTAATGTAACTTTAGATAAGTAACTTGGACTGGGTAAGATAAATGTAATTTTATAGAATGTAGTGAATAGAAAAAAAAATCAAATTCTTGTGTAGACCATTGGCAAAAAGCCTGACTTCCTAGAAATTAAGGATTTAGTTTGTATTCTGGGAACAATACTTTTCTAAAGACAGAAGAGTTTAAAAAAAAATGCTTTGGGGAATAAAAAAAGACAAAATCAGAAAGGGCTTGTATTTATTATTATGGAGAAAAAAATCTAGACAATCAAGAAAGTCAGGTGATTCCATAAGCATGCAGTAACAGTAAGGTTCTATAAAATGCCATCTTCACCTGATTAGTGAATCTGATTTCCAGGGTAAAATGACTCTTTAGGGCTGAAAGCTTGTATGTTATTTTTATCATCAGACACCTCTGACCGGGCTTGAATCAGATCTGATCAGGGCTTGGAGTTCTCTACAGGGATGTAAGAAAAGCTTCTAAGATTTTTACTTCATGTAAAATTGCATATTATCCACAGAAAACATCATAAAAAAAAAAAAAAAAAAGGTTTACTGTGTCATCCTAATCATTTTTCTTTTTCAAATAAGATCAATTTGTGTTTGAATAAGAGCAATACTATAGGAAGGGGAATAAAAGTAGGTATGTCCTTAAGGTTCTTATTTGTTAAGCCAATTTTCCATTTCAGTCTGCTTTTTTGGATCTAGGAAAGTAACACTAACTAGTTAGTTAACTAGTGTTAACTAACATTAACTGGACCATGACCATTAAATATATTCTAAAATGAAGTAATTTATGTAAGAATTGAAAAAGATTTTGTCATGGGAAACCATAGCAATAACTATACATAGGTAGAATTTTCCTCTAGAATGTACAGCAAAAGAATTTCTCTAGCAGATTGGACAAACCACAGGTTCTTGCCAAAACAGCCCAATAATAGTCAAGAAATCCACTTCACATAGGTAATTCAGATATAATGGGAAAATGAATCAGAGCGGAGACAGATATATGCCATAAGTGGTAGTTCCTAAGAGTATCAGACTAATCAGACAAGAGTCCCAGATTGTTATTTTAGTGAAAATAAAATAAAAAGTCCATTTCTTGAAGAACTACTGCTATTACTTTTTTCTTGCACATTGCTTCTGCAAGGAAAACCTACTTAGTAACCACAAAAGGATTCAAAAAAAGCTTGAAAATTCATACATCTTTTCTTATGCACTTACAATATGCTCTTCGCTATATCTGAGCCGCTTATGAAATCATCCATAATAAAACCCTATAAAACAGAGTATTATTATGTACCAAGCAGCTTGAGTGTAATGCTTTGTGAGGACTATACGCAAGATAGTAGCCGCCATATCAAAGAATTGAAAGGTTAAAACATGGGCAAAATTTATTCTTCAGTAAAGTCAGCAGACAGAAAATCTGATTGTAAGATCAATTTCTCTGTGAAAGAGTAGTTGGATTTAAACATCTTTCACATTTTCTGATTAGAATTTTTTCAATTTACATGTCCTTCCTCTAGTAGGTAATCCCCAAGATTTTCTCTCACAAGAAAGAATGTCTGTAATTCTGCTGCATTTTTCCTGAAAATAATAATTGATTGAACAATATTTGTAATTCGTTGTCAACAGATTATTCCCATTAACTAGTGCTATACAGTAGGTAGGAAGGTAATTTTTTATTCAAAGTGTGTTTCTTAACTGGTAGAAGATTAATAAAAAATCATCTCCTTTCACTTTATCTTCCTCTATTATGACAGGCAGAGAAATACATATGACAAGGTGAGGAATATAGGGATACATTCTTTTTGCCAATCTGCTCTGTGATGATCTAGTGATGATGTACTAGACATTGCAGATGAAATATTCCTTTGTGGAATAATTGGAAGAGCCTCCATGTTAAAGAACAAGGAAAAGCTACAGAGATAATGGGATCATAAGGAAAAGAAAAGAAAAAAAATACTTGACAAGTAGTTGGGAATATATCTATATATCTCCTTTTCTTCTCCTTCATTTGTTGTCATAGGGAAAATAGGAAAAAGTCAACCTGCATGTGCAAACTGAAAAAGTCTAGAACCTGCAGCAGCTTTACTGGGTTTTTTGGACATTTCAACCACTTCTTTATCATTCAACATTTCAAATAAATAAATAAATAAATAAATAAATAAATAAAAGCAAATGGATAAAGCCCATTTGTAGCAACTAAGTTAATCAGTAATCAGAAGCTATTTTCACCAACTGACTGTTTTCAGCAACTATAAACTTTGTAAAAGTAGGCTAAAGTATAGATCACCATTCATGTTTTATTTTATATTTCTATTTTTATATCCACTATAGGCTATCAAAGTGGTTGGCTTGCAGGACCACTAGTGCAGATATTTTGTCCAGTATACACTTAGAAGATAAAGAGATCTCATAGGAAGAGAGCTTTTTTTGTACAGTTACTTTTCACAGCTATTGTTATATTTGCATACTGAAGACCTGTTTTTGTGGTTTTTACCCATACATATAGTGCAATTGAAACTAATATCAAACAAATGTGGTGCATGGAACAGATAAACACTAAGTGGCTGAAGAAAGGTAGGAAAAACAAAATATTGGTGTGTATCATATGATTCATAACATTTAGAAGAAAACTGTGTAGAAGATTTCACAGGTGATTGGATCATATGTGCTGCAAGGCAGTACATCTCTGCTGAATTTAATAAACACATGCCAATTTGACAAAATTAATTAGAAAGCTGGATTTTCTTTTCTTCAGAGATTGCTTCATTGCTGGTAAGAAGGATAAATACTTAGCTGTGTTTTACAGGACTGCTACAATATAAAGCAGTCACACAAAAGCTGCAAAAGTCACAGCAACCACTTTATACTCCATAGTTATCAGAGATGAAAGGGAAGATGTAGGTGAAGAAATAATTCCTTTGCTCTTTAATTAGCATTTCAGAGGATATTCTGTAGGTGGACTGGCCTCCAACTTGCTCACTGAAACATTTTCATTTCTTATCAATAGTTTTCATTGTAATATTGATTACAGTAGAGATACTCTACTTCCAGAATATGTTTCCTCAGTAACAGATTACAGATTCTGCTTTTTACTTTCTGTATATATTGACTTTTAGAATATTTTATGACTAAAAAAAATATATAATACTCTTCATTAGGTTTTGGCTATATAACTCTATCACTTAACATTAACTATGTTTAGAAACTTTAATTGCTTCAATTTTAAGAAGGTCAACATAACCAAAATGACATCTCATAATATTGAACTTTACATGAGGAAAAACATATTTTTTAAATAGGTAGAAAGAGATCCTAAATTATATGATATTCCTAAAGCAGTGCACTGGAAGAGTGTTTTTCTTCACTACATTTCAAGAATTCACTTCCTGCCTATGCTTCCACTTGCAACTCAGAGGAACAGATTTTACATATATTGTAGAAAGCTAAGGTGTCAATATTGCCTGTCCAAAGTGACCAGATAATGAGTGTCAAAGATGAAAAATAAAGATGAAAAACAAAGATGAAAAAAGTGGAGTGGGAAGAGGGGAAAATCTTATTTATACTTTTATTTTTGTTGACTATGGATGCTGAAAAAATGAACCTCTTGTATTTTTATAACAGTGATTATAAATTTATACCTGAAACAGTGGCTCTAAGTACCCAAGTATTTTCTTCCTTCCAGATAATGCTTCTGAATAAAGGAAAGGCATCTGCTAGCATCTCTAGTATCTTTTTTTCTCCAATGTTTTTCCTTTCATCACCTCTTGTCCACATCCAAACCCAAACTCCTCTCTCTCCTTCCCCCCAACAAGGCATTTTGAGAGGTTAACATTTTAGATGACTTCAGGCTCCTCCACTTCTCTACATGCCCCTCGAAAGGACATCCTTGATCTCCATTTGGTGTTATCCAGTGTGTTAATCATCCAAGAAAGAAGGCAACTTCCCATTCCGCTTTTCAAATTGTTAAGAAACCAACCAGTCTCTGTGGAACATGACTGAGGAAAACTTATTTTTCTTAATAGCTCAAGCCTTATTTCCCAGACCATTCAATAAAGTAGTTTGCTCATTCCTAAGTAGGCACCAGATTACACACTAATCAGTTTAGGTTCTGTCATGTCACTGCAACACAAAACATAGGGAAATAAACCAGGTTTATAAGTCCTGTGTACAAGAGAAATAAATGTTTTCCTGCAGCAGTTACAGTGTTATTTTAAATGTAAAGCACATCATGGGTGAAATCTACACAGTTTGTGACTTGCTCCAAAGAACATTTTTCTTCAAAATGAATGCTGCCACTGAATTTATAGATAAACAAGCCAAAAAAAATATTACAGGCTCGCTCTCACCCATAGCATTAACTTCCACACTATATTTAGCAAGTGCGTTATGCTATGCCAGACATCATGTGGATAGTGCTGCATTTATATTTCTGTTACTACCATAAATGTGAAAGAATCCAACATTCATTTTACTGTACATTTTTCATATACATTTTCGGTATATGAAAACATGTTTCACCAAATGCTCTATTTGAGTTCTTAGTAGCTCTTAAAGTCTAACAAAAATGTTTTCCTGTATTGCTTATATATTTTATCTTACCATATATATGTTCCGTGGTACAAGGAGTGTTTATTTACATTAAGTAAAAGTATTTGTTTACTTTAAACTACTTGTTGACCTAACTTATGCCACTGATGGGCATTCATAATAGTGACCAATT
Organism: Nothoprocta perdicaria; assembly: GCF_003342845.1. NCBI lineage: Eukaryota > Metazoa > Chordata > Aves > Tinamiformes > Tinamidae > Nothoprocta > Nothoprocta perdicaria. Next base: position 1,575,749 of record NW_020455810.1, read on the forward strand.
CCATTGCCTGTAGGTAGTTCATTTGGATTAGTGGGTCTTTTGACAGAGATTTAATTTGTGTGTTTATTTTTTCTTGAACAGTAGATGGTGTAATATTTTTGATAATTCTATGAGCTTTAACAAATCTTGCTGATTGTTATCTTGATGGTATTATAAAGGCAAAAACCTTTATGGTGCTATAAAGCAAAAATAATGGCCCTCTGTAGAGGCATTTCAATATCCAAATGAATCAGCTGTGTAGGTTTTCCCTGCCTTCAATAAACCTGCTAAGAAATAGCCACTAGAGAAATCCCTAGAGAACAGAACTTGGTGGACATAAAATGGTCTTTGATTTAAAGAAGACTATGAAAGAAAAAAGGAAGGAACACAAGCTCTCAGTAAGGCCAAGAGGAATCTCATAACATGACACAAAGTAAATTCTGCCCTTTACATTGGTTTGAGAACATAGGTGAGTTGAGCTCCTGGTAGAAATTTTGACAAACTAAATTTCAGACAAATGTTTAGGTTTTAGACTGTAGGCAATCACTAATGATATCACAAGTGTCACAACTCATTCTACTAGTAAGAGTGTGACAGTTTTTTTCCTATTGTTTGGCTAATTTATTAAAGATTAAAGGAGATAATTAAAGGAGAGAGAATTTTAATTTCTGATTTTCTGTAATTTGACTCCACAATTAAAATAGATTTTTTAATGTCCAACAGAGTGAAATGGGAAAAAATGTTAAATAACATCTCTTTAGAACTAAATAATTTTTTAGGTTCACACACTATATCATAGCTGGAGAGACCTACAGCACAAATGTGACATATCACACTGCAAATATATAATCTTAAAGAAGAATTTAGAATGAAGTCTCTAAAAATCTCAGCATTTTATAGGAATATTTGGCAACCTCTTCCATTTCTAGTAGAAATATATTTCTTAATGAGTTCCTTATTGCTGATGTCTGCTTTACTTCTGTTGGCCATTTTAAGAATCTGTGAAGGCTCTGCTATTTAAAATAGGAGCTTCACATAAGCAGTTCATCTTAACGTTTGGTGTGGAAAAAGTTTCTAGTTTAATTTTCTCCCTTTTTACAGCCTTTCATTTGAATTGGTCATGCACATACTTCAATATATCAGTGACTTCCTTTGTTTTGACTAATGGTATATCTTACTTCCTACTGTATAAAAATGGGCTGCTAATATATGAAATAAATATATGAAGCTTCAATATAAATTAAAAAAGAAAACATAGACTTGTTCATGAGCATGCAGCATATTTTTATTTTTATATTGGTCTAATCAGAACCATTTCTAATCTAACCCTCACTTAATACTAACCCCCAATTTAGTATTAAATGGATGCTTTTCTTCTTAACCAATTAGTTATTTCACTGTCACTCTGCTGCTCTTCTTCTGGTGGTGGTTTTTAAATCTTAATTTTAACCAGCATTATCCTTCATGTTATAATTCTTCCTGTGCTACTTAGCTTTCCTTATTTATTTTTCCCTCTAGCTCTGTCTGCCTTACCTCTAGTATTCTCAATCTTTCCACAAGCCTCCGAGGCTGCTATGTGTCACTGCTTCTTGGCATCTAATGAGAATGACGAAGTAGACAGGCAGTTGTAATAAACATAAACACCTGTTTATAACAGTTTGTTTCACTTTAAATCTGTTAAAAATAAATATATTTGTTTACATTCCTTCCAGTCCTTTAATTAATATCTGAATGGTACCCTGACACACACAGAAAAAAAAAAAAAAAAAAAAAAAGAGAGAGAGACAGATGCATAATAAAGGAAAGAGAATCTGAGTTCCTCATCAATGAATAAGACTAGAATTAACTAAAATATTAGGGTCTCTAGGGGATGCACAAACATACTTATTTCATTAGTATTAAGTGGATTTAATGCTCAGTTAATATTTTGTTCCTGTGAATAGCAGAGACTTATTAAAATTAAAGTTGTTGGAGCATCTCTACACACAATTCCAGACTACTGCCTTCTGATAATAGGCATTATTTTTATAGAACAAATGATGAGCCTTCGGTTTGTAACAGCTCTTGGTTATTCTTTAACTATTCAGTTTCCCAGTTAGTTTCCTGTTTTCCCTTTACTAATTCTTACATTAGCTAGGATTTAAATCTATATCATTTGTGTCATTTATCCTGCACCCACAATGAATACTAGCCCTATTCAACAGTTTCACATCCCACTTAACTTAAGGATAGCCTCAGTTCCAGAACATGCCCTTTTAGGCTTTTGCAGTGATATCTGAATAGAGAAATGAAATGAAGAACAAGCTAGAAGTTACTTGTGGGAAAACAAAGAATTCCAGAAAGTATCCCTAGACTTGTATTCATGAGGATTCTTCTCTCTTTATCAGAGATTTACTTTTCCTTGTTAAAGAGAATGAAATTCTTACTCTCAGATGAATCTCTTCTACCACTGAATCCTGTAGACTGTCCCCTTCTGTTGTGTAATGCTTCTATATCAATGTATATAGTTATTGTGTAATTTTAGATCATTCTGCCCAAAGTAAATACTAGAATGCAGTTTTTTTCCTCATTATCTAACCCACAATGATAAAGAGTGCATTGTTTTGATCATCTGAGTTCAAATAAATAGTTCATGAATCTTCTAGTTTCTAAGACTACATCTAAAATGACACACATCCATAGCTGAAGATTGAATGACTTTTAAAATTTAACATTTTTATGGAATAGGAAAAATAGGAAAAAAAGTCACTGGCATAAGCAAATTAATTTTTTTTCCAAATCATCAGCTCAGCTATGTTTTTTATTTTTTTCTAGAATTTTCTAGTAGTTGTCTATTAATCCACAGATAAGTGTCAGACAGAACATAATGCTTTCTATTAATATACTTGATACTTCCTCAAACATAATGGTAATAAAAAAAAAACCCTTACAATAATAAATCCCGTTAAAATACAATGTGTACATGCATTTTTTTCATGTGTTTCGTGGCTGACATTATACTATCATTTTCCAAAGTACCTCATTTATATTTTGAGGAAAGGTGGTACTTCATAATCATTGAACCGAATTTCATCTCCCTTGAAAGAAGTTCACTTTAGGTAGTATCATCAGTCTAGGAAAAGAGTTCCTCAGAAAGAGAAATCGTAATTCAACTTCCTTCAAGGGAGATTAAATTTGGTTCTGATAAGTCTTTTATTTTCAACTAGCATCTTGCCTTTGAAAAATTCTTAATCTCCTCTATGATTGACATTACATTAATTTCCCTTAGTTCACTTCTAAAGATACACTGCAGAACACAAGATGACCAGGTGAACAAAGGTCCTCCCAACAAGAACAGCTATGATGCCACTTATCGCTTTGTGCCTACCATCAAGGAAGTATTTATGACTTAGATAAGCTCTTTCTGAATTCATTCTTAATCTAGACTGCAAAAATCATACATTAAGTATGTGATAGATTGCACTTCCTTGACAGAACCTGCAATAAGGATAACACGGTAGCTAGTGGTGAGAGTGGAAAATACATTATATTAACTTAACTTTTACTGGCTAAGTATTAAATGCAGGTGTAGTACAGAGCTTATTAAAAATTTGAAGGAACTCTGTTCTTTTCCTGTGAAATATGAGAGGTTTTTTGGTTTTTTTTTTTATTTCATTGGACATGACTAAGCATTTACACTTAACAAAGTGTAAAGAAACAAAAATAGAACCCTTCGTTAGCCTTCTATAGGTGCAAATTTTATAAGAGTTAAGACATAGGGATAGTAGGCATGCATGCATAGCATAAGCGTCAGATCTTGCAGAGTTTATTTATGGCAGGTGAAATGAAATCTAATAGTTACGCTTTTAGCTTCTTGCATGGAATATTTCTATTATAAATCTTTTTTAAAAATTGATTAATTTTCCTTACTTAGTGGTCCAAAAAAAAAAAAAGAAAAAAAAGAAAAGCTACAGATGCACAGTTGATAAATCAAGGTAATTTTACATTAATATTTTAATAAAATACTAAATATTTTTCTTTACTTATGTGCATTGGTAAATTTTTGATATGCATCGTACTCATGAACTGTGAATAAAAACATTGCCCTTACCTTTTAAGTTAATCAGTCTGTCAAAAATCATTGCAAAGAGAGATTAGGATTTACTATAGCTAGATAATTCCATGTTTTCTGAAATAATATATTTTTAGCTATCATTAACGCATACAACATAATCTAACAGGAATGTACGGAAATTAAGATATTTAAGTTAAAACAAACAAACTTCTTTCTCCCACCTGGGATTACAATCCGTAAGAGTATTTAAATCATTTTCCACAACCTGTTTTTTTGTATGCTGTAGCTACATAAAAAAATCTAATGAGGAATAGATTGGTAACCTATGTGTCCTAATAATCTCATGTATCTTCATTTTGCTGAAGATAAAATGTATTCTGTTACTATGTCTTCTTCAAATAATACATCAGCTGTCTATTTCATGTCAGATTAATTATACTTTGCACTGCTCTGTTATTCAATTACTATCATATCTCAAATAACAACATGTAGTTAAAGCACAAAGAAGAATTATAGGATTTCTTTTATAACTTCAATATGAAATGAACAGCCTCTATGGACTGAGAAATCACATTTAAATACTTATAGATTTTTCCTTCATGTTCCCCAGAGTACTAGCTAGAATGCCTCACATGAATTAGCAAATATGTAGCACTGTGTATTAGCATGATGTATTGCAGAGGGCAAAACAAGAGAGTAACTTAAGCAGAAGCCTTCAATAACATAAACTACTATAGCATTTGCAATAAAAGCAAGGTTTCTTACAAATGAATATGACACGTAGCACATTATACTTTTTGCCGTAGACTAACTTATCTTAATTTCAAGGTCAAAGACTTCTATTTCAAAAAAATATCTATTTATTGTTACCAGAAAAAAAGAAGTGGTGTATCAGCATTTGGTGATTGTTTAAAAAGATACTTACAGTTTGTCTGATTCACCATATATGAGAATAAATGCTGGACAGAATATGTTAATGCAAGGTAAATTTCCTACAAATTAGACATCAAACAAAGAACATCATAGTTACATCCCTCTAGAGCTGTAAAATTAGATAGTATGAATCAATATTTACACTGATTCCATCCGGCTTGACAGGCTCCCTCCATACCACACTTTTTTTTTAATCTGAGTGTCTGTCTTCAGATCTGACCAGCTCCATAGACACCATCTCCTTTTTGTTATCATCCCCCCAGATACCACCATCATTTCCTAGCTAGAGGCAGAATTATTTTTTTAAATTTAGGGAAAAATTGACGTAGCATTAATGCAGTCCATAAGAGCTATTTCCACACTTAGTGTTCTTCCTTTAAAACTTGTATTCTGAGATGACATTAGTATGACTGAAATATATTTGCTTATAGAAATGTTCTGCAGTGAACAGTAGTCATTATAAAGAAATCTGCTTTTAAAATTTTCTATGCAGCAATATCTTTCCATTGTTCAAAAGCAGCCTTGGAATTACTGCAGGAAAAGTAGTTCCAAAGGATTTCAGAGAAAGCTATATAAAGTTACATTATGTAATATTAAGTAATTTGAGCTTGAATAAAATCAACTTTAATCTAATCATATAGATCTATATGATTACTAAAAATCAGGAAGGTTCATCTTGTATTGCATTTTTTAAAATATATTACAGTATTTATAGATTTGGAATAATGGAAGTACCAGATCCTGAGGATTTCAAAATTTGGCTAAAGTTGTTTTGTGCTTTCTAGATTTTCATCTACCAAAACAACAAAAAAAATCAGTATTTATATTTCAGAGATGATATTATTAGGTGTATAATTTCATTATGATAATTATGAAAGATTACTAGTGTGGAGTATAGCATATTCCAGAAGCATCCCATATACTATGTTTGTGAACATGTGCACATTACAAAGTTGTTTTGCTTATGTTAAATATTTACCTAGGGAATATTTTGGTCAGGACCATTATAAATGCTAATACCTAGCATTTAATTTGAGTGAAGTGATTTGATGTGATCTCCCTTGAATTGATTAACTAAATCAAAATCAAAAATTGTGACATAAAAACATAGAAAATCCACTAATCAACATGTTTATTTTATATAAAATATCTATTCCCAAAGCATACATAAAAGGTCGTGACCATACCGTCCAATATTGTTGTATTTGCTATGAGGATTAGATTACACTTGTGAAGCTCACTTAAGTCACTTCAAGAGTATTATTACTTAACAAGAGCAGACCACAGGAGAGAGAGCACATTTTTGAAAGAGCAATTGAACACCACATAAAGAATTGCTCCTATACAACAAGAAAATCCCTGTTGATTGTTCACTTCAGATAACATCATACATGTTCACGTAACATCTTGCCTTGGCACTGTAGCTGAAAGCAATTACACCCTGGACTAAAAGAGCTTACTGTTAACAAAATCGTTTTGAAATGACTCAGCCTTTGAATTCCATCAACTTTCACTCTGACGCTCAGACCTTGATAAACATTTAGCATCAAAAACCTAAATTTTTCATGGCTCTAACTAAATCAGTTGTTGCACTGAAGCATGCCTGATCACAAAATGTACATCTTTACCACCATTTCCATGCATCTACAATAAACACATTTACAACAGAACCTTCAACATTCCTGAATTTATAATTGTGCTTCCAGGAAACTGTGCTTTACTCCATGCACAAAATTTCTTCTTGTTTAACCATGAAGGTAAAACTCAAAAATGACTATTCATGAGAAGGAACTCAAATAATCAATAAAAGATAAAAACAGTCATCTTGTGGCATACCTGATGGCCGTAAACAGATCCTCAAGGGAATACAACATGAACATCTCACAAATAAAAGACTGTAAACGATAATGAATTACCAATACCATTATGCCTTTACTCACCCTCTGACTCTTCCATGTTCCTCAAATATTTCTTCCCTGAGAGTAATTAAACTAGGTTCATTTGTATTAGAGGTTTTAAAAATGTGATCAAGTAATAACAATGAATGATTGGAATTGAAGAATCTGAACTTTACTATCAGAACCATGCATTTAAACATGCAAAGACAACAGAATGAATAGTAAGTGTAAAATATTATCTGTTTCTAGACTGAGCCTGTATTTCCAGAAAATACTTAACATGTTGAATGTCCCTTTCACTTAGAGTTAACACAGATTAAACTGCTTTTAGGACAGTTTTGTTTTCTGATGCGTTTACAATTGCCATGTTTTCAGTAGTTAACCTACTAAGTCATTTATGGATATAGAAAACCAGAATTACTGCAAAGCATGTAATGCTTTTACTAGTACTAGTGAAACAAAGAAATAACGCAACAAATGGAAAAATCACCATATGCTCTCAGACCCCTCTTGAGGGGTATTAAGGTGAACCTGTAGGTGAACCTGCAAAAGTGAAACTGCATATTGATATCTTCAATAGACAACTCTGTCCCAAAATATTTGGATTATACTATTCTCAAGCCAAATAATTAACAGACTTCCTGTAATACATTCTTTCCCAGAAATGCATACATTCCGCATATCATATCTTGATCAAAAGCACAAAGGAAAGATTATTAGCTCTCTGAAAATAAAAAAAAAAAGAATTTTTGTTTTCAGATTTTCAATGTAAGCAAGAATCCTCCCCAAACAGAATATGCACGTCATTACCAAATTTTCTTTTATGAACTATAGTATTGCATAAAACTTAATTGACAGTTCTTTCATTTTCTACATTAAATCTATACCTTATTTGAAAATAGGATTTTAACATATTTTAAATAGATAAAAGCAGACAAAACTTGGATCCCGAAGCAGACCAATGCTCACAAAGAGCTTTGAAATCACAGTTTGACTATTTTCTAATCTCATAAATTAAACAGATTTTTTTTGATTAATGTCAGTGAAAGCACACTCACATTGACATCAGTACTGTAGAATCACTCATGAGCTTTTCTAAGAAAAGTATTTAATATTTATGCAAGTAAATAGAAGCAAGTCTGATATGGAATATGCTGGAGGAAGATATGAATAAAAGGATTTTCAGGATTAGAAATGTAAACGTGTAGGTATTTTCAAGTTGCATTCTCCTATTTAAAATATTTGCAATAAAAATGTGCATAGGCAAATATTGAATATTGTTGACAGTAACATTTTAGAGTAGTCTTCATCCTTTAGCTTAACTCTGAGTTTAGTTGATCTCTAACAGTCATTCTACCTGCTTGATTCTATTAAAGTATTTTGTTTTCCCCTCAGGCCACCATGAAGATTAAATCTGGAATTTCCCTGAAGTTCTGATCACCAGGCAATGAAACTCCTGAAGCAAGTTAGCCTAAGAATTGAAGAAAATTACCTGGATATAAATTTGTTATCATCAGATGGAATCATTAGGCTAGGACTTCCCTCCAGTCAACTGAAATCAATAGAGAAAAAAAAAAAACAAAAAMAAAAAAAAAAAACAGGAGTAAAGAAGGAGTGATGCAGATGGACATTTTCTCCATTTGAGACAAGACAGACTGTGGAAAAGAACAGAGATAAGGCACAGTGGGAAGAACTGTTCTACAGACTGCAACTCGCTTACATGGATGATGATACATAAAATTACAGTAATGGGAAAGGAAAATGGATGAATAAATACAGATGTGTCATAGAGAGATATGACCAGTTTGTTCATTTTCCTTTAGAAAGGGAGTATCTCCTCCAGGAGATACAGCTTTAGAAAAGAGATTTAAAAAAAAAAAAAAAAAAAAAAGGAGAGGAAAAAAAAAAGAGAGGAAGGAAAAAAAAAAAAGAGAGTTACAATAAGGAGCTAGTAGACCTGAAGGCTGATGCCCAAGCTGCAGATTTGAATGGATGGAAATTTCCTAAGCCCCTGAAGGGACTATGCAAAGCTACATTACAATTTTGAAGTCAGGCCTGGAGGCAAGGAATCAGCCTGAAATGATAAAGGGTCTAAGAGGCAAGCTGGTTATAAGCCCTTTTTATTTTCATTCCATCACATCACCTAGCATTTTCTCTATTTAAAAAGAGATGTACATTAGCAGGAGCTGGCTTTTTAACTTTGAAATCTTGGTCTTCCTTGGGGAACTCATAAAAAGGAAAATACCCAGTTTGATCAACCTCAAAGATTTGGCAGACTTGGTATCCCATTACAGGGTATATTTCATAGGTTTTGAGGAAAAAAAAAAAAAGTATGTAGAATGATCAAGTGAGACTCACACAGGTAGACACAAAGTCTTTCTGTCCCTTTCCTGAGTTTCATCACTGTACTCACAAAACGATGCAGCTGTGCAGAGTCTGGAGTACGGTTTGAACTTTATACAATAGTCCAGGCAACTGAATTGGATTTGCTTTTGCTCATCTGTCTTCCATTTGACAGCTCTTTTCACGATGCTCAGAATCTTTTCCTCTTATCTTTGTTGCAACAGATTGTGACTACAGCTGCTGATTGATAGTAATTTGATGTGGTACCTGTGTGTTGTAATACCACTTCATAGGTGAGAAACGTAGTGTCAGTAAGACTTAACAGCATCTTAATGGATCAATATCCTTGCAGAGAGAAAATGCCATGAACATAGCCATCTTCAGAAACCAACAGGGCTTGAATGCCCACAGGGATCTCAGAGATTGCTGCATCAGGACATAAAGAGTGATGGGGTTTATTGAAATAGTAAGACACACTATGCTTTTCACTTTGCTAAACAGATTAGTGAATGATTTAATTCCTGTTTACATTTTCAGTCCCCTGTTTATTAACTAATTCTGTTTATAGAATAATTAGACAACCACTTAATTGAAACAGAAACAAAATTTAGTATATTTCTAAATTTGTAAATTATAATTGGGCTGGTTATTAAATTGCGTTTGCACAAATTACACCTCTTTATGTAGAAAAGGAAACATATCTAAAGGATTTAGTATTTAAAACAGCTGTGAGTGCATATGTCAGAGACAGCATGTGCCAGGAGCATGATTATTATTCAGGGGAAAATGAACATGTTCAAAAGAATTTTCATTCAAAAGGATTAAAAATAAGTAGATAATTCAGAGATTTGCACCTTTGAAAAAAAACTTAAAGATTTTTCCACACCTCATGCTCTGGAAGCAGAGAGATTTTGCCTGATTCAAACTTTTTTAATATAGCAAAATCCAAAGATGAAGACTTTTAGCTGAGAATTCACTATAGCATGTCCAGCTATTATTATTCGTGGATGATGTAGAACAAATGCTACTGACAAATATAAAAGAGAAAAAGTAGTCCGTTAGCAAGATCCTTTGCATGTTGGATTTTGTGATTCGGCATCAGGTATTTGAATTATAACCATGAATACAAATGAACATCCCATGAAATAATACTTGGAAATCCTTGTGTCCTAATACATTAGATTTTGGATTCAACTTTGGCTGAAAAAAAGTTTACAGTTCATGAAGATTTAGAGGACTCTTTTCATCACTCATATATGGAGACTTACATGTATTGCAAAATATATTTTGTCATTAAATATGTTCTTAGTAATCTCACTTCTTAAAGGAGTATATGAATGTCATACACAAAGCCAAAGTCTTTCCCTTATGTCAAATATGTAACCTGTTATAATACTAGAAAATTTCAATACCCATGCAAAGATTATTTTTATTACTAAAATAATTAGAGACTTAGAGGTCTTAGAGCTCAGTTATAGTTTTCTTGCAACATAATTCTCTATCTATTACAGTCAGTTATAATTAAAAATCTAGTATGTTTTAGTAATGTATCTAATTTTGATTTAGAGAATTCACTGTACACATAGGAACACTGTTCTGGTGATAAATTACCCTCACAATTAAGCAACTGTGCTTTAGTTTTTCTTTAAATTTCTTTCAATTTACCTGACGGGCACTGGCCACTGATACACCTTTCCTGTTTAAATTAGTTCCACTAGAATTAGGTATCTCCTATCTATATTGATAATTATAGACCAGGCTCAGGCCAAAGTATTAGTAAGTAGCAGGAAAGAACAAGAAACAGATTTCATGGTTTGAAGTTCAGTAGCTCTTTGCTTTAAAAGATGGTTTAAGTATATTTGAGTGCTGTATGAAGATATTCAAATAAAGTATACAAACCAGTTAAGTCACATTGTATTACAACTAATTTATCTCATTTGTCTTATACCAAAAGAGATGGCTATAGCACATTGAAGGCAGCAGCCATCCTAGAGACTGTTACACTAGAACTGCACTTTTTAGAAGCACATTACTGAAAGATGCATAAAACACTTTTTAAATTATAATTCCACTCTAAGATGTGTGTATGAATAAATATGACTTGGGACAAGAACAAGCCAATGTTTTTAAAATAAAAACAAACAGCTGTCAATTGTTAAAGCTCATGACAACCAGTATGTTTTGCTTGTAAGTCAGAATTTATATAGAACTTAAAATTGCACATCCATTGACATAAAAACAAAAAAAAACTATTAAACAGTAATGAACAAAAACCCCTAATTTTCTGATATTTTGCTTCCAATTTTAAACTCTAAAGAGTAGCATATATTAGACCTCAAAAAAAAAAAAAAAAAAAAAAACCCCTCAAAGCAAAATAAAACCAAAAAAAGAGCAAAAAGTAAACTAGAACTATTAGGTATTCACAACCTTATTTAACCAGAGTGAATTCAAAATAGCAGAGTAATGGTGAAATGATTAATTCTGGGCCTTTGTTCTTCAGGCAACAATGTCACAAGAATCCTATTAAACAAACAAACAAACCCTAAGACATCTTTTTTTTTATCATTAGCACTGTGATATATCACCAAGGAAAGTATTGTAACTTATGCAAAACCTCATCTGACTTTTACCTTATCTGAAATATCCTAAGATGAAATGAGCTACATTGATTTTTACCAGTGTGAACTCTGAATCACAAAATGAGCTGAAGTCTATGATCAGAATTGTCCTCAATAACTACTAACAAAAGAAAGAAAATATGATGAACCCAGGTAAAATAATTATTAAAATCAGTAGCTGAAAAATGTTTTCATTTTTTCATCATATATTACTTCATCATATATTACCTGTTAGGTTATCCATAAGACATTTTAAAAGGAATAAGAAGTAGATTAATTAGTAGAATAAATGAATTCATCTTCCAGATTTTGAGCAAAAACATTTCAACTTGAGGTTATTGTTATTTAAGACTTCTATTATTTTGTATAACAGAGACAGGATTCCTTCTATCTTCATCTAAATTTAGTTCTAAAGATTCTGATAGTAGAGGAAATCTAGTTTAATCTTACTGTTAATTTTACCTGTAAATGTACTCACACAGAATAACAGCATTACAGAACATTAACAAAACCAATAATGGGCATTCCCCCCAGAATTTGGGATCCCTAATGAGTTATAATTTAGATTCAAATGAGAAAAAAAATTACCATACCAACAGTTCTTTGAACACAGGTTGTTTTTCAAAATATCTTAACTAACCAGAATATAACTGGAAGTGAATTAAACATGTAAGTGCAGGAAATCAAATGCATTGAAATAAAACTTGCATGACTCCTCTTTTAAAATTTAAGACAGTTCTCTTGGAAAAGAAAAAGTTGGAATAAGAATTGATTTTAAGGCATCCTTTACTTTTTCTTTCTTATCTGGGATGGAAAAAGTTATACTGGTCTCTGGATAAAATGTCCCATTTCTTTGGAAACTTTGGAAAGTTCTTTGGAAAAACAAACAAAAACAACAATATAAAATATGATTCTTTCTGTTTCAAAATGGTATAACAAGACAAGCAGGGAAACTATTTTCTTTAGCTTTGTACATATTTTCTCACTCCCTTCTGCCATCACAATAAGTGTAATAAGGCAAAATATGGTTGACTTCTTGAAGCTGGTATAGAATAGATGTTACAGCAGGAAGTAATTAAACATAAGTGAAGATTATTGGAAGTGAAAATCACCATTCAAACAACAGGCAAGAGTACACTGAATAAAAAAGCAGTGTAATAATTCTTCCATGGATGAAAGTACCTAAGACCCTCTTTGATCAATTATTGAAGAAAATGTAATGCTATAGCAAGCAAAGACATTTCTATCAACAAATAATATCCACTAGTTTTAAGGAGCAGAAATAAGCAGCCATATTATCTGAAAACTTTGTTTTTCTCTCATTGATCAGTTAATGCAAAATTTTTGACCTTTTAAAGCAAATCTGAAGAGCAAATATCTCAGTGTTCCTGCTAAATGGAAGTTTGGACATTAGGTACAATTACAGGCAAAGGGCAAGGGAATTTAAGGTTTTAGTGGTTTGCAGCATTCATTGATCCACCAAGAAGGGATGTTTGAAGACAGAAGCAGTCTTTGAAAAGTTCTGCACCAGATTTCTAGTTCCACGCTTTGCTTGTATAGAAAAAAGACTGTAATAGTTTCCATTATCAGATATGCCTTTTAATTCTTTGAGATATCCCTTTAAGTCCCTTTTACTTAGTATTTTCCTTTTTTTTTTTTTTTTTTTTTTTTTTTTTTTTTTTTTTTTTTTTTTTTTTTTCATATCCTGAAGTTGAAACAGGGAATGTCCACAAGTCCACATGTCCATCTGATTTGGAAGTTTAGCTCAGGAATGTGCTTTTGAAGACATATTTTTAGTTGTCCCTACTTAGAAAGTTATATCACAGAGTAGTCCTAGGGTTTACACACTGGATTTTTTTCAGATAAAAAACTGAAAAAAAATGTGCCCTTGGAGCTGAACAGTGTTCTTCAATCGTTGATGAGCAGCTAGTCCAGGGGACCAGAACACAGCTATTCTGAAATAACACCACTTCCTTCTGCCCTCACTCAAACACATGCAGTGTAGACACCGGGTCCTCTACCCCCTTTCTCACTCTATAGAACTGTTCCTATTATTTTCTTTATACTTGTGAACCCCTATTGTGCTATTTTACTTGCTAATGTCAATCATAATAACGTAAATATCTAAATGAAAATTTTTCTCTGACCTAACGCATCAGATTGCATTATTCCTTTTATTTCATAGAATCATAGAACCATAGAATCATAGAATCATAGAATGCTTAACGCTGGAAGGGACCTCAGAGGTCACCTAGTCCAACCCTTCTGCTCACACAGAGTCACCTAGAGCAAGTGGCACAGGGCTACATCCAAGCGGGTTTTAAAGATCTCCAAAGAAGGAGACTCCACAACCTCTCCGGGCAGCCTGTGCCAGGGCGCTGTCACCCTCACTGTCAAGAAATGTTTCCTTAAGTTCCTGTGGAACTTTTGGTGCCTCAGTTTATGACCATTTCCTCCAGTCCTATCGCCAGCCGCCACTGAAAAGAGGCCGCCCCCTCCTCCTCACTGCCTCCCTTGAGGTATTTATACACACTGATCAGGTCCCTTCTCTGAGTAAATATATTTCAGAAGTAAATATATACTGAATCACAAACTGTAGAATTTTATAACTTCTTTGGAGATCTTTAAAACCCGCTTGGATGCAGCCCTGTGCCATGTGCTCTAGGTGACCCTGCGTGAGCAGCGGGGTTGGACTGGATGACCTCTGAGGTCTCTTCCAACCTTAAGCATTCTATGATTCTATAATAACTACTGAACAGATGTTTGTTCATCATATAAGCAGCTAATTGCATTTAACATGAGAGCCTTTTTCTATTCAGTGAAATTATTATGTGTGTATATACATACATATATAAAATATCTCTTGTAAATATGCTTTTATATATGGCTATTTACATTTAAGTGTATATACTAAGAAAGAAAAAGACACACATGCACACAAAAATACAAATAAACCCCAAGAACCCTAAACAGATAGGTTTATGTTTAGCAAAAGAACAAAGGTTTAGGTTTAGCAAAAGAACAATATCAGTGATGACACGAGGCAATTTCAAAATATCACCTAAAGTCCCTTTCAAAATTTTTGTGTTCATAAAAAACTATAGAAAGACTTTGAGTATTGTCATTAAAGTATTCACTTTGAAAAGATCAAAAATAAATCCTTACTTTTTTGTTTTTCTTAAATACTTTTGGCTTGGAAGATGAGATAGGGCAAGAAGTATTTTAGTTAACATACAGTAATATCCTAGATTCACAGCATATTGGAGAGAACATAGGAAAACCTTTAAACAGAGAATTACCTGGCTAATAGCTTTCCAATATTGTTGCTAGAATTCACCTCATATCTGCCCATATCTGTGACTACACTTATGCATCTTCATTTTCCTGGTTCATGACATAACCATTTGCCGCCTAACACACACTGATATATGGATCTACCACTTCATGTCTTGAGAGACCCTGCTTCACAAATTGCATTTACTTCTTTCCTGGTTTGCTCAGACCCTTTGTCATGTCTTACCCAGTTGAAAACATTAGAAAACTTGGAAAATGTTAGTATATGATTCCTGTTATTATTCTCTCTGCTTGGGTTATCATTCTCAAATAATTTTGAATATTGAGAGAAGCTGGCAGTTTTGAAATCTGCGAATGATGGAGGAATATAAAAATTATGCAGTGCTGTTTATGCAAATATTCTAATTATGCAATCATCTAAGAATAATAATGAATATATTATAAATAATGTTGTTTTTGTGGAATAAGACAGGAGGTGGATTTTCATTCTTCTTACCTTGTCTTTTTTAATGTAACATATCTAAATTTAAATCTATTTTAAATTAACTATTCAATATGCGTTCAAGCTGCATTTGTATTAGCTTTAAGCTTGTGTGGGTATTTGGATGCATTGAATTTATTTGTCTCAGAGAAATGTCAGCTCCTGATGTCAATACTCACTTTGAAATTTACTCAGAGCATCTGAAAGAGAGTTTTTCTTAAGAAAGGTTAATTATGCACAACCTAACAAATTTAACTCTGCATATTCAATCCCTAAATTATCATGCCAATAAAATACCATTGCCCCTCTATGCACCACCTATGCTTTCATCCATATTTTCAGGATATACTTATGTTATTAATATCTATAGTCAAACCTGCTCCTGATCAGGCTTTCCAGAGATACTGGTTAGGCCTAATATGTTCTTTGCAGTGGTATTATGCACAAATTACTACATAAATATGCAGAAATAGAAGCCTACTAGAATTGACATACACAAACTTCATTTTGCAGCTGCATTGTCCTAAGGGCAGCCAGAACCCTGGCTGAGATGAACTGCAGCATCATCACTGGCTGGTAACAGTGTAAGCTCTGTGCCCTAAAGCACTTGTCACCATCTCTGCACTTATGGTGAAAGCAACACAGAAATACGTGTATGTATGTGTTGGAGGGGAACAACCTCCCAGTCAGGATTAGCAGTCCTTTCATGTAGAAGAGGTTCAGACAGTAATATGTTGTTGAATTCAAACGAAAAAGAAATACTTGCATCCTTTATGGAAATAAGATATATGAATAAAAGTGTGTCTCTGAGGCATGTGCTATAAAACCTTTTTTTCTCGGCACAAGAAATGCCTTTAGCTTTACTCTGTTTGTATATTCTTCTGAAAATGAAGTTACCTGACATATTTCTTTTAGAAATGATTTTTTTTTGTTTGCTTGTTTGTTCAGTGGATACTCTTGATTTTCCTCACAGTCTCCAAATATTATCTGTGAAAAAGAAATTTGGAGATAGAAGAAGAAATTTGGAGAAGTAAAAAGGGAGATGAAAGAAGACATGAAAGAGAGGATATTGAAATGAAAGCAGAATGAAGAGATGTGGACATGTGAAGAGATTTTTGTATGAAAATGAAACTACATTGAGATAGATGTGTAACACTTTAAAATGCAGCATTTGGGAGGGCATACCAACTAAAAGATCTTAACAAAATTATTGCTGATTTCTGGATGTGTTTAATTCTTAACAGCTCTGGAAATCTTTAAAATAACATGCCAGCGATTCATTCATTGCCTAACAATTTTGCTGTGCATGATAGCAATTCTTCAGTTATAATTTCCAGTTCTAAGAATCCTTTTTTTAATTTTTTTTCTTTTTTTGATAAAATCAAAATTCAAATCTTAAACCCTTTAAGTGTTCTCTCCAAACTCCCTAAACTCTTTCAGCTTTGTTATGGGGACAGAGCCAGTTTTTAAAGGCACAACTTCAAAGCTGTCCTTCAGTTTCCAAATACTGGACTGACTTTAGTTGTAGTTAATAATCTTCCACATTCTTTCTTTTGGGCATTATATAATTTTATCTATTAGTGATTTGATTTGTGGCCATATTACATATGATATCACTTAAATTTGTCATTTCAGGTCTGTGCTTTGCACTGCACTTGGCTTCTTTTGTTAAGAAGCAAATAAGAGCTACTTGAAACATTTTCTCTTTGTAAGCTTCTAGAAAGCTTATTTTTCAATGGCAGTGACTCCTAAGGCGAAGTTTTGGAAAATAAAGAGAAGGTACATTTTCTTTAAAAAAAAAAAAAGTCTGGCAGTGGTCTAAAACTTCTGCTCTAAATTTGTATTTCTCTGTGAAGTTTTAGCCAAACTAAACAATCAAGGAATTTTTGTTTACCTCAGCAACCTCACTGTTTATGTTTATATATTTTTTTTCATTTCTAAGTATAACTTCCAATACTACTTACTATGTTCTTTGAATAGAAACACATCGATGGAATATGAAGAACATTCATCCATGCTCTTTAATTGCACTACTTTCCCTGGTAATTCATTTTCAGATCAACTATCTTCCTCACAAAGGCTCATCCCTTCCTTATTTTTACAGAATGTCTTCTAATTAATTCCTTATTTGACCTTTTTTCATTTTCACATTTATTTCCTAATTTCTTCACATATGCCTCATCACTTACTCTAGTTATTTATTACTTTCAGTGTCAGGAAAAGTCCTCTCAGATCCCTGTAAGCTCCTGCTTCAGTACAATAGGACCCACTAAGTCCTCAGAGGAAAAACAATAAAAATGAAAATACATCAATGAAATTGCTCCATAAGTTAACAAAGACATTAAGAAGAAACATAATTACAAAGTTTGTGGTTGCATAATAATTCAAATTGTTCATCATGCCTTCTCTAGCTAAAGTACTTATTAGTCAGAAAAAAACTTATTAGTTTGTGATTAAAACCTATAAAAGACCTTTTCAGCTTATGGTGTGGTGCCTGTTCCTGATTCATATCAGGAAATACTAAAATACTATGATATACACACTGATTCAAACACTATGGAGAAAAATAAAAGCAATATCTCTGCTCTAAAGCTCACTAGAGACAATTTCTTAGCAATGGCTATACACTTCAAAGATATTTAGGATCACAAAACAGCTGTTGTTGCTGGAGGGATGAAATATAATTTCACTAGAATTGTGCAAAAATACATTATAGGAGAAGAGAAAACTCATTGCTGGCTTGAGAACTACATATTAGAATGAAATTGAGAATAACAAGGTTTAATTTTTTCTAGAAAGGGCGTGAGCACCAAATGCAAGTCCAACGCATAGGGAAGAACATGTGCTGTGAAAGCAAGGATGCATGTGTGTTTATATAACTAAAGACTTCTGTAAGACACCTATTCTTGTGTCTATTACTTATTGGAGTAGTGTGTATCATAAGCATGAAATCAAGAACTTCTCCCCTTATTTCCCCCCCACCATACACACGTGTGCTGAAGTAACTGTCTCGATCACTCTATGCCAGCAGGTTCCAGTCAGTAGAGACATAGGCATATATTTACAGTATACACTAGTGTGGCTCTAAGGCAAATACTCCTATGCTTATCTTTAAAAAACATGTTTAGCAACATGATGACTACTAAGTTATACAGAAAAAAAAAATCAGACAGGTTTTTTCCCTTTAAGAGTAAACATAGCATCTACCCTTCAAAAACTTCCTAACAATTTGCTGGAGTCTGATTTGAGCTACTGTAGTGCAAACAAAATAGAAGTAATATTTTAAGCTTGATTTTGCAAAGAATTACTGGAGATAAGAACAAAAATAAGGTTGTAGGAACATGGGGTAAAAATTCCATTTACTATCAATTATTTGGCCTAAAGACTTCAGCACTAGTAGTAGTACTTTCTCATAAGTAGTTAGTAACAATGTTCTAGTTGTAGGATCTATTAGGTCCTTGCAATAGCTCTATAAGGTTTGTTAAACCAAAAATTAGTGGTTTATTGCAAGTTTAATGAAGACATCAGAATTACACTGGGTTAATTTGCATGTAACTTCAAACTTAAAGCATTTATTCCTAAAACAGTCATTTTTAAGGAGAAATGAACTATTTGCTTGAGGCTAAGGCTAAATTACAGTAAATTAATCAGAAATTAAACAGATATGTTAGACTCATCAGTTATTGGCTATTTGGCTAGCTTTTCTGAGACTTGAGACAGCATCTCATTTGGAGCAATATGAAACAATTTGGACAGGGTTTTTAAATCTTCCCCAAGACATAATTAAGTTAAAAGGGATTCAGAAATCACTAAGTAAACAAATCAATTAAAATAAGGGAATCTCATGTAATAACTGATAGTGTACAATTTGACATGAATGATATTTCAGCTTCTGCATTCTCCATTTTTCCTTTTCTATTTCTTACCTGTCCTCTAAAATGCCTCAATTGCTTTGACTTTTTGATGGGAATCTTTGTCTTTTTTGGTAGTCATTTTTGTTTATTTCTTTTTAAAACTTTCCATTTAGATAACACAGATATAAATATAGACATTTAGAATACAAGTGCAGCAAACCTTTCAAGTAGAAGCCATGGAGTCAATATATCAATTAATTGAGATCCAGACAGTCATATAGTTAGGTAGATAGAGACTTTCCAATTATGATAATGACATTTCAGGATCTGTTGAAGCAAGATGCCATTTCTGTTCACTTATTTGGGAATTCAAGACATAAAGCATGACAACACTGCACTAAATCATCACCATTAACTCTTACAGTGCAAAAGCAGATACTGCTTTTCCTATTCCCTTTTTGTGAATTGGCTAAACACCATCCTAACCTGGAGACAACCTGCACTGGCTTTGATTTTGAAGGCTTCTCAAGTCAGAACCAGAATCATTATCTTATTTTACAGTGCCCCACAATTGTTAGATGCTATTTTTGTTCTATTTGCTGTCTTTGTCATGATTCTCTATGTCTTAAAGTTTTACAAGAAAAATATGATCTTTTCTAAAGAAGTATTTACATTTCAGAGAAGGGTTATAAAATGCTTAAGATTAAATGGGTGAATTGCATTGAGGTTTCTGCTGAATGAAAACGTGACTGAATGAGCAATATACAAACTAACATAAAGCACGTGCTAACAAGCTGAAGGAAAGCACATCACCATTCATCCTTTTCAGCAAGACTCATTTTGTGTTCCTATTTGCTGTTGTACTGGTTTAGTCTGGTGAATTCAAACACCAACAAGCTTCTCTCTCTGAAGAGTATTTTCAAATTCTCAACAAAACCCCATCTTAACTAGTGTCTTGATATAGTTTTATCTCCTGTGAATAAAAAGAAAGTTCTGAGAAAATTCTGTTACAAGAAATGTTTCAATATATAAAAGCTAAGCATGTTTAAATATTCCTCAAACAATCAAACTAGTGTCTTAAGTCAATGTAATTCACAGTGGGTAGGTGACAAAGGACTACTCAAAGACAAGGACTAGTGTTTTTACAGTATCTTTTCTTTTTTTACCAGAAACTTAATGATACACGCTTCACTTCTTGATTATCATGGGAATGCATTATCCAAAGAATGAAAACTGTATTGAATTACCACTCAAGAAGTTCAACTCTCACAGCCTCTCCTCATAGGAGAGATATTCCAGTCCCCTAAAGATCTTTGTAACTCCACGCTGAACTGTCTCCAGTAGCTGAACATCCCTCCCCTTTTAGGGGAGCCTGAAACTGAATCCAGCACTCCAGATGTGGATCCTCACTAGAGCGAGGATCATCCCAGGAGACCATTGGCCTTCTTGGCCACAACAACATATTCCTGGTTCCTGGTCAGCTTGCAATCCAGCAGGACATCCAGGTCCTTCTTTGCAGAGCTGTTCTCCGCAAGGTCAACACAGCTTGTCCTGGTGTTCCCAGTCATACAACTGTAAATATGAATATTGAGTACATATAGACAAAATACAGTTAAGCAAACAAAATAAAATAAACATAAATAAATAAATAACATTCTGCCATACACCCCACCGCATATTTACTCCAAATAGCTCGCCATTGTAGCTACCTCAATCTCAGGGTAGTAAAACTTTTGTCACAACTCTGTTTCCATACCACTGTGTAACAAAATTTTTAGCAGTAAGTTGCAATACTACCATAAATCACTGGACTTGATCATCACAAATACATACAAATTTAAAATGCAAAGATTTGAATATGAAGCCTGGTTGGACATTTCGGTAATAAATTCTGACTACGGAAACATGAAATTATGTGTAGTATTAAACACTAATAACGGGGCAGCTGTACATATGAAATAGTGGTAAAGAATCATACAAAAATCTTAGCTTTTAAAATTATAAAAAAATGAAACTTCTGATTGTCATGTCATAGAAGTATTTTCATTATATTCATCTGTAAGTTTTATTGCATTTTGTTTAGAATGTAGTTGTCTTTAGTTGCATCTACACTGGCATTTTAATTTGGATCAGTAACACACATTTAAAATATATCCCGATCCTCTCTGTTCAGTGTGCTTTGATTCATATCGTGTAGCACTTTTATAGCGTGCAAACTGAATTTCTTCCTTCTAAACCATAAGATGAGACTAAAGGGGAATATCTAATATAGTTTAACCAATAATGGGTAGTCCATAAGAACAGCTGCAGGGGAATCCAAAAGTTAGTATAAGAGCCCAGTCCAAAATCCAGTAAGAGAAATAAAATATAGTTAAAATCTCACTAACAAAATGGGAAGAGAACAAAAAGGCAGGGAATGCAGTTGTTCCTCTCCTTTGAGGAGTACAAGCAACAGAGGAAAACTTGATTGTCAGGCATGCTGATGACTGTCAATGATCACAGAGAGCTATATTTGTGTCTTCCTCAATCTCTTATGTTATCAATAGTTCAACATTACAATAGTTAGCAATATTAATAATAGTTAATGCTTAAAAAATAGTTAAACATTTAAATAATCCAATAATCTATATGTAGTCTTGAAATGAAGGCATTGGTATTAAATATATAAATAAATATATATATAAAAATAAAAGTGCAGCATTCTCTTTGTAATTCAGTAAAATCATTAAATGCGTATACTGATGGTTTACTAAATTGGAGCCTGAGCTCCTTGGTTCTATAGGATGAAGTAAACAAAGTAAATAAAAGACTAAAAGTACTCATATTTTATCATATATTTTTATTCATTTTATCATATATCATTTATCATATATTTTTCATATCCCTCTGGATGGCAGGGCACCCAGAGGCACCTGGGCAGACTGGACAGCTGGGTGGTAAGAAACCTTATGAAATTCAATAACGGCAAGTGCAAGGTCCTGCAGTTGGGGAGACTGGGGACCGACCTTCTGGAGAGCAGCTCTGTAGAGAGGGACCTGAGCTTCACAGTGGACAAGTTGATCACGAGGCAGCAGTGTGCCCTTGCGTCCAAGAAGGTCAGTGGGATCCTGGGGTGCATTAAGAAGTGTCTCCAGCAGGTCAAGAGAGGTGATCGTCCCCCTCTACGCAGCCCAGGTGAGGCCCCATCTGCAGTACTGTGTCCAGTTCTGGGCTCCCCAGGACAGGAGGGATGTGGACCTGTGGGAGAGACTCCAGCACAGGGCTACGACGATGACCAGGGGCCTGGAACTTCCACCCTATGAGGAAAGGCTGAGAGAGCTGGGCCTGTTCAGCATGAAGAAGAGAAGGCTGAGGGGGGGATCTGATAAATGTATACAAATACTTCAAGGGAGGGAGTAAAGAGGATGGGGTCGGCCTCATTTCAGTGGTGGCCACTGACAGAACTAGAGAAGATGCGCAAAAACTGAAGCACCAAAAGTTCCACGTGAACTTAAGGAAAAATTTCTCAACAGTGAGGGTAAATGAGCTCTGGAACAGGGTGCCAAGAGAGGTTGTGGAATCGCTTTCTCTGGAGATCTTTAAAACCCACTTGGCCGCAATCCTGTTGCACATGTTCCAGATGACCCAGTGTGTGCAGGGGGCAGGGTTGGACTAGATGATCTCTAAAGGTCCCTTCCAACCTTAAGGATTCTATGATTCTATGATATCGACAGAACTGTCACAGTAGTACCACTACAGCTCATTGTGGCACTTTTAATTTGACCTATGTCTTGCTCATCTTTCGATTTCTTCCACTAATTGTTAGTAATTTGTATTAAAATCTGTTGCTCAATACCATCCTTCCATCTTCTCATACTTTAGCCAAGATACCGGACAACCAGAGTTATTCTTCTAAGGGTGTTTTACTGGTCTCTTACCCCAAATTCACAACCTTATAATTAAGTAATCAGAAATACAGAAATTAGCAAATGCAGTGTTTTGCAAAGCTCTCAGAAGTCCTCTTCTAGACTGGAAGAAGAAGTCCATTCTTCTGGAAGTCCATTCTCATACTCATTTTTTTTTCTTGTTGATAAAGAAGATATACGTATAATATATGTTCCATGATATATATATATTTTCTTACTTCATAAGTGCTTACATATTTATAAACAAAAACAAAAGGCAACACCACCACCACCAACAAAAAACAACTTCAGAGTGATCTTGTATGTCTGGCATAATCTAATAGCAGATTTTAGCTGAAGATTATGTAAAATTGTCAGGGGATTTTTCATCAATTTAGCTGTACTTACAGTTTGCTCCCCAGTGATTAGTAATTCACGACTCATTATTTGTTCCTCATATCAGATGGCATCATATTACTTAGAGCATGTGCCACTCTTAAACATAGGCAAAAATGAGATCAGCTAAAAGAACTCTGAGCTTATGAATTTGTACTTTTGTCAGCCAGGCCAGCTATTCTAATGTTTTCACTCTTTCCATCTTTTTTCTCTCAGTACAAATAAACCTGCAAAAATTGAGCTTAATGGTAAACTAGTCTGATTGTAATTACCATGGGAATCATCAACAAAGACTATGTTATATGAGATCAGTTCATATTCCTTTCAATTAGCAGGACACTTTCAAATAAAGCAAGCTACATTTATGCTACTTGGCAAAGCAGTGAGATGTTGGGCTGTTTTGCAGATTAAGCGACATAAAAACCTTATTAGTGTCTGTGTTATTTTAGTGCTTTCTTTGATTGCTGCGATATCATAGTTAATTAAAAACTTCACGCTACCAAAAGTAATGAAACAAGTGAACTACGAGGCATTTCTTTTCTGACATAAAAAAATAACTTTTAGAAATGGAAGGTTGCAGTAAACACAGACTTTCATTTTAAAGTTAATCAATGTAGGAGGAAAAATGCCATATTGCCAGGTTCACCTGGGAATGTAACAGCCAGCACACATGTATAAAATAAAATAACATGGAAAAACCTGACTCATCAGACTTTGTGTTGATGCTGCTCAAATTTCTTTTTTTTTTTTTTTTTTTTTTTTTTTTTTTTTTTTTTGTTATTTTCTTATTGCTATGGCAAACACATTAGAGTCAGTATTATGCAATATCCACTTCCTTTAATCTTTGGAGGTGCCTGTTCTCCTTTGTTTTGTTAACATGACAAGGCCAGAACATCATCTTTACTCTATACTACAGTTACCAGCGAGTGTAACACAAAGTAAATCGAGAAATCCTTATACAGCAGGTTATTATAAGATTAACAGATACCTGTTGATTCAGGTAATATTCCTGATATTAGTCAAAACTCATTTGATTACCTAAATATTTTTGCAAGCTTTATAAATAATTTTGAAGCTGCTCTAATTGGTAAATTATGTGAAAACAGACACAGTTCTAAATATTTAACTACAGTGATCTTTACTTGGTTTCCTTCTTGTAGAACCACTTGTTCACTAAGAACTTAACATATAGTCCATTCAGCATGAGCAAAGAAAAAGGCCAAATAGAAAAAATATCTTTTGCATTCTGAGTATTCTGAACTAGATATTTAGTATGTACATCACTGAATTATTCATACAACTTAGCCTATTTAGCTATGTAGAAAAAAATATATATATATAGTTAATAGCATTTGACTATGCTCGAAGTTCTTCTAAATTTATATTCATTTACAATTAAAATTTGCATTATCAAATGTTCTATCTGTCCTGGAATGACTTTTACATTTAGATTGAACACTGATGCTTTTTGTTTTGGTGTGAGGATGTTTCTTGAAAAGCCATTCTTATGGTCCCACAAGGTACAGATCCATGAGAGTCTCCACTGAGTGTGGAGATGAAGTTCTTGAGGCGACGGGGAAGTAGGCCTGAGGAGAAATGAAGTGCCACCAGTCCTGTAAAACAGCCACGATCTTATGAGAGAAGTAGCATTACTTTGAGGAGAACAACTCTTCCTAAGACAAATAATGAATCTTGATGATCAGATTTTGACTGTAGAGCTTGCAAAGTCAAACCCCTAATATGTACATAGAAAACAAAAGTCAGGTCACCTCAGCTTCCATGTAGTTCAAGGTTATTTATATTATCAGTATTTAAATTGTCCAAAATTGTTCAAAAAATATATATAATATATTATTAATCATTTAGCTCTAGAAAACTGGATGCTTCCACTTAGACCAGTACAATAACTGATCTAATAACTGCATGTATGGTTACAGGGCCATGATCTCATTGCGATTACTGAGACATGGTGAGACAGTTGCAATGACTGGAATGTGGACATGAAGGGCTACAGGCTTTCCAGGATGGGCAGGGCAGGAAGGAGAGGTGGTAGAGTTGCTCTTTATGTGAGAGAGCAACTGGAATGCATAGAGCTCAGCATAGGAGAGGATGGAACGCGAGTAGAGAGCCTGTGGGTGAGGATAAAGGGGCAAGCCAGCAGGGACGACATGGTGGTGGGAGTTTACTACAGGCCTCCTGACCAGGATGAGGAAGTGAATGAGGTCTTCTACAGGCAGCCGAAAGAAGCCTCCCGATCACAGGCCCTGGTCCTCCTTCAACCACCCTGATATGTGCTGGGAAATCCGCACAGCCAGGAACAGACAGTCCAAGAGGTTCCTGCAGACCATTGCAGAGAACTTCTTGATGCACGTGGTTGAGGTGCCAACAAAGGGAGGGGCGCTGCTAGACCTATTACTAACAAACGCTGATGGTCTAGTGGGAAATGTGAGGGTCGGGGGCAGTCTTGGCTGCAGTGACCACAAGATGTTGGAATTCACAGTCCTGCATGGAGGAAGATGGGCGAGAAGTAGGATAGCTGGACTTCAAGAGAGCCAACTTTGACCTCTTCAGGGAGGTCCTTGGAGCAGTCCCCTGGGTCAGGGTCCTAGAAGGAAAGGGAATCCAGGAGAGCTGGCTAATATTCAAGCGTCACTTCCTCCAAGCTCAGGATCAGTGCATTCCCACAAGAAAGAAGTCAAGTAAGCAGGGTAGGAGACCTGTATGGATGGGTAAAGAGCTGCTAGGCAAAGTAAATGAGAAAAAAATATGTACAGCTTGTGGAAGAAGGGCCAGGCCACGTGGGAAGAATATAAGCGCATCACCAGAGAATGCAGATGCGAAATGAGGACGGCCAAAGTCCAGGCGGAATTAGAGTTGGCGAGGCATGTCAGGGACAATATGAAGGGTTTCTATAAATATGTCAGCAGCAAGAGCAAGACAAGGGAATATGTTAGTGTGCTGATGAGTGGGGAAAGGGCCTTGGTGATGGAGGATGCCGAGAAGGCAGAGTTACTAAATGTTTTCTTTGCCTCTGTTTTTACTGCTAAAAATGAACATGAACTGCAGGGCTCAAGTGAAAGAGGTATAAATGGGCTAGAGGAAGACCATCCGCCAGTTGAGGAGGATTGGGTTAGGGATCGCTTAGACAAACTGGCCACTCAAAAATCTATGGGACCCAATGGGATGAGCTCAAGAGTGCTGAGGGAACTGGCAGAGGTTATTGCTCAGCTGCTCTCCATCACCCTGGAGAGCAGGGTAGGTGCCGGAGGACTGGAAGAGAGCCAACATCACTCTAGTCTTCAAAAAGGGCAAGAGGGAGGAGCCGGGCAACTACAGGCCCGTCAGCCTCACCTCGATCCTTGGAAAGGTGATGGAGCAGCTCATCCTAGAGAGCATATCTAGGCATATGAAAGAGAAGGAGGTGTTGAGGAGCAATCAGCATGGATTCACCAAGGGAAAGTCATGTCTGACAAACCTAATAGCCTTCTATGATGGGATTACTGGCTGACTGACAAGCGGAGAGCTGTGAATGTTGTCTACCTTGACTTCAGCAAGGCTTTTGATACCGTCTCCCATAATATCCTCATACAGAAGCTCTGGGAGAGTGGTCTGGACAACTGCACAGTGAGGTAGATTGAGAACTGGCTGGATGGCAGAGCTCAGAAGGTGGTAATAAACGGGGCCGAGCCCAGTTGGAGGCCTGTGGCCAGTAGTCCCCAAGGTGGGGGTCCCCCAGTGGTCAGTACTGGGTCCAGTGCTGTTCAACTTGTACATCAATGACCTGGACGAGGGCACGGAGTGCACCCTGAGCAAGTTTGTGGATGATACCGAGCTGGGTGCAGTGGCTGACACTCTGGAAGGCTGTGTTGCCATCCAGAGGGATCTGGACAGGCTGGTGAGTTGGGCAGAGAGGAACCTCATGAGGTTCAACAAGGACAAGTGCAGGGTTCTCAACCTGGGGAGGAATAACCCCAGGCACCAGTACAGATTAGGGGTCGACCTGCTAGAAAGCAGCTCCATGGAGAGGGACCTGGGAGTCCTGGTTGACACCAAGTTACCCATGAGTCAGCAGTGTGCCCTCATGGCCAAGGAGGCCAATGGGATCCTGGCCTGCATCAGGAGGAGTGTTGCCAGCAGGTCAAGGGAGGTGATCCTGACCCTCTGCTCAGCTCTGGTGAGGCAGCACCTGGGGTATTGTGTGCAGTTCTGGGCTCCCCAGCATAAGAGGGATGTGGAGCTCCTAGAGGGGGTCCAGCAGAGAGCAACAAAAATGATTAAAGGACTGGAACATCTCTTGTATAAGGAGAGACTGAGTTGGGCCTGTTTAGCTTGGAGAAGAGAAAGCTTAGAGGGGATATGATTAACATGTATAAGTTCAGGAAGGGAGAATGCAGGGAAGAAGGGGACAAGCTTTTCTCAGTGGTGACCAGTGATAGGACAAGGGGTAATGGGCATAAGCTGAAACACCGGAGGTTCCATCTCCAGGTGAGGAGGAACTTCTTTACCATGAGGGTGACAGAGCAGTGGAACAGGCTGCCCGGGGAGGTTGTGGAGTCTCCTTCTCTGGAGGTCTTCAAGACCTACCTGGATGCCACCCTGTGCGACATGCTCTAGGCGTCCCTGCTTGAGCAGGAAGGTTCAGACTTGATGATCTCTAGAGGTCCCTTCCAACCTTAAATACTCTGTGATTCTGTGAATAAACAGAAGTATTCCTTGGGATATATATTCTTTTAGGCTTTGTCTACATATGCATATGTGGAAAATGTGTGTTATTGAAGCAGAATTCCTTTCTGCTGAGAGCATAAGCAGTAAACATAATCATATACAGTTTGGAATCATTATAATTATCACTATAGTGTAAAAAAAAAATTCTCTGTGTCTCACAGACAGTCATATATCACTCTTATCTAAGCTACAATAGGCACATTGTGTGTTTTTTGCAATGATAAAGCTTGTCAGCAGTGTAAAGGGGAAACTTGCATAAGGCTATCTCAAGGCAGATGCCTCCGGAGTTTAGCTTTGCCTTTTCTCAGTCAGTAATTGCATAAACTGCTTTGGAAGAAATGCCTCTGAGTAGAAACATAATACATAATCAGCTCAAATAATTACAACAAAAATGCTAACTTGCTGTTTTCACAACGTGGATAATAGGCTTGCTTAAGGGCACAGAATGCAAAATCAGTTTTGCATGTCTTCTTGTATTTCGGAATCATTAAAACATGCTCCAGCTTGAGTACAGAAATAAATGCTTCTGCTATTGACTGCAGGGACAAATGGCACACTGGGAATTCAGCTGTTTCAAAGTGCGACATAGCTATCAGCCAGCGAGTAATGTGGATAATTTTCATAGTTTCTATCACCATTGAAATATTTTATTTTAAATTCAGCAGGCAGAACCTGAAGTCACAATATTGAAATTTAGAGATTCAGAGATACTAAACATGGAAGATATATTCTACAATCAGTTGATCATACCTTGAAATTTGTCACATGAATTCAAGGGTTTCCACTTTGAAGAATGAGAAGAATATAACATAACAGAATACAGATGTTGATGTTGGAAGAGACCTGTAGAGGTCATCTAGTCCAAGTCCCCTTCTCCAACAGGGACACCTAGAGTATGAGGCACAGGATGACATTCAGGTGGGTCTTGAAGACCTCCAGAGAAGGAGACTTTACAACCTCTCTGGGCAGCCTATTTCAGTGCTCTGTCATGCTCACAGAGAAGTTGTTCTTCCTCATATGGAGATGGAACTTCCTGTGTTTCAGCATAGCATTTAAGTTGTATTTCATTAACCAAGAAATGTTTCTGTATTATCAATAGTTTCTAAGTAATTATTGCAACTAAATTTCTATATCCATAGTTAGTAAACTCATTTTTTAAAGGCATAGAAAACTTTAAGTCCTCTCTGCACTACTGATTTTTACAATTCAAGCATAGGGTTTTTAAACAGTTATTAATAAGATTTCATAACGGGATATATTTTAACTGTTTAAACTCTAGGTCTGGGTAATATCATTTACTTACATTAGATATAGTTGAAATTGTTTTACAATAAAGCATGAGTTTTAATGATTTGCAGATTATCACACATAATGATTTGCAGATTATCAAACACATTTAGTAGTTGATCCATCATTATAAACTAACTTAGTTAGTGCAATAGCCTATACAAACAATAGTTATTATGAAGAGCAGACACAAGGATAGCCAATATACCTCTATCTTAATGCTCCTAAGAAGCTAATTCTACTATTAGTAGGACATATTTGCAACAGGACCTTCGTTTTGTCAGGTAACAGTTTCTTTTACATTCATGAGGGCCATCATGTAGGTATACAGGAATGTGAATTTTAACCAGCAGCATAAAAGTAATTATGTTCAATTTGACATGAAAAGGTTGACTTTTGAAATATTTTTAAACTTTTGCTTTATCACTGTTGATATCAAAAGCAGAATTACTGGAATAACTAGAAAAAAATACTGTAATTCTCTCATTTTAGCTGAAAAGCAAGTATCTTTTCCTGAACAATTCTACTTCCATGAGGGTTCTAACTGTATTTTTTGAACTTTGAAGTATTATGAAACCTACTCAAATCTCTAGACTTGAAAACTACTTCAAATTACAGTTTCCAGTGCTCATCACCACTCACTTTACATCATAGTTTTTATCTTACCTACAGCACAAAAGGTAGCAACTATAGCAAAAATCGTTTTCACAACACTGATTCCCCCATCATTCTCTCTCCTACTTTAACCAGACGTGATATTCTACTTAGATAATTGTCATGTGTGCTTATTGGTAGTGATATATAGGTATATTTGAGTAACAAGTCTATATACTTGGTAGCAGACAGGATCAGAACCTAAAAATATATTACAAAGAATTAAAACTCTTGAAATATGTATGGCCATATTGTCTTATTTTTTGATGGAGTAACATAAGTGCTCAGTAAAATCATTCAGTGATTTATTAATATCACTGACTCACTGACTTGTTTTTTTTAAAAAAAGGATGTGCATCCAAACATTGCTTTGTACCATGCAAGTTCTATGTAAGTAGGTCTTATTTGTGACAGGTATGTTAGATACCTAATTTGAAAATTGTCACTACCGCTTAATAAAAGAAAATCACTGAATGATAAAGAGACATTTAATGTCCTTTTACCAATAACTCATGTTTTGTGTATTTCAACTTATCCTTCTAAAAAAAAATAAAGTGAGTTCTAATATTAGCATAACCCTTTAAATATTAAAATATTAATATTTTTAATATTAATCTGCAAAATATTAAAATCTGCTAGTCAGGACTTTAAAAATCTGGATATGACAATGTTACAGGTTTTCTTGTATACTCTTTTATAATTTCTGTCTTCAGATATGTGTTTGAGGCTTCCAGTGCCATACTATAGGTTTTGTACTCCAGTGCCATACTACAGGCTTTATGCTAAAACAAAGTATCAAAAATTATTGCCACAATTCTTTATACTGAACAGTTTTTCTCTCTTTTTATTTTTTTTGTAATTGCCTGTAAATGCATCTATTCTACCACCAAGAGAACAGCTGTTTAATATGCTTAATATGACTGTTAATAAATATTCCATAGAAACAATTGCAAAATGTCAAATATATGTATGTATGTATAAATATGTATATATACATACATATATTATCATACATATAGCAGTCCAAGTAATCTATGAGGAAAGATATTTGCTTAGGACCTTCCCAGATATATGCTTTCAGTTTCCTGTTCTTTTCCAAATTGACTCAAATGACCTTGTGTTGTTCCTAGGGGCAAACTAAACATAAATTAGCATATGCTTAGGCTCAGATTATTCCTGTTAAATATTAGCCAAGTAGTCTAGTTTCAGTCTAATTTATATAAGCATAATTTAAACTATGCAAGCATAAAATAGTATATACTTCTTCTCTATGCAAAAGAACCACATTTCCAGAACTACTTCTGCTTCTCAAAGTTGGTAGAAACCTCCTGCATTGTTATAGTAGCACTTTACCTCAGTCTATATCACTTAGCTTCTTGGAAACTCAGCGAAAGTCCCAGATGCCCTCTTCTTTCCTTTATGTTTATGTTTATGTTTGTTTTTTTTTTTTCTTTTTCCTAGCTTATTAAATACTAGCAGTTAAATAAAATGAACTGTACACAGTTCATGCTTCCCTGATATGATTAATAGGGTTGTGCTCTCATAAGACTTCATTTGTATCATGCAACATAGGAAAGTATATTTTCGTAGCCTAAGGATCTGATCCAACGCTCAAATCTTTATTTGCTATAAATTGAATTAAATGTAAATATTTTCAAAGCAGTCTGTAAGCTACAGAAAATTTCTTTACTTAATGCAACTTCAACACATAATCACAAAAAAAGTACTCTGTGCTTGGAAAATCAGACAGCATTGCAGAATGTGTGATGTTTTGATGTCACCTTGTTCTTGCCTGGTTCTTAAATACAACATAACTTTCGTAAGTTTATTGGTAAACTTCCTTCACATTTCCAATGGCATTAGCCTGGAAATAGAGAATCACTGGAAAACTCCCAACTTTGTAAGTATTCTTCAATTGTAAGACATCTTTCCTCTAAGAAAGATTAAGCCTCTGAAGAACTGATGCTTCTTATTTTGTGTCAGTAATTAAGACTTTAAAGAGAAGACAGAAAAAAAATCCAGTCTGTCTGCTCAATTATGGTCATATATTTTAAATCTGAGATAAAAAGGAGAAGACAACTAAGAATCCGAAACTTTAGGAAAAGTTATACCCGGTACATTACTGCTGGGATTTGCCACATATATTATATTGAATGTAAGCAATGCAAAGATAAGTCATGATTCAGACTCAGGTTCACAGTTTGATCAATGAGTTTTGCATATAAACATGTGACTAATTCACCCCGTTGTGGTACTCTCACCCCCATGCAAGGCCTTCTAGAAAGTGATTCTGTTACTGGTACTATCAATTTAATCTGTTACTCTGAGTAGAAGTGCTTTGTAGTAAAAGGCTAGTCACATTTTTATTTATTTATAATTTCTGTGTTTGCAACTACAAAAGGTCAAATATGGCATGTTCAACATAGTTTAGGATTTCTGCAGGGAGCATATCAGGGCAGAAATGATAGAATGTGCTTACACAAACTGTAGCATGTTTGATCACCAAAATTTCGTTTTTGAAATTGTTTGCTGATCCTTTGTATATCTTAAGAATATTTGGACTGATAATTATGACATATAATATAGATATAGTCAAAATGCTCAGTGTTAAAATAGACAAAAATATAAAAACATACTGAAAACTGACGTTCTGGTCCCCAGGAAAAAAGAAAGATTTAACTTTAATTTGGCAGGTGAAATTTAAAGAAGGTAGGAAAATAACAACAACAACAACAGCAGTAACAAAGAAACGAGAAAAAAAAAAGACTCAGAACAGCTTGTTAAGGCTATAAAAATTAAAAGAAAATAATACTTTTTCAAACTTATCAGAACAAGCAGTCCTGCCGGAGAGTTTACAAGGCCAATATAGAAGCTACGGTAAGAGATAAAGCCATAGCAAAAACATCTCTCCCACCCCTTTCTGAATTCATAGTGAGAATGGTAGAAGAGATATAGCAAAAAAAATAAGATCTGTCTAAAATCAAAGTGTCAGGAATAAATTATACAGTAAATTGACAAAATGAACTATAATAATTCACAAAGCCAGATGTTTTTTCCACTAGGACTTCTAAATTTTAAGATAAAAGTTACAAAACTTAAGGTAGATATTTAAAAATGAAATGGCTTTTGAATTTGTAATCTCTACCTTAAAATTTCAATGACATTTGAGGAGTAGAAGATGACAGGTGTGATATTTTTTAAAAGAAATCCTTAGATCTACCTACTTTATTAGTCAATCTAGAAGAAAGAGTTCAGAAAAAATAAAATCAGCTGGCATGTATATTATAGCTGATTAGCTTGAGTTTTGTTTAGAGAAGCCTGCATAAACCTGCTCAGATTTCCAGGGATTCTTAACATGCTTATTCCTCAAAAGCTTTTTAATTGTGTGATTAAACAGAATGTCTTGGCATAGGAAAAATAAGAAAGAAGAAAAATAGCATATTTTTCTTTTATACTTGCTATATTAAGACAGTTGTGGACTTAGAAAGTTTAAAGCAAGTCTCGTGTTTGTGTACCAGAAGTTACAACTGATTTTACCCAAAGCCCTTTCTATATTTATTATTTTTTCCTACCTACTAAGGTAGTGAATTTCAAAGTACTGTAAAAAAATTGCACTGCAATTTAAAATTTGTCCACTTTAAAGACAATGAAAAAAAAATATTTGGCAAACTTGGTATTTCACATATTCTCGCATGAGCAGCAACAGGCGGACTTCTAGAACACCTGCCTACTCAGAAATTTGTATTTGAATTAAGTACCAGGAAAGCATTATTAACTTGAGAAATCTGAACACAGTTCATCAAACATAGAGGAAGAAATATAAGATGCTTAAGTATGCATAGATAATACACAATATTCTATTAATTCTGTCATCCTATCAATAATTCTATTCTGTCTCTAAAGTTTGCATTTACTTCAAAGTCTATTTTTCACCCTGAGTGCATTCGCTCAATTCCTATTTAACTGAGTATTGCTCTAATGTCTAGAGACTCAATAATTCTTTTCTGTATTACTTGGCTTTGTAAGAGCAGGGTAGAAATAACTTCAGGGAAAAAGGGGAAGCAAACATATCTCACCTTGGAGGGCCAGGTGAGCTAGGTGAAAAGGGATATTTACAGTAACTACAGTGTGCAAACACTTTATGCTTGAGCCTAATAAAATTGATCTGCTTTCTGATCCACTATGGACTTTGAAAAATTTACCTACAGCATGCTTTATAAAATCAAATAGTACTTTCCTCTTAATTTGCCAGAAATCATTTGGCAGAGAAGGCCCAGTGAACCTGACATAGGCACACATCACTGTTTATCAAATACCTCTTGGGGAAATAAATGTCTCCCTTGTTTTCAGTGTGAGGAGAATGTCGTATTGCAACCAGATAGCAGAAAGTACTGGGAAGGTCCTAACTTCTTGTTTCTCTGCATACGGAGAATGGTTTCATGAAGCTCCACGAAAAATTTTCTCATATACTGTAAGTAGCGTAGATCTTTAAAAAAATAAGAAAAAGAAAACAAAGAAGAAGGGGATCATTTAGTCTAGCTTACTTTCCCAAGAGTTAATTAGCCATAGCTGTGTCATTTCTGTCAGATTTTTGCCATCTTTTCTTAAAGGTCTTTAATGACAGAGAATCCACAGCCTCCCCAGACAACATATTACATTTCTTGCCGCCACTTAGTGATGGAAAATTTTCACTAGTGTATAGTTTAACATTTTGGCTGCAATGTAATTCTATTATTTATTTTCCTATATACCAAAGCATTCTGTTTTGGTTGGCAAAATTTTCTATTCATCCCTATTTTTTTGTTTTCATAAAAAAGTCTAGATTAATTCAGTCTTCCATTTCTTATCACAGTGTTTCTCTCAGAATCTCTCCCCATCTTTCTCAACTATGATCACTAAACAGGGTGATATCACTCTAGGGGAAACTTAACTCATGTTGAACAAACAGCTCAAAAATATTTGCATGTTGCAATTTATATTCCTATTAATGTAACAAAATAGATGACTTCCATTTTTTGCAATAGCTGTCCTAAAAAAAAAAAAAAAAATTATTTGAACTCTTATCTCTGGTTTTGTTAAGACTGTGTATAATTCTCTTCTTGGATTTCAGCCATATGAATGGCCTTCAAGTTTCACACTATTTGAAGTAAGGACTGTACTGTAGTCTCTTTTCTTGTCATTCAGGTTATGTAAGAAAAAAAATATTCATTACCAAGAATGAAATCCTACCTTTTTTTGAAGCTCTGGTAAATCTTTCAGTGTCGTTTCTAATGTACTGTCTTTTCAAACTGTAATTTTTATGAGCATGTTGCTATCAACTTACTGGATGCTGGAATTTAAGAGGTTATATTGAAGACAAGATGGATAACTCTTAATTGCTATTTACAAGGCCTGTTTTCTCATGATAAAATAAAATTACATTGTAGAATGAGAGGATGGTTGAGGTTGGAAGTGATCTATAGAAATTTTTTTGTCCAATCCCCTGCTTGAGCAGGATCATCTACAGCAGGCTGTCCAGGACCAGTTCAGAAGACTTTTGGGTATAACCAAGAATGGAGACTCCACAACTTCTCTGAGCAACTTGTTACAGTGCTCCATCACCCTTACAGTTAAAAAGTTTCTGCTTAGATTCAGATCAAACTGCCTGTATTTCAGTTTGTGTCCATTGACCCTCATCCAGTTATTAGGCACCATGGGAGAGTCTGGACCCCTCTTCTTTACCACTTTCCTTCAGATATTTAGGTACATTAATAAGATCCCCCCTGAGTCTTCTCATCTCCAGGTTGGAGAGTGCCAGCTGTCTCAGTCTTTCCTCACGTGAGAGATGCTCCAGTCCCTTAGTCATCTCACAAGCCTTTCTCTGGGCTCCTTCTAGTAAATTCTTGTTTCTGTCATACTGGGGAGCCCAGAACTAGGGAGCCCAGAACTAGACACCCCGGTTATGCCCTTGACATACAGATTTGACAAAACAGTATCTTGACAAATTCATGCTGATTATTATTTATCTGTTTATTAGTTTTGGAATCATTTTCAAGTACTGTTTGTTCTGGTGCTTTTCCTTCCAGTTTTCTAGTTTTTGTAGTAAGTATAATTTTGAATTCATATGTAACTTCAGTTCAAGGAAGACACTTATATTAAATCAGTTAATGAAATCAAATAGAATGCTTATAAAAATGCATAGAATTTAAGAGCTGCTGATTTCATATATACATCATTCTATATTTTAATTGCTGTAAAGATCTTTTTTTCTAAATGATTCATATTTTTGTTTTATTCAGGCAATGTAATTGTATCTCAGAAGTCTGGGGAAAAGTTCTAATAAAGGTAGGTAATTTTTGCAGTTTTCTGAATGTTCTAATTTCTACCAAGCTCCATTAGATATCAGATGGATTTCAAAACCATACAACTTTACATCCTAGCTCTCTTTCCCAACTCCTGACTATGTACTGGCCAGTTTCGTTATAGTCATTATCTATTCCCCTTAACAGATTTTTTTTCTGTCCTCAGAGTTTTAATCACATTTGGAAAAATCCCACCTCGGAATAGTTCAATCATTAAGATTTCTTATGTGCTCAACATTAAAGATTTAGATAGGTGGTTTTACTGCTTGAGACATCCAGAGCATTTATTTGTATAGGCACAGGTATGTGTATTTGTATTCTGCCCATTAAACTATTTCCATATTTTTTTTTAAATCTACTTACAATTTTTAAAAATAGTTAATTAACAGACCAGTTTTAACTACATCTAATATTCTAACATCTTTTTGTGATCTTCTCTTTATTGGCAGAAAATGTACTGAATTTCTGAAACATAAATTGTTATTTTACTGCAAAAAACATTATTGTAGTATGATTGACCTATAAACATATATTGGTTGTTCTTTGACAGATTTCTTTGACAGAAACCTTTGGCAAAGTGAATTACAACATTATTTGCTTGTCATTACATTCTTAAACTGCTTTTTATGTCATTCTTAGTATAGCATCCTGTAAGTCATAGTTCATGTTCTTCTTCTTCAGTACTTCACAGAAATATTTTCCATCTTATCTTTATAATTAATCATGGTTATGCTGAATTTAAGCAAGATTATTTACAAATATTTCTTGCAGAAATGGATTAGAAGAGAACACTTGTAGCTAGCAAACTAGTAAGACATCTCAAATGCAGAGATTTTAAGATGAATATAAATTTTGAAAAGTCACAATAGCAAATGAGAAAATAAAAAATATGCATGTCATCTTCCTCGTTATTAGGAAGAGATTTTTCCACTGTATGAATTAGGCACAGGCATTTCCACGGAGAAAAGTAGCCTTGTATTTGTGATTTTGTGTGTGTAAACAATGACAGAAGCGCATAAATATAGATATATATTTTTCCTCATAGGTCAGAATACCACAGCGCCATAAAAACTAATGCAACATACAAACTCATTTTTCTTTCAGGTAGCCCAAAGTGTCAATTTTATGTCACCTGATACTTTTTACAATTCAGCAATCACCTGGAAAATAATGCACTGCTAATTGTGGGTTTCATAATCTTCCACTAACTCTTCCTCCTAAGAATGCATCTCATTTTGTTTATATAGACTGCATAAT
Organism: Nothoprocta perdicaria; assembly: GCF_003342845.1. NCBI lineage: Eukaryota > Metazoa > Chordata > Aves > Tinamiformes > Tinamidae > Nothoprocta > Nothoprocta perdicaria. The sequence goes on from NW_020455810.1 coordinate 1,613,747, forward strand.
TTATCATTTGTTTATTGATTCCCATTAATATTTTTGTCCTTCTTTTGAAATATATGCATAACTATGACACATAGTTTTGGTCCTTGCTTTCATGTTTTAGAAAGACAAACATGCATAATGTAACAAACACTATTTAAGCATACAGAATTAAATCTCAGTCATATTAATAAATCTGTGCACTTTGGGAAAATAAATGAGATTCCAGTGCTAAAAAATAGATAGACACTACAATAAAATTCAATTCTCTTCACTTTTTATGTGAGATATTTTTGATAACCAAAAATTTAAAGAAATGGCATTCCAAGACCAAAAAAAAGAAAAGAAAAAAGAGAAAAGAAAAAAAAAAAAGCAAAAACACCAAAAGAACAATGTGCTGGTAACTAATTCATCTTTGATAAGACTTAAGGCATATATAAGATACTCCAACACAAAACTGTCAACTCATTTCTGCTTCATTATCATATATCATCTCACTGCAAAGTACTTGTTTGCATATTACAAAGATCTAGTTCAAAAACTTGAGCAAGAAGAATAAATATTGAAAAAATAAGTTTTACTGTGATAATTATTTTCATGCACATTGTAATTTATTTAGAAGGCATCTTAGAAATTTTCAATAATCATTATCAATAATTCTAATTAACTTTTTCAGTATCTATGCTCACAGTTTTATCAGCTTACTTCCTGTGACCCCAAACCACCACATTTCAGCTTACTATCTTATTTAGCTTATATGTAAAATACACACACAATGCAGCATTTAATCATTAGTATTCATTTTGTTTACTTAGAATTCAAGCAGAAGGATATTATCATACAAGCTCTGTCCCTGAAGCAACTCTCCCTACCATTGGGAGGCGGAGGGAATGAGAACACAATAAAGGCACGGTAATATCCAGGCCTCTAAGAAAATGGACAGTATTTTCTTACAAAGAGAGAAATTTTTAGATGATTAATTTTTGCACATAACTAGGACACTATTCCTTCAAAAAAAAAAAAAAAAGAATCAATCAAATGAGAGTTTCTTAGAAAGGATCTTGGTAATTTGTGCCTATTGCCAGGGAAGAACAAATTATGCATTAATCTTTCACTCATCCCTCATTCTTTTGATTCTGACCATACATAAAATGAACTCTTAGTAGAATAGAGAAGTTTTTGCACCATTACTTAGCATTTTAAATAAAAACACAGAGAATAAAGTTTTGATAGTATAGATGTGGACAAATAAATAATTGGTTACATGTTAGAATGAAAGCATTTTATTGTTAAAAAACCATCAACATAGTAAACATTGATTTGAAAAAAGAGAGCATTTTTTCTAACATTATTGGATTTTCTGTAGAAATCTATTTGCAGTTGCGGATAGACCTTTTCAGTGAAAAATGTTTCCTCATTGACATTTCCTTTTTTTTTAAATTATCACATAGTTTACTTTTGATATAACTCCATATGCAAACAATCACATATTTTTTCTTTGTAAAGGTTGAAAAACAAGAATAACTTGATAGTACAGAGAAAGAATTGAAGAGGAACACATCTGAGAAAAGCTTAGCTCCTTGCTCTACTTGCATCAAAGTAGATGACAAGTGATCTGCAAATACCAGAAACCATTCACTAAGTCAACCAAGAGAAAAGTTTTAAATTGTTTGATAAAGAACATACTGATTACAGTGGATACAGGCTGCAGGAAGCTATGAAAACACATTTTCCACAAACAAAAGGAATCAGCACATGAAAAAAAAATGTATATAGGCCACATTTTGCCTGTAACTATACATTCTATATTTTCATTCTTTGGGATTTGTTAGCTCTAAGTTCAGAGAAAGCAAAAGCCAAACTACACAAAGGATTTCAGTAAAGTCAGTAGAATATTATTTGAGTTTACAGCTCTGAGTAGGAGGCCAGTCCAATTAGTAGTTAGATTTTAAATTAAATTCCCAAGTTTCCTACGTAACTCGTGGAGGAGGAATTTGAATAAAATTTTCAGATACATCTAAGGGATTCTGTTTTCAAAATCACTTGGCTCCTGTATCCCTCTGAAATATAGCAGTGCACTTTTTCCTGTGTGATTTACCCATATATCAAAGACATGAACTGCTACCATATGATTCTAGCTACTGAAAGAAGTAATTTAGTTGAATTAGTAGGCTCACCATTAGTAAAATGGTAAGCCTGCTGCTCGTATCATTAAACCAAAACAAACTTTCAAAAGGACCTTGTTGACAGTAGGAGCTAAAATGCCTGCCATTGTCTTTGCTAAAATATTTATCTTTATTATCTTATTCTACGCCCACGCAAGCAATGTGTTATTTATCACACATCACACAACATCACACAAGCAATGCAACCATAATAAGCCCACAGGGGGATTTAATTATACTTCTGTAGCATTATAGCAATCAAGGCAGGAGTAACCTAAGACTGCACTAAGTAAGTTTCTCATCAGTTTTGAACACTGCCCCATGATAGGGTTTTCCTGGCAATAATATTTTATTTTATGAGTGCAAGTCCATCTATTTTGTGCCTCCTGACTCATGAGCTTTTGTGCTTTCACTTCTGTTGAAATGAGTCGACAGTTTTACTGCTCTTGAAATAGGGCCCACATTAGATGATGCTAAACAGGCCTGAAAATATGATTCCTCATATTACAGCTGTGTAAGCAAAGAAATGAGAGCTTGAGACTGCTACGTAGCTAGACAATCAACTGATAATGAACGAGATGTTTGTACTTCAAAGGAATAATGAGGACACCTATAGGTCTGATAGTGACATGCAGACCGGGAAATGTCCCAAAACTTTAGGACACTGAGTAAGAACAGAATAATTATTAATAATTTCTTGGCAGACATTGTATAAAATGTTATGCAATAGGAAAAGGTATAATAAAGTGCATAAGAAAATACTAGAATGAAGTTGCTAAACTTGCCAGAAGAATTCAACAAAACTTAAAGACAAAAACAAGATTAAATTTAGCATGAACTCAGCCTTTCTGATGTCTTCGAAAGTGAGGTTATTTCCCTAGCTATCTGGCCCACCAGGAGACCAGAAAAACTTGAGGTAGAGATGGGCAAAAGGGTACAACAGTACGGTTTTGACTATTTTTTTTCCCACAGTTCTTCAGCACTAAAACAAAGTATCCTCTAGGCAAAATCCCTTAAGAACCATATTCCTTATATTTTTCTGATATCTGTACTGACAACAGGCCAGGCAGGCTAGAAAAGGACTTCTGTCCTAGGAGCCTGATGAAATTACTTAACCTCTAAGGAAAGTTTTGGTGAAGGTTTTTTTTTATATTATTTTTATACTTTTATATTAAGGCTGATGTACTTTATCTCCATGAGGCAGTTACAATAGAAAGAGTTGGTGACTCTTTGGGTCCCCATTGCATATCCTTTGAGATATCCTCAAAGTAATTTTTGTATATAGCAAGAGAAAGGTCATATTGCTGTAATTCCTATGATTACTTCTCCTTAACATCAGATGTTGAACTTTGAATGGACAAAACATCCAAAGCCTGTGGACATCTGACAGTTCTCCACAAGAGTAACTTCATGTGACTGTAATCTTTAAAAGAGAACATTCCATGGCATAGCTAGTATCCTCTAAGCTCCCTGCTGATGAAGACATTACTAATGTTCTTCCTACTGTTTTAGGGATATGGATTGAAATATATAGATAATCAATATATATATTTTTTTCCTATTTCTAGTTTCAAGGCTTCTTTTCTAAGTTAAACAATTTGTTTGTTATACTGATATTTTTGCTCACTCTCCCTCTCTTCAAAGAAACATAAATATTTATTCTCTATAACTCCTGGGGATGATATAGACAAGTTCTCTAGCTTCTAAAGAGGGATTTCAATGGAAGTTATGTGTTTGTAATTCTTCCTATTGACTCCATTGGGAATTGGATTGTTATTAAGGCTGGAAAACATATATCAACAAATGGGTAAATCATCCCCATGCTTTTTATTTTTAATTTTGTAAACAGTGTGTGCAGGAGGTAATTCAGGTAATAAAAGTCAGAAGAAGAAAAGCTTCTTTTCTAGATATAATGCAGAAATTTTCACCATCATTAAGAAATACTTACATTTAGATTCTCTCTTTTAAAGATAGAAAAAAACAACCTGTTGTGATTTGGTTTCTTTAAAGATGAAATGAAAAAAATGACATACATAGCTAGAAAAAATATATTTGAGAAAATTACAGCTGTATCTTAAAACTGACAGAGACGAACAGAATTGCTACTCTTTTTTTTCCAACTGGAACATAGAAAAAGAAGTGCTTATATATTTATTTTCTGAAAGGTTCTGACTCAAAGAAACTGTGAAAAAACATTTTTATTTTTACTTTATACAGTTGTATTTTTCTAAGACTATCAAATCCTTGCATTTTAAAACATCTTTACTTCAGAAGGAATCTGTGCAAAAAAAAAAAGGATTTGGAATTGATTTGTGTAAAATAGTAAGGGTCAGGAAAGTTCAGCATTTCTGCAGAAACAGAAGCAAATAGCTCTCTGTAATCCTGATAATCTCCCACACAATTGAAAGTATCAGCAGGTGCCAATAGGTTAGCATAAAAATAATGAAAGATTGTTGATGTTATTATATGATGTTTTCTTGGAAGTATAGCTTTGTTTTGCAATACCACTTTAGCTCACAGCTGTAGACATCCACCACATTTTATTATTTCATTAATTTTGCATACATTATGAGAAGAAATTCTGCTGAATTATCTCTGAAATCATTTCAGTCTTTATTTGTCTAGGCTTTGACATTTAAGTGTCAAAGAATTTGGAAACAGATTTTTTAAAAAATATTTTATTAAAAATAAACTTGATTTAAAAGCCCATTTAAGTTGGGCTTCAGCTGGCTTCAACTGGTATGTTCCTTACTGGAGATTGAAGACACCCAGTGCAATAGCAGTCAGCGTATTATACAGATAATGATGACAATCACACTTGCCTTTGGATTTAACTGCATATTGCAGTTGCTGTATTCTGTCAAGTGTATCTAAAACTTGTATGGTGATTTCAACATACATCTGTATCACTCTGCTAAATCAAAATCCTGCGTAACATCAAATATCTTCAGATAAGTAAAACTGGTGTTACGCAATACGTCCTTCATCTGTGGAATACTCAGGGTATACATTCTGGGCAATCTGGAGTTAGATATTAACTATTCAATTCATAATATTCAATAATATTGATGATATATGATATCATCATATATCATTCAATTCCATTTAAATAATGGATAATATTCAATTCCATTTAAAATTAGTTTCAATCTTAATATAATATACTTCTTTCAATATAAAAGCACGACCAGTCCTACCAAATAATATCGGCACTTAAAAGAGAGCATTTCCTGTCAATTTCCTTTTCTTTCTTCTTAGGGACAAGAATGCTGACTCTGTGAAAGAGTCTCATTTGAGAACAAGAAATACCTTGTTTTCTCTGTGGTTGCTCTGATGGGGAGAGCTCATCATTTGCACACATATGTAAAAAGAAGTTTCTCCTATTATATTCACTCAATATTTTGACATCGGTGCTGATAGTTCGTTTGGATTATGAACTTGCAATCTTCCATTGCACAGGTAGTTTATATATCCACATAACATTCATATTTTAGCAGACATTAACAGCAGAGTGTATGTGATTCTAGATACTATCAACAAAACAATTTCAAAAAAGTTATATAAAATTCTGAGTCTAGCTCAGAAGAAAGTTGCATGGGAAGCTGGGCGTGTTCAGTCTGGAGAAGAGAAGATTGAGAGGGGATCTTATCAATATGCACAAACATCTGAGGGGAGAATCTAAAGAGGATGAGGCCAAACTTTTCTTGGTGGTGGTTAGAAACAGGACAACAGGTAATGGATACAAACTGAAACACAGAAGTTCCATCTACATCAGGAGAAGAATTTTACTGTGAGGGTGTCAGAGCACTAGAACAGTCTGCCCAAAGAGATTGTAGAGTCTCCTTCTTTGTAGATCTTCAAAACCCGCGTGGATGTGATCCTGTGTTACTTGCTCTAGATGTCCCTGCTGGAGCAGGGGTTTTGGACTGGATGTACTCTAGAGATCCCTTCCAAACTCAACCATTCTGTACCTGCATATACACAGGCAATGATTCAGTAAAATAGTTTTGTTCAGGCCTCCCTTTTTGTAGTAAAACAAAAAGAAGACATACTAGCCGTGACAGAAGTGTGTTAATTTGTACTCAGCTGTTTTTTTAGCAAGTGAAAGTTCAAGCTGAGTCTTAAGGAGAGTGCTTTGTAGGGAAGGTATTTAGCAATGGACATGAAACCTTCAGAAGGCAGGGCCTGAGAGAAGGATATTTAGCAAATGAGTTTAGCAGAAGGGCTAAACTTACAGAAGGATTTCTTGGATTATTGAGCTTGCACATCAGTCATCTGAAAACGAAACAGGTTTGGAATGAGGTCTCTTCCTGAACATGCTATTTCCTTTGAGATTAATACGCAAAGCCCTCAATGGCAGATATCTGGAAAGTTCCTTAGAGAAAGAAGTAAGATGGAGTCAGCAGACCATGTAATACGTCCTGCTGTGTACCAAGGAGAGAGAGAACACATAACAAGGTAAATGGGTGTATTTATGTCAGGCTTGTGTTGGTAGGCTGAAATATTCTGTTTCATCAACAGTGATGGAACTAAAACCCAACAATATCTGGTCAGATAGTCCCCTCCATAGATTTTTTTAATGGTAATAAACAATTATATAGAGACTAAATTCTACTTGGAAGCTTAAATTTCAATTCCAAAAGATTTCATTAAATATTTTCTAGACACTGTTAAGATTTAAGAATTCTTGACAGTGGAACAAGAGATATTCTATGTCATCTCTGATATGCTCCCCTTTCCTTCAGTGCACCAGCCTGTAAAAACAAAACTTATATCATAACTTGACTTTTACAAATGCAAACCTATGTATTCTATAAATAAATGAAGAGAAAATTCTGTCTGTCAAAGTCAATAGCACTGATGCTTCTGCAATTCAGTGTAATACAATATCATGTCTGCAAGTGGGAAGGGAAGAAATGTAAATAAAATAAAATAAAATAAAATAAAATAAAATAAAATAAAATAAAATAAAATAAAAGTACCAGGACATGATATGAAAGAGCACATGATATGAAAGAGCTTAGAAAATAGCTGAACAGGAACATTTTCCACTTCCACAAAAGGACCTTGACCTTCATCTTTTGCAGCTAAAGTCAGTCAATTTTAAAGGCTATGTTTTTGGGAAGTGGCACTGATTAGCTCGCACTTACTCAGCATGAGGTTTCAGCCCAGCCTCAAAATCTGTGCTTGTCTTTGGCAAATATATGAATCTATAATGAATATTCTACAAAAAGGAAATCTAACTGTTCTAATTTTCTGCGTGGTTGAAAACCAAAGCATTCCTGAAAAATGAAAGGTTTGTACTAAGCAGAGAAAGGCAAATTATTGACCTCTCAAATTCAAAAATAGTTTTAGTACTTGAAATAAAAATCTCGCCTCTCCAAATTTGATATTGAAGATTGTGAAGCTCAGAAGAAGCCTAAATTTAAAGAAAAATGGGGATATGGAGGTCTCCATTTTTTTTTTCTAACCTTCATTAGCAAATCTACTCTCAGTTCAATTCCATGGTTGTCAGGGCTACTAATAAGCCAAACTCTCTTCACCCTATAATGTAGTTGTTAAAATAGTATGATCTCTATAAAAATCAAGTCAATTCTACAAACTGAGTTTTTGCAGTAGAAATGCTGAAGTATTTCAACCTTTGCTTTGTTTAGTGGAAAATTAGATGCTATAAGGAATTGAGCGAAATTAATTCCTTTGTAAAGTCATTTAGAACAAATATTTCTTTCTTGCTCTGTTGTGTTAATTTGGTAATTTTTATGTACTCAAAAAAATTTCTTCTACAAGCAGCCACAAACATAAAGCTTATATTTTTCCTAAAAAAAAAATTGTCTTTTAAAGAAGCAGGCAGGCTCAACATCTTGGAGAATTAGACTCTGAAGTGAAGATGGCAGTAGGGAAGTAAACAGTGCAAAAAGGTGAGATATAGAAAGAGAATGCAGAGAGGTTGGATGAGGGATATAAACTACGCCATAAATAAAGATGTATAAATATATGCATATATATAACAAACCTAGCAAAAGAAAAAGTTATAAATAATAATGAAAGACACAAATATAAAAGGGGAGTATGATAAAGGATTGTTGAAGAAATAAAATTCACGTAGGATCATAGCTATATAGAAGGTAAAAATATTTTTAATGGCTTTTAAATTCATGTTATAGAAGCATACGATAAATGCTGAAGGAGGAAAAAATTTCTACTTTGGCTGTAACTAATGAACTTTGGAAATGTTTCACTGAGAATATAAATCTTTTACACTGTGAGCCATTATATGTATAATGTGTGTCATTCAATTAATTATGAAAGAATCATTAGGCAGGTTCCTAGACTATCCATATCCATTATGTTATATATTTGCATGTATGTCCATCTTGGATAAATAACTTTTGCTTAAACTCTTCCTTCCCCCCAGAATATGTGCTATGATAATCCATTACTGTATAAGAAAGATTTAGCAAGAACAAGTGCATGGAAGTTTAAACATGATGCCATCCAAGTACATAACACAGCACATTTCAAAAATAATTAACTGTTCAGAATAACGAAAAGACAAATTTTGGACTCTCTTTTTCTTTTAAAATTAGTTCTGAATATATAAAAAACATATTTTCAAGCACCTCTATTTTTTCTTTCCTATCTAGCAATTCCCTTGTGGCATGTGCCTCATGTGGCAACCTCATATTAAAAAAAAAATCCATTCAAGCAATAAGATGACTACAGCAAAACCTACTTAAGTGCTGACTTAGTGGTAGTTCTGGTCAATGTGCTATAAGAAATAACTGATTTTCAAGGATGCTTAGATGCACTTTTAGAACAATAATTCAGTGGCCTTAAATGATAAGGATAAAAATTTATGCCTCATATGGCTTATAAATCAATCATCATTAGTAAAATAGGGGTATTTTAGAATAAAGAACAAATTTCCAGTATATACTGAAAAGGTATAAGTAGAAAGAGCACAAAACTATCGTTATATTTTTTAATTTATGTGCATTTTTTCTCAGTGAAGATTCAACGTCTTTTTTTTTTTTTTTTAAGCCATGACAGACTCTCAAACTCAAAATTGAGTTTTATTCACCTTTTTTTATTCACCTTTTTTGCTTTTACTGTGTTTGAAGAGTAAGGAGCAAACAAGGTTATGAAGCCAACTTGAAAAGGTTCATCACTTGTACAGCACATTTTGGGATTAAGCGGAATCCAGTGGGAACAGAGTATTAAAACTATGATGGACAATATTTACTTTATTTGTTTCTTGATTCCTTGGCTGTAATAGATCCTTGGGTGGCCTCTCCCAGGAAATGGGAGAGATTACTCTTTTTCAGGGTGTGTCTGAGCAGACTCAAATGAAAAAAGTTCAGAAGCTGACAAACAGAAGAAGGGAACAAGAAAATCCCAGAGGAAACAACTAAGAACCAGCAGAGAGTAGAAACTTAGAGTGTTTGTCCTTGAGTCCTTGCTCTCACCAAGTCCTTGTCCTTATTCTTTTTGTGCTTCTACAATGCTGCATAAAAATAATGAAAATGATTCTGTGACTCTATTCAGACTTCCCTACCTGTTTTGTGATTAAACACAATCCAAAGTTCAAGAGATGAAAATCAGAATTCTTGACAAGAATCTTTCTGTGCAATACCTTGGTAAAGAATACTCAAACATCTCAAACATATCCTCATACAGGCATGATAGATTACAAAGTTAATTTGCCTTAATATCTTTCTTTGTCTAAGTGGATTTGTCCCTAGTCACTGGAGATATCCTCATTTAGACAGTTAGAATGTACTAACATTCAAAAATAAAATGGTCCTCCGTAGTCCTTCACGGAAAAAGGCTATCGTGGAGGTAGCTCTCAGAAAGCTAACTGATTGCTTGGAGCCAGTGTTTGGTCTAGATATTGTGTGTGTGTGTGTGTGTGTGTGTGTGTGTGTGTGTGTGTGTGTGTCTGTGTCTGTGTCTGTGTGTGTGTTTGGCAGCATTTTCTAGATGTTTTTAGTCTGGAAGAGTGAAAATTTCTTCACCTTTTCTTTGGAGGTTATGGACAGGGATCTTCGACAAACCATTGAATAGTAATGTACTGCTGTAAAATGTCAAGAAAGCTCAAAATCTTCCATTTTTGTCAATAGGTGATAAGCCTGTAGAGATGAGTCAATAGGTGACAACCCTGTAGAGAACTTCTCAGTCCCCCATTTCCTCATCTCTTTCTATTAACCATTAGAAAACAGGAGATCTGAGCAAAAACACTTGCAGAGCCATTAGAGAGATCCATCCCAAATATTGTCTCCAAGCTCTCTGTATCTAAACATACCAACAACCTGATTATTGCACTGCATTTTAAAAAAATCTTTTTCTATTTGGGATTATTTAGTGCTATAAGGGTGGATCCAAGGCAACAAATAACATGTCCATTCTTCTGGGAATGGTAAATACAAATAGGAGAAGAGGTCCACTTGATGCTCAGAAACCCAATACAAGGGCATGTTAAAACAAAGGATCTCAATTATTCATAGAGTCTGACTAGAAACAGGGATAAACAAAGTATAGTGCAGAAAATGTAATGGATGGCATGATGCTTTGTGTCTTTGTTTAAGAGCACATTTAATAAAAAATGGGCATATTATACATGAAGCTCTGCCACAATATTCCTCAGAATGCTTTTCAGAACAATCATGCCTTGAACATCTGTCATTCACTTCAAGTAAGAAAATTCATTTCTGAGTTCGGTCATACTACCTAAGCCCAAACTTAAATTGTTAGTTTTTTGTTTCCTATAAAAAAAGTTTGTTCCCCAATCTGAAGCTGGGAATAGTAGTCTTTTCTTAGAAAACTGCATTTATTAACTTTTTGCTTTGACAGATTTTCTGAGGAATGTACTTTTCTTCATGCCCAAGTAATTACATCTTTTCTATTAGTCTTCTCCTATTCCCAGGATGAAATGTGTCAAAAAGAAGGTTCTGAACTTACTTGTTTTGATTATGAACCCTTACATATTTACAAAAACAAAGCACTCAGCAAACTTGTTTTCTTGTTCTTTTTTTTTACATACATCAAAGAATAGTCAACAAGCTTAAAAGATCTATTACTTCATTTTTTTTTCAAGTATTAGCAAACCTTTTCTTTAATTAGTTGTTTAACACTGAAGCTTTCTGTTATCAATGATGAAGAGAACAAATTAATGCAGAATGAGTATTATTGCTGTTAGGATCCATGAGTATTCTCCTAATGGAACTACTTCTTTATTTTGAAGGAGAAAGGGAAAAAATACCTTTCTTTTCATGTGAATCTGATCTAAAAAGTTGAGTGAGAGAGGAATGAGGAAAAGTATCACTTGGGTCCATTTTGGACTGTGTTTTTTTCTAGTAAAAGAGCTTAAAGATCTTTGTTTAGTAACTTTTAAATACGTCAATATTATGGACTCATTAAAAAACACGAGTTTTGCAGTTTTATTTTAAAGGTTATATATATTCAATCTTATCAGTATTTAGTCTTCCTCTGATTTACCTATTATAACGTACTAAAAAAAATAAAAAATGAAAGAGAGAGAGAGAGAGAGAGATGGAGAAAGCACCAATTTAACAACCCAATTAAATTATATCCTGATATTAGGTATAGGTACAACCTAAGTATACAGTTTTAAATAAGTAGTTGTAATGCTCTTTTGAGATCATGAGTTACAGTTTGATAAAACTACTTTAAAATTCAAAGTTCTCTGGAATGATTCAAGATCTTTCATCTTAAAAGTGTCAGTGTTTGCTCTCAGTAATCTCTTCAGTGCATAGTGTAAAGTACTATAAATTGAAAAGTAATACACTCTCTCTGTGTAGTTATATGCTTTCCTTTATCTCTTTAAAAATAATTGGATGTTACCTTGACATAGATAGTAGATATTTGTGTCCATGAAATGGTTTATTGCTGGAGATGCATCAGAGACTGCATGGAAGAGAACAGGCAGATGTGCAAATGTTTTTTTCTACCCAAACATTTAGAAATTAAGATCAATAACAAAAGAAAGACAAGGCACACTTACCTGAGATATTAGATTAGATTACTAGATTAGAGTCACATATCATAAAATGCATTTTTGCATTCAATGATTCTACACTTTCTAATAAATAGAAATCCAATTTAAGATTAGTTATACCAAGTTCCAAGGAAATTTGTATGCTAATTTATTTGTGTTAATGAGTAAGAATTAGAAGTATGCATCCATACATCTGGAAACCCCAGGAATAGGCTATTACTTAAATGTGATTGAAAATAGTCACAAAAAGTGACCGTGCTGCCACATAAGAAACCAACTCAGAAGCAAAGATCCTGTACCTGATGAACTTATGTAATGTGTATTAATTAATGAATTCTTTGTGGAAAAGAATAATACTTCTTATGTATTAGAAAGATTGCCTTAAATCTAGAAAGTTGGCCTTCTTTCTTCTTAGGGACAAGACAGGTGCTTTAAAACTAGCTTAATCAAAAATTCATCAAATATTTTGTCACTGATAATGATACTACTTTATTTCTTGTGCAAGTTTCTGCATAGGAGAGAACAGTCACTACTCGTATGAACAGAAATAGCTATATTCTCTGTGAAACAGTTCAGAATGGAGTAGTAGCAACTACTAAATATTTGAATAATTGCACTTTTTTGCAAGTCATCATTATAATGTTTTACAGCTTTTTATTTTTTTTAAGTCTGAGTATTTCCTTCAGCATATTTTTTCCTACATAGCAGATAAAAATATTCAAACTAAAATTCAGACTAAAATATTCAAACAACAATGTAATGTCATGACAAAAGCTTATAGAAACTAGGGATTAAAAATCCTACATAAGAGGAAACGCCTAAAATCAAGGGAAAAATCACAAATGATTTTTATCATACTAAATTCTGAGTTAGCAGACAAGAAATCTACATGACAATGAATCTACTCTGGCTGCCTTTCAGTAGAGCATTAGGATACAAATAAATTTTATCAGACTTAGCAAGTAGAAGTTAACTGTCTCTTAGGCTGGAAACTGCCCAATATCTAGCTGTAAACTGCTCAATAATTAATCCATAACTTTTCTTTCTAACAGTTTCTTGGAAAGGGTTATATAACAAGGATCTTGTTAGGGAAATGTCAGTTAATATTTTGTTTCTGAGAAGAGTGGTGGTGCATGGATAGTAGTTTTATGAGCCTCTTGGGGAGGAAGAATATTGACAAAACACTGAGAGTGCTCTCAGTGCAACCTGTTTCATTTATGCATCTGTATCAGACTTGGATCAGAGGTGATCAGACAGTAGATATCTCATGGGTATTTCAATCCAATGTTAATTTAGAATTCCTAGAAATATTCCTCCCAGAATTCAGTGAGTAACATAAAAAGTCCTTTACTCTTCATACAAATCACTTGCCCTAGGGACAAGAGAAGAGAGCTGGAGAGAGGAAGACGTGCCCTGGGTAGAGGAAGAGTGGGTCACAGAACACCTAAGGAAACTCGACACCTAGAAATCTATGGGCCCTGATGGGATGCTCCCCAGGGTGTTGCGGGAACTGGTGGATGTCATAACCAAGCTGCTTGCCATCATCTTCAGAAGATCCTGGAGAATGGGAGAGGTGCCAGAGGACTGGAAGAAAGCCCAACGTCACTCCAGTCTTCAAAAAGGGCAAGAAGGAGGACCCGGGCAACTACAGGCCGGTGAGCCTCACCTCCATCCCCAGAAAAGGGATGGAAAAGCTCATCCTCGCTGCTGTCTCCAGACATGTAGAGGACAAGAAGGTGCTCAAGAGTAGCCAGCATGGATTCACCAAGGGGAAATCATGCTTGACTAACCTGATCACCTTCTATGAAGGAATGTCTAGCTGGATAGATGAGGGCAGAGTGGTGGATGCCATCTATCTGGACTTCAGCAAGGCTTTTGACACTGTCCCTCACAGCATCCTCCTGGGCAAGCTGCAAAGGTGTGGGATAGATGTGTGGATGGGGAGGTGGATTAGGAATTGGCTCAGTGGCAGGGTGCAGAGAGTGGTAGTCAGTGGCGCGGAGTCCAGTTGGAGGCCTGTAGTTAGTGGTGTCCCCCTGGGGTCGGTCCTCAGTCCAGTCCTGTTCAACTTATTCATTAACGACCTGGATGAAGGGCTGGAGTGCTCCGTCAGCAAGTTTGCTGATGATACCAAACTGGGAGGAGTAGCTGACAGCCCTGAGGGCTGTGCTGCTATGCAGAGAGACCTAGACAGACTGGACGACTGGGCGTTGAGAAATCTCATGAAGTTCAACAAGGACAGGTGCAGGGTCTTGCACTTGGGAAAGAATAACCCTGGACACCAGTACAGTTTAGGGGTTGACCTTCTGGAGAGCAGCCCCACAGAGAGGGACCTTGGTATCATGGTGGATGACAAGATGACCATGAGGCAGCAGTGTGCCCTGGTGGCCAAGAAGGCCAATGGGATCCTGGGGTGCATTAAGAAGAGCGTCTCCAGCAGGTCGAGGGAGGTGATCATCCCCCTATACACAGCCCTGGTAAGGCTGTTTTTCTCGTTCTTTCTTAAGAAAAAGCATGAATACTCTAAGTAACCTGTCTAGAAATCTGCTAGGTTATAGGTTATTAAATATAACTAACAACTGCAGACAGGTATTGATTTTGGAAAAAGTAGAATGTGCTGAGGTATTTTTTGGGCTAGAATTACTCTGTCATTAATCCTTCAAAAGGTCTAGAATATTTCAGAAAGCCATCTTAATCAACTTTTGGGGTGAACTTAAAGAAAGCCTGTTTGTTGTTGACTGAACAATTTGTAGAAAACTGCTACCAGCCAAACAAATCAAATCTGGATTTTTTTTTCAGATTTGTGATAACCAAGCAAACTTTAAACTAGTTTCAGTGAAAATACAGGAAGCTCAAATGAAACACAGAAATACTTCTAGGACTATTTTGTATGTTAGACAATGGCAGGTTATTGCTCAGTTAATTGTCATTCTATCAAGTGTTATTTTTTATTTCTTTTTCTTTAAGCGGTACCTCATCCATTAATTCATATTGTGAGCGTATGTGTCAACTGTCACTTGAATTTGGAAGGCTCTGCTTGGAGTGCCCATAGAAGATGCACCCCATGACATTCCAGTTTCTCTCTGAGATACATCACTCTGGTGTGAGGAAATTTTCATTGCTATAAACTTTCCTACCTATGCAATTAGTTGTTCCTTGCTCACCTTCCAATTACTTTTTGACTTCTTGACCCTATCACCTTCAGATTCTGTTCTCAGACTTATGTACAGACTTATGTATGGACTTATGTACTTATGTGGCTTTAATATCTTTCCTCCAAACCTCAAGTACTGCATTTACACAGGAAAATCTTCTAAAAGATGTTTGTTTGCCAATTGAAATTGTATATTTGCTACATCTCTGTTCTTAACATTTCTTTCTCCTCTCCCTCAGACTTCTTCAAAATTGACCCACTTTCAAGAAACACAGTGGTAAAAAATGAAAGGTCTACTTTCTATAGTATGCATTATGCTTGTGTGTGAGTTTAGTATGCAGTAATGTCAGCATGTTTTTGATTTACATTTGG
The DNA here is from genome assembly GCF_003342845.1 of Nothoprocta perdicaria. Lineage (NCBI taxonomy): Eukaryota > Metazoa > Chordata > Aves > Tinamiformes > Tinamidae > Nothoprocta > Nothoprocta perdicaria. The sequence goes on from NW_020455810.1 coordinate 1,629,429, forward strand.
TTGATGCTTAAGCTCTGATGATACCATATGTGACTTTTGTGGTATGTAGTACCACAAAACAAAAACAACAAAAATTATTTTCTATTTTATCATTAATTTTTGCAGGTAGTAGTGGTGTATTTTTATTTTTTTCTTTGTCATTTTTGAAGCCAGATGCAGAAAATATATATGAAATTATTTCTTTCTCTTATATCCAAAGCACAATGGTTAAAGCAATTGTTCAAGTAAATCTATTGCTATTGGATATCTAACGGGTTTTGTATACTCATTTAATTGTAAAGTTTTATGAGTATTTACTTATTATGACCTGTACCAAACTGAAAATTCTTTTCAATTGTGCATATCATTCATTCATTCATTCATTCATTCATTCATTCATTCATTCATTTATAATAGAATATTGCCATGAAACTGTTTTGCTTACTGCATTTATTCTCGATATGGATAAAATTTAATCTTTTTTTTAATTTGTCACCACTGCCAAACATGCATTTTTAAGAATAGAATAAGCTCTATTTCATGCTTCTCCTCTGAGACTGAGGTTTTTAAAAAATATTATCATAGGTACAGCTTTTCAGATTCTTCAGGATGCAAGCACATTTGAACCAGCAATATGATGTATTTTTAATAATATTGAATGAACTCTAGAGCCTACATCAAATGGCAGTTTTACTTTAAAAGAAAATCCAGACTTAACTGTTTAAGGCTAATGTGTTAGAATTTTCAGCGTTTATTTTATTATATATTAGAACTCTCTCAAAATAAAATTCAGTTTAGTTCATTTATTGCAGAGAAATCTCAAATAAGTTATTAAAAAATGACAAGTATTCTGGACTTTTGTTCATAGACAAACCCTTTTTCTGTGGCAAAATAAATGTACCTCAAGGACCTTTCCCTATTCTAGTAAAAATATTGTCTGACAGATCCATCCTAATTGCCTTTCTGAGCCAGATCTCTTGCTTCATCTTCATTAGCTAAAGCATTAGCTTTTTAGCTACTGATAGTAACTTCAGCATTCACAGAGGAGGAAGAGAAGAGTTTGTGTGAGAGGGGAGCAAGATTTCAAGATCAAGAAAATCCCATTAGAAAGTATGCTAAGGTTTAGCAAAATTCTCCCAGAAGCAGAATCTGGTGATATTATCTGTAGCATTTGTTAATCCCTAAGGAACCAAAGACTGGCAGGCCTTTGAAACTTGAATTATTATTCAGAATAATATGTCTTAATAAAGATATATTTACTAATAACAGTACCCGATAAATTTAGATATAAGCCTCCGACAACATCAGGAATCCATATTCATCTTGTTAACCTAAGATCCTAATCAATGTTAACTAAAAATGCACTGCAATATACATGCTATAGCATGTTTTACTCATAGTAATACTGTTTACTGCAAGAAAAAAAGTTTTTCAGGTCTTCAGAAACAGCAATTGATAAAGTAAAGATGGTAACTACTTCTCTTTGTAAGGATTTCCTGCAGATTTTCTTTGTAATTATTTCTTCCTGTTTTGGAAAGCTACGCCTGGCATGTTCATGCTCAGAAATGGTAACTATTCACATGATTCCCTGTATCCAGTGTGTTCTTACTTTACTTTTACTTTGTTGGTTCATGACACAGAACTCATTGCAAATACAAACCATTCCAAGAGAAAACAAATTAACACAGATGCAACAATTATATCTTTTGACTCATAATAGAAGGAAAGATATCAAGATTCTTATGATCTGGGGAAAATACCTCAGCTAAAATGCACTTCAAAAATTACAAAGATCCTGTTAGAAATGTGATTCAGTGAATGTGGTAAGTGTTTGTGTGTATGACTGAATGATTTAATGAAAAAATAGCACGTATTTTCTAACAGAAAAAAAATAAATAAACAGGTACTTCCAAAAATATATATTGTTCAGTTACTTGGAAAGGGGCCATATTCTGGAGATGCAAATTCCAATTTTTATTTTATCAGATAATTGAAAAAATCAAAGACTGTTTCAAAACAATCTGGATCTATCCCTGAAAGTATGAAACCTGGACATAATAAGTTTTGTCTTAGATTGACAGACTGCTCTCCTCTCTTGGTTAGATACTTTTTTTTTTCCAAACTGTGTTCTGTTCCAAAGCTTTAAAGCAACACTGAGTGATGTGTTAGTGTTGGCAATTGAAAGGTCAATATGACAAAACTCCATAGAGGACCATACATGACTTTTTTTTTCCTACATGGTACTAATTCTGAAAAGTGTTTCACTATTACATAGCAGTACACTATAAATCCAGACATTATTTGCTCATAGATCACCTTGCCAGAAAACAAAAAATAAGTATTATTTCTATATAAAATATATTCCTTCATTTTTGTATTTTATGCCTACAGAAATGTGGTCAAAATGATGAAGACAGTGATTCTGTCCAGTCTGCCAGATTTTGGGGGCATCTTTATTCTCGTTTGCTCTTTCTAGGCAGATTCTCACACCTGTTACCAGACTGTTATGCTTGTCACAAGTAATACAAGCAAATGCTTTTAATTGTTAAGAACAGACCTCCAGGCAGAGCCATTAGGGAATCCTACTTGTCATCCAGCTGGTCTTCCAAAATCTATTTGCTAAGGCAGTCTGTGTGCAAGAGTTTCTTTTACATCCAGTATTTGAAAAGCTGTTTTTTAAATTTTGGTCTAGATATTTGGACCATAAATTTCTGTCATATTTCAAATGTTAAATTTACGCAACTGAAAGAAAATGTTTATTGTAATGCTATTACAGCAGTATTGAAAGAGAAATGAAACTCATAGCATGTCAATTTGTTCTTGCATCTTCTCTGCATCCAAAATTTCAGCTAACATGTTACATAAAGATATATTGCCTGGATGGCTAGAAATTGAAATGAGTGAAAACATGGTGGGATAACTCTGTTCAGCCTGGAGAAGCAATAGCTTTGGTATTGGGGTGAGGAAAGGGGCTGTAAGAAATATATGCCAACACCTATCAAGAAGACACAGCCAGGCTCAATAGTGCATAGCGGAAAGATGAGAGAACATTAAACATGAGATGGCTTGACTGAGTATAAGGAGAAACTTTTTTATGATGAAGACTTCCAAGTGTTTTTCAGAGACAAGTTTCCCACAGGTTGTGCTGTCTTTGTCCTCGCAATTTTTCAATATCTGATGGTTTAAAGCCCTTAGTAATCTAGTCTGATCTCATACGAAATCTCTTTTGAGTAAGAAGTTGAAATAGAAACTTTCTGAGATGCCTTCCATGTGCAATTGTTCTATGATCCTACATTTCAAAGTGTTTTGCCAACAGTTGAATGTTACACATCCTCAAAGTATTTCAAGATATTATAAGTTCAACTAAAGTGAGCATGGTTATTGTCTGGATATGATTTGAAAGTATGAAAGTTATCTGTTAGTGTTTACTAAGCTCTGAGAGTTTTATTACTTCCTCTTCTTCTGGGCATTAAAAGTCAAAGATTTAAAAAACAATAACATATCTTTGTGAAGCAAAATAATTAGTTTAGATTGAATTTTTATAATACCTAATATATGGCATAAAAAGAGAAAAGTGTTGGTTTTAGTGTATTTCCTAATCAGTAACAAAAATAGAAAAGTGCATAAACTAGACAATAATTAAATTTTAATTACAATGCCAAGCAGACTTTTTCTTATTTAACTAGTATTTTCTGTCCTTATATGATATGAAACATGGTAAGTAAAAGTTGAATCACGCCAGACAGATAGAAAAGTTCCCCTAGAGAGTCTCTCATATTAATATGCATTGTAATTTAACTCTCAGTACACGTTCACCGAAGTAGAATTACACTGATTAATATTTGCCATCTAACTACAATATGTTGGTGAGGAATTAGTCTTTATGATCGATGGTATGAATGGAGTAAATAAGAGTCCAACCTAATAACTTATCAAAATGAGTAATTGTGTGGAGAATTTACAGGTGAAATTAATCTCTGCTAAATAAAAATGTGCTCAACAGAAAAAAAAAAAAAAGAGGAAGAACAGTGTTCAGGCAGTAATTCTGGCTTTTTCATCTCTTTTTACAATGGATAAGGCTTTTTGTTTGTTTTAACTCTCAAGTTATATTTATATATATAAATATACATATGTTTACTTTTCATGTTATATGATATATATACAACTAATGACAGATATACAACTGTTTTTTGTAAGATCTTTGTTATGATAAACAGGATTTAAGTTGCAGTTAAATCCCATGGGAGATTTTTTAGTGCTAAGTATTACTTGTATGAAATAGTGCATTTGAAAAGGAGTTAACTTTTGTAATAAAATCAACATATTCTAAAAGTTGAAATTAATTCTGCAAGTACTTTAAAGCACTAGATCACAGTATTGCAAATCCTGTGCTTATTCATTGTGACTATAGCACCAGGATGACTCATACCTTGTAATGCTGGGTTTTCAGAACTATGCTAAAGCTATGGTGTAATATCTCCTTTAAAAATATAATTTTTGATTCTTTTGATTCCTTTTTTGTTGTTGTTCTAAGAGAGCTGTGGATAAATTTATTAAGATGGTGGTGCAGCTACATGCTGTATTGGTTTTTACTAAGGGAGGACTTAGGATTTTCCACTACCTTCCTGCCTCCTCACCAGTAAATCTTTACCTGCCTATACTGGGTTAGCTGATTGTGTAATAAAAGATTGGAAGAAATAAACATTTTAAATGTTAGCTTCACAATGTGCATTTTTGCTGTATTTGCTTTTTTAGAAGTGAGTTTTCTTAGGATTTAGTTTATTAAGTGCAAAGTGTGTGTGGATATTTAGCAGAGATTATCAATATAAAATACAATAATTTGTTGTGCTCAGAAAGATAGGAGTTAATCTGATACAATAATGGTATCTGATCACTCAGGAGACTTTTATGATATGAAAATTTTGCTAGAGTTTTCACACAAGTGGATTTGGAAGAGGAGTTCAAGTGATCACTTTGATGATTTTCTATTATTTGAAATGTACGTTAACGTACAGACGTGTTCCAAAAGAGTGTTTTTTTCTGGAGTGCCTCATATGGTATCATGTTTTATTGTTTTATTTTTTTTCTGAGATGTGAAGCAGAAGTTATTGAGAGTTTGAATGAGCAGGGTTCTGCCTTTTTCGTATATACAAAAATCATTATAATATTAGTAAACTAATACAGTCTTACTGACCGATGAAGTTTTGGACTTTAAATGAATTTTGCTATTTTTCTCCTCTTTTTGATATATAATACTTAGCATCAGTATTTAAAAGTGGCAATAGAAATAGAAGGTGGATATGCAAGGATGGAAAGAATTTATATGTTAAAGGTATCTAAAATGAACTACATTCTTTAAGTCTCTTATAAAATAAAACGTATATATGTTATTTTTTCTACAGCTTACAGTACATTACATTAGGGTTTTCGTTGTAATGTTGTAATTCCTCAGATCCAAAAAGCAACTCATTTTGGATCTGTTAGGATGAGTTTGTTTATGAGTCTTACCTTGATTTTTCTTTAAGACAGTAGAAAAAAAAGGAACACTGTTTGCACTGTTGCATATTTTCCTTAAACTGTGTGAGCACATAAGAATCTACTTATTTGTCTGGAATATTTACAGATTCTTAATGTCTCTACTAACCGCTACTCTTTGACTCAACCCCCAGAGTGGGTTCACTCTGCCCAAGATTAAGAAATTTACCTCTATATTTAATTTACAGCTGTAGAGTAAGGAAGGATTTCTGTAAGAAATGTACTAGTAAATATAGAAATAAGCAAATAAAAGAATCAAACAAAAATATGTTATATATTACTACAGAGAATATAAATAATTTTGTCTATAGGCATTTTGAATTAGAAGGATAGAAATTACCCTGGATAAAACAGCTTACAGAATATAATAGACTTGAAAGTTTCAAAAGTGTGACTAATGAATTATCCAATTTTACCCCAAATTGCACCATGCATCTTCGCTGCTCACAACTAATCTGGAAATACTAATTCTCTTTATCATCATGGACAATGATGAATGGGGAATTTAAAATGTGAAATGGGATTTAGACAGGCTGAAATATTTCTCTTAAAACCAGTTACATCGTCATATTTTCATGTTTTGTGCCAAATGTGGTGTTAATTTTACATTAAATAATTTTAGAATATATTAATTACATCTGTGTGAAGTGGAACAGGGAAAGAGAGCTGTCATCTCATACAGGCACAGTTAAGACTGTTGCCTTGTACGGCTCAGAGTCTAGCACAACTCTCTGTACGAGGATTGTGCTAGAAGAAAGCATTGTCAGGTTGACAGGTTATTAAATGCACACCAAGTCTGGGCAATAAAAGAAAGTAACTACTTTGTATATTAGTACACTTAACACATTTGCAAAGCAATACACCTTTGAAGTACATACGTGCCTACAATTAGAAATTTCACCCAGAAAGTATACAGATACCAAACAGTTTTTTGAAATACAAGAAATACCAGAAATAGTGACAGCTAAGATTTTCAGATTTGCTTATTTGACTGAAGTAGAAAGCTTTACATCAAGTTTAAATAGCATATACGTAGTAAGGATACTCCTTCCTATAGAATGGCTCAAACTGATCTGCATAAATATTCTTCCTGATCCATAAATATAGGAGACTAGTAGCTGCTTCTATTGAGAAATATTAGGAAACTATTGAGAATGCTCCACAGTGATCTTTGAAGCATTTGCTAATGGCATTCAGAAAAGAGTCTGAACTCAGTGTGCTCCTTCTTTCAATTCCTCGGTTGCAGTGAAGAGTCTAGGGAGTTGCAAAAGACAAGAAAAAAAAAAAGAGACTGCAGACTGCCTTCTAAAGAGGAACATAATTAGGAGCACTAACTTAAAAACAAAACAAAAGTAATCCCAGACCACCACAAATAAAAGACGAGGCACAGGACGGAAAAATAACTAGCCATGTGGTATAAAAGTGAATAGAGAATAGATATGTGGAAGAAAGCAAGAGTACGAACAGCTTTACAAAAAAAACCAAAAACTAGTACATAAATATATGTATTTGCAGTATTTTCCTAACACTACTTCTCATGTAAGTGGTGGCTGCCTTTTTCTAAGGAGATTTCACATCTGCAAGTTGGAAGGGATATATCCCACCAGGTAGTGGCTTTTGTAAGATATGATGTGTGTTCTGGAAAAGTTAGAGATTATTTGGAAATCATGGCTGTATGTTTCAAGCAGTCCAGTTGTGTAAAAACACCATTCCTGTAAATGGCAAGCAGGATTCACAATATCCTAATAATTTGGAAAGCATTTTTTAAGTTACACATTACTAATTCTTAAGGTATTTCTGCCACTAAGCTATCATTTAATGATACTTCTTCTACAGGCAGTAAATTGAAGCCTAGTTACAAGCCAACATTGCAGAGTATAGAGGAAATCTGTTGATGAATCTCAAAACCCAACAGAGTGGTTTGAAGTTTGTTCTGAGTTGTGCTGAAGACTGTGCTTAAAACAAAGAAATACAACACAAATAGAAAAATCATGAGAATCTGAGAAAATCATAGGCTTTAAGCATTAGATGTATTTTCTTCAAATAAAAACAGAAACAGCACATTGTACTTAACCATAGGGAAGGGTGTGAATTTGATGAAGTCCAAGTGTTAGCCAATTTAGTGTACCCATTAGTTTTAAAACACTGTTAACTATTACTTTATTTCTCTAAATACACTTATTTCTTTAAATGCATTTAAGTTTAAAGTAATTTCAAATGTTTTTTCAATAAGATTTGTAAAAATACAGGGAAGTTTGTTAAAATAACTTGTTTTTGAAAGATTGCTCAATGGAATGATGTTCAGAGAAATATAATATGTCTCATTTATAGATCAGATCATTATAAATATATTTGATAAGCATGCTCTTGTGTTCATTCACAAAAAGAGTTTCTTTTGTCTACAAATCCGAGTTCAGGAAATTCTAGGACTGTTTATAGGATATTGATTATTTCTTTTATCTTCTGAATTTTTCCTTTGTGGTAAATAATAAATTGCTTTAAACCATGTCTCCAAATCAAGGGTAGGCAAAATAAAAGAATATCCAGCAAAAACAAACTAGAATACTGCCCAGTTAATTGCCTCTTGTCTAAGTGTAAAAAAAAAAAAAAAAAAAAAGGCAGAGCTATTCAATCATTTACACATTCATTCTATTAATTATTTTTCAGAGTAGAAAATAAGATGTCCCAAACTTTCTGCCTTTTTTTCACATTATAATTATGACTCAGTTATAGCAATGATACCTAGAACAAGAAAATATTTGGTTAAAAATGTGCATTTATCTTCAGTTTGGTAGCTTGATATTTAATAAAATAGTGAAGCTTGTGTACTAGGCTCTGCTAACAAATACTGATAAAACTGAGAATTTGGCCGCTCCATTCTATGAGTAGAGACAGATGTGGCTGCTCTACTGGCCACAGAACGAAGTCCTGTCTAGTTGCCAACTATTCTTTTACTTCCCTTTAGTTTTGAATTTTACTTGAACCTCTAAGAGGCAGAGTACAGTACTAAATCCAGCCTAATAGAAGCTGGTTCACAGGAAAATTGGTGTGTAGAGGCATGGGAAAGTTATGTTTTCCAATAGCAATGGACCTCAGACCATCCGTATGAGCAGACGATTCGTTCTGGGCTCGCTTAAAGACAGGAAACTGTAGGAAACCTTAGGGAAGCAGAACAACCTGAGTTACTAGCAGCTTGCAAGAAGATAATGTTATTAGTTCAGCCTATGAGGAAGAGGTGTTAAAATCAGTAGTCTATAGATCTATTTAATCTATTCTTTTGTATACTGGTGAGAGAGTCTCTAATGAAAAGTCTCAGTATATTCAGAGGCTTTCAAGTATACACTCATTTCGAGGAATGAATGCTAAAGTTCAGATTATTTGGAAAGTAATGATTGGTTCCACCACTATCCTCAAAATGATTGTGTATTGACACCAGGTGTTGAATTAATTTAATCTATAATAAATTCATAATTCCATATAATTGCAAACAGTTTCAGTGTCTAATCACTTTGCCAGCTACACAATAGGGCTGGATCTAGATTTTTTTTTTTTTAAGTTCAATACTCTAGTGCCTAGTATTCCTACAAAATTATTCAGGAAAGAAACCCTAACTGTTTTATATATTGAAGTATTGGGAAGAAAATGAAAAAATAAAATTCCTTAGATTCTACCTTCTGTAATTAGCAAACTTATTGTGAACTCTGTGAATTTTGTCCTGAAAATTCATGGTCTTCCATTCATGCCTATATGCATTTTGTGATCTGCTTAAGGACAGTGGTTATTTAAACGTTTTATGTTACTATTTAGACTGAATACAGACAGACTGGTGAAGGGAACTAACTTTATTTCATTTATCACATGTTTAATATATGTTTTCTCTGCTTGCTTAATAATAGCTTGTAACATTTATTTTATAGTAACATACTTTTTTGTCAGCAAAGATGATTCTTACTGTATAAATAAGAGTTGGATTCTGCTAACAAAGACTGTCTTCTCTGTGGATGACAACCTTATTCTATCCCTCAGTCTGGACAACTATTCCTAGAATCTAGCTGACAATAACTAAATATTTCCACACATAAAAATTAATGAACTAATTTCTATTTGAAGTAATTTTTAGGTCTTATGTTACTAAAATGAAAGTTTGCATGAAGTGAACTCCTGATATTCAGAAATGCTTTTATGGGCACTGTCAGCTAAGATGGATTTGCACCAGTTCCTTCCACACTATCTTCTTGTTTTCAAATAGGTATCAGAAAGGTTTCAAGACCAATGAATAAAATTTTAGTGCAATCATCAAAATCTTGTATTCTCAAAAAATTAACTAGATTTAATAGTGTTTTCCTAACTTTTTTCTAATCGTTTTGTCAATAGAAATCTGTATACTTTGTTAAGCTTTAAATATAAATAGAAAACATAACCAACTTATTCAGAATATTAAGCAAGTCTTGCTTTGAGACCCATAGTTCTGCAAAGTATAAATATTTAGTTAAATTAAGTTGAGGTTTATAGAACGAAAGATGTACACCAATAAGAGTGTACATTTATATTGCAGGCCATATAAGTAAGACAGCATTTCTGTTTTCTGCAACAGAAAGTGTTTTTTGCCTTTTTTTTTCTTTCAATGGAATAGTTGCTAAATGTGTAATGCTTTTTACAGTTTTTACAAAGACAGACTAATTCCCCAATTCTTTTTCTACCTGGTGAAAGTGATAAAAGTGTGTAAGGAAGTCATGCTCTTTCTAGTCTCTTTCAGGATGTTCAATTTGTTATTTTACAAATCTGAAGGAACAGGCATAGATGGGTTCAGATGATCTGTTCCTCGACTGCTGAACAGATTGCTGGGAGGACATTTTTCAAGGGGGGAATATATTCTCAGGGAAAGAAAGTAATTACACCCAGATATCATCAGGGTTATAAAAAATTCTTAGGTGACAGGACCCTAGTTTTGACAAAGTTTTGATTTTAGTCTTCCTAGACATTAACTAATATTAGCACCCTAAAAAGACTGGAAAACCTTTTAAAGTCAAAAGCCAGGTTTTGTTTGAATAGAAACAAAACAACTAACTTTAAAAACTGGGAGCTCAGAATTACTAGCTAAGAGTATATGTTAAGAGTTAATGGTTTACAAATAGTAAACCATAAGTAACTACCATAAGTAACTTCCATAAATAGTTAATAATTTACAAATTGAAGGTCATGTCCTTTTTTCAGGTTTGTACTCAGGTTTGCAGACCCTGCAGTTTTTCCTAGGAAGAGGATCTTTTTTCCAACAGAATTCTCTCTCCACTGTCAGTGTTAAGGCCTGTTTATCTACTATGTGCTCTGCTCTGCAAATACTGGTCTTTCACTCACCCTCTGCCATCTATTTCCTCTACTTTTTAAAATATTTCTTCCCTGTGCATGTTCAGTTGATTGCAAAACATGATGCTCGCTCCAGACCAATTACTCATGTCTTGAAGAATTATCATATAGAGTTACATGAAACAAGGAAAACACATATCATTCTTTGCAAGCCACTGAGTCATTAAGATGGATAGGAAGGAATAGGATAGGAGGAAAGGATAAAAATGGACCGGAACATTCCCACTCTTTTTCTAAAGCAAAGGTGACATGCAACTCACCAACACTGTCCTGTTCCCCAACACCATTTCTCGTGGTTTTTTTTTTTCCGAGTTGGGAATGAAACATACCTTAGGACCTCTTTAGAAACTTTTTCTCAAGGCTACAGATATTAAGTGAAAGTGGGAAATTATTTAAAGAAAACATTCGCCAGAGGCGGAACAAAGGTGGAATACATTTTTGATATATATTTTTTTTCTGTGAGATATTCCCTGGTACAAGGGTGCCCCGATCCACTGTTGGGGGAGGTTTCAATATGATCCCAAGAGCAAGATTAAGACACAAACGAGGTCAATTGCCATGCAAACTTGTAAGCTCTATTCTCATAATCACGATAAAAGAAAGAGAAGAAGAACAAGAGAAAAAGGAAAAAGAAAGATAAGCAAGCGAGGAGAGAGAGAGACAGAGATGCAGCAAAATTATAGTTACCACCACCACTAGCCCAGCTGCGTTTCGTCGGTTCCACCTCGGTGCGGGTGATGATTTCTTGAGAGAGTTCGGGAGACGATGAAAAAGAAGCTGGCCGGTCATTCGGTGCGCATAGGTGAAGAAGTCGCTCAGCGCAGGTGAGGAGGAAGGAGGCGTCTCTCCGTGGAGAAAATCGTAGTCCTTTTATTGTCCCAGTCCTTGAGGAGTCCACCCACCTGACTTGCAGTAGGCTCTGCTGCTCCTCTTCCCCCAGCTTGAGTGCCCGTGCTGATTGACAGGCACTGCTGGGCATTGTTTTCACAGTCTTCCTGGAGACAGGATGCGGGAGTCAAGTGTGAATGGTGGGACAACAGCGCTGAGATAAGCACATCAAGCAAGAATGCCATTGTTTGGGTCTTGAGCTGATGTCCTGGTCTTCCAAGCTAAATGATGCAGCAACAAGGCAACAATGTTCGGACAAACACAGTCTGGAAAGGCTATGAGTACTTGAGACTACTAGAATTAGTTCAATGCTTAATTATTATGGCTAGTGATAGACATGGCCAAATGCTCCCTGGTGTCTCAAAACAGATTCTTGCCAGAGATATTAGTGAGATTTGCCTATGTCCTTCACAACTAGATGTGCACATTTATGTCTGTACAAAATTATTTGTGACAGACTGAGGTGAACAGTTCTAAGTGCCAAAACACTGGATGTGCAAAATCTCTATAAATGTGAAAAGTAACCTGCAATCTAAAATAGAGCTGAGGAGCTTCCTTAAAGTTTGCTGTAACAGATTTCCTTGAAAAGTTCTAGTTCCTTGGTAAGGTTTGTTGGCATATGCTCTGTTGGCATCTAGGGTAAAGTAAAAAAATCCACCTATTTTGCTAGGTGGATTCCTTGTCTACCCATGTCATTCTTTGAAGAGGGTCCCATATCTACAGAATTGAAATTCAGTTGTCAACACCAACTGTACAATCGTCAGCCTGCAGTAAGGACTCCTTTTGTCCTCCTCAGGCCCTTACTTCTCACTGAAAGTATTGAGGAACTCACCATGTTGGCTCCCATGCAATTGACTGTTACACCCAGAGCCATGTGATGATACCTGATGCTTTCCAGGTTTCCCCTGAAAGTATCATTGGTGCTGGTGAGGAAGAGCAGCAGGTGGTAACAGCCTAAGGACCTCAAACGCCTCACTACTGACACCTTTTCTAACTACTGAGACCTTGTCTATATCCTTCTGTGCAAATCACTGTGTCTGATGGCTGCACGTTATCTGCACTTCACTATGCAAAACTGTATTTGGTTCACTTATTCTGCGTTAATATTGGTTGTAGGGAATTTCTAGAATCTTAAATCTGTTCTCTGAAAATGCTTCAGTAGAAATTACAAATGTAAATACTACTGCTAGCTCTTTTTTTTTTTTTAAAGAACTGCTGGAAGGATTTTTTTTTGCTTTTTTTGTTGAATTCTCAATTGTATTAGAATAAAACTTACAGCGATTCAGTGCAGAAATGTGCATACTTGAATATGTGCTGGCAGACTGCTGGTTGGTGTGCATGCAACACAGACACATGACCTTCCTATTTCTTTTTTCACTTACCCTTTTTCACCTACCTGAGAATATCTGGTATTCTTGTAAAGACCAGTTTCTTTTTCATGGTAACATTATATTACGTCCTAGATTATATATGATTTAAAATACACTCATATCTTTTATTCTTTGGATGATCCCAATTTATTTAATTCCTAAACCATGGATGTGTCTTTCATATTTCTGTTTCTTTCCATCATAGTGATGATGTCTTCTAGCCTTTTTAATATATTCTATCAGGAAACCTTGGTTTTTATACCCAAATCTTTAATGAAAACACTAATTACAACAAAGCAAATACATGAAAAATAACACTTCATTCACCCAATAGATTTTCCATAAACTCTTATTACTTCCTATTAATCAATTCTCTCATCATCTTAAAAACTGAAAAACAAACTAACAAGCAAAACCTATCCTCTAAAAGTATGTAAGAATCTGCCAAAAAGCTTGTGGTATATGTGTAATGCTTACTTGCTAGAGGAGTAATTGATATCAAGATGCAAGCAACAATTGTGTAGAGATTGGGATTGGATTTACCTTTTAGCATCGGATAAATAAATATTGTTCTTCTAGAGTCATTTACATTCCAGGTTCTTCTCTCTTATGTTTATCGCTTATGGGTTAAGAGACTTTATAATACATTTGTGTAGATACTAAAAATGAAGTTAATCTCTCATCTTAGCTCTGTCACCTTTTCTTTCCTAACACCTTGGTAATACCCTCTCATCTTAGTTGTTCTCAAGTTCTATATTGCATTAGAGTTTGTCTCCTCTGTCTAATAAAATAAAAATAGTTCAAGAAATCTTCATTAAACATGAATTACACACCACTTGTATTATACATTAAAGAAGGCTAAATACGCAGAATAGAAACAAGAAATGGCAAAGGGCAATACAAGAAGAAGAATACTAAAAGGAATACCAAACACATAAAAATATATAAAAAAAGTGAAAACAATAGAATACATAGATAAAAACTTGAAAAGAAGATGTTCTCACTTCTGACATCCATTTTTACAAGAGGTCAAATTTCAAGTGTTAGCTGTCAGGTGAAGTTATCCTCTACACACCCTTCTCACATATTGAGAAAAAGTGTACAGATCCTGAGATGATTGAAGAAGTAACAGACTGACAAGTTAAATCCGAAACTTTCAGAAAAAACTTGTCTCTAATTTTATATGTGTATTAAAATTTTAGAATCTTATCAGCAATTATTCTCCTAATTTTATGTGACAGGACTTATAAGAGCTTCTTTTTCACTTCACACACTTTCTCAAATCTACTGTCAAAATGAGCACTTGATCTGCATTTTTTTTTCTCAAAACTAGTAGTCTTTCTATTATTAAGAGGCAATTAAGAGCATAGAAAAAGAAGTTTAATAATTTCAATCAGCTTAGAATATAGTATTTAAAACAGAGAGATTAGAAGATCAAGTTGTGGCAAGACAATATTTTTATAGCCAGCTAACTATATGTCTATAGTATTCTGAACTGACTTCCTTATGTTTTGAATTTGGTGAAGAGGAAAAGAGTGAGAGTTTTTAGTTTGGGCTTTTTTTTTTTTTTTTTTTTTTTTTTTTTTTTTTTCCATTCCTATTTGACAATCAAAATATTAATCAAAAATTAACTACATCACAATTTAAATAACAGAACATCAATTTAAGCTTTTACAGATCATATTGGTTATACTACATAACACTCCTCGATTTTCATGAATTTTGCAGAACAATTTACAGGAATGTAATGATAAATTTTATTCTAATATCAGGTTGACTATATTCTGTATACTATATAGTGTACATATAGTATATACATATATCATATACCATATACTATGTAATGCATAATATAATATGCAATATACAATATAATATAAAATATATTATATATAAAATTAACTATAATGATTAGATATTATTAGAATAATTAAATATTATACAGTCATTAGCCCTGTTTGAGGCACTATGAGCAAGCTGAATAAACAACAGGAAGAACTTTTCCTGGGCTGTTATGGAGAGGATTAAGATCTTTAAATTAGAAGAAATTTCTTGTTTTAGAGAAGCATAAGGAATGCTTAAGGTGAAAATATCTAGGTATTTCATCCTGACAATACATATATATATATTTTTTTGCAATTTATTTTCCTATCTTCTTCATACTTTTCAATACTCTTTTTCCTGAATGAAATTTATTGTGCAAACAGGAAGAAGAAATCATCAGTCCCAATGGAGAGGTGTGGAATTAGAGATGAGTCCTTAACTACTTCTTTACACCTGCACATGTTCATGACAAGAATAATAAATGGACGTAGATGTCCTTTCCCATTCAAGCATACTTCAAAATGCTTTAGGTGGCAGACAGAAAAAAAAAGAGCTTGCTTGCCAGAGATGCTTTTGGGGAAAAATGTCCTTTGGCTAGCCCTTACTTCTGACACCACAACTCCACTATATAAAAATATCAAATAGTTATAGCCTGAATATTAGGGCTGTGCTTTCAGCCTGATTCCTTGCTAGGTTATCTGTATAATCGAACATAGGATTTAAAACACTTAATGTGTCCAACTTTAGGAAATAATATGTGTATTACCCATATCGTCATCTTTTGTGAGAATATTTTTCACATTATTGAAAGGAAATATTCTTCTAGGAAACAAATTCTAAAGCGCCTCAAAAGAGAGAGAAACATCCCTTCTTATTCCTAAAATAGGGCTTCCTACAGTATGTCTGTAAATACAAGCTATTCTGCAAAAATAATAGCTTTAGAGAAAGGCTAAATTAAATCATGTTGTAAAATATATAAAGGGATGGACAGGATTGGAAAAGTAATAAAGAATTTTATAGAGTAGATGTAGGTACAGATAAATATCATAAAACTGGTAAAGAACAGTGCAGGAAAATCATAAAAACAAATGATGTCTAAGAAGATCAGAGTTGAAGAAACCTACTTTGCCAATTTTCTTTTTCTTTTAAGCTCTTATCTAAGGCAAAATACATTCTTATGGTTCATAATAACAATAATAATTGTAATAAATGAAGAATAAATATAGTTCAGCAAAAGCAATTTTAAAGCAATTTAAATTTCCTTTCCAATCCATTCCAATCTTACTACAGAGTAGATCATCTGGGGATTTTTTATGTTTTGTTGAGAAATATATAGACTATATAAAGGAGGATATTGTTAAGAGAAATAAATTTAAGAGATGACAGATGAGGGATACTCATCTTATGCAGAAGCAAAAACTATAGCAGTACCCTTCACAAAACCTTAGCTTTATTCATGTTAAGAGTTTTGGATACATTCAGACCTAGCTGGTATTGAATAATACCTGTCTGGAACATGCTTCATGCCATGCATCTGAATAATCTTTCTTGGCACATTCTCTCCTAATTAGTATTTTTTCAATGTGTAAGGGATATTAGCATTGCTAAAGCCCTTACAGTCTAATAGGAAACATGTTATATTGTGATTAAGTATAATCTCGTCCTACAGAAACTTTGGAACTACAGGGACCTCTCTGACATATTTTGGATATTCTGATCTACTAGTGTGCTTTGAGAACACAAATTTCTAGGATTAGGTAAGCTCTGAGTAAATGTAAGCATGGTTTTACGACTAGGCAACCATTCATGATACAGTTTGAGATGGTGTATTGGTTCCACTTCTTACGTATAATGAGACTATCGTACTACAAATATCATTTATAGAATCCTGGTTCTTGAACTGTTTTCATCTTGGTACTTGCACTGATTTCATTTAGAAGTAGAGATTTTTTATTTTTAAACTCCAAATTCTTGCTGAATATTACTCTCATTCCTAAGCCATTTCAGAAATTTTAAAGAGTTTTGGAAGCTTAGTTATCAAGGAGAAAAGCTAACAGAGGAGTAGATAAGAAAATGTGTATAACTTATTTATTTGAAGTGAAAGTAGAAGCAGTCTTTAGTCAGGATAGTGACAAGAATTAGTAAAGCAGTGGTATTTCTGCTTCTAGGGCATCCAACTAAAGGGAAATACAAGGCTTGCTCTATCCAAAGTTACTCAAAACAATTAAGACTGTATATTAAGAATATCTAAAACGAAATCTCACATTATCTCTATCTTTATCCTTATGTTTTCTTTAACAGAAATAAATATATGCCTGTGGTGTAACTAGTGTTATTCGTATCCTTATTGCTCTTAAGCTCCTAAGGAGAAATAACACAGATGAACATGATGTTTTACAATCCTGTATAAAGTCAGTCACTATGAAAAAAGATTAAAGAATGTCAATAAGTCCTAGTTACAACTGTGTTAATACCAATTCAGGAGGGACCTTATATCTCCTATCTTTTCCTATTAAATACAGTTTAAAATCTATGTCCCCAAAGTAAGGGTTGGATGTGTTGATTCACACAAATTGCATTAAAACCTCAATTAAAATTCAGAAATAGATTTTTTTTTTTTAGCATTTTTATGACCTTATAATTCATGGATAATCTGAAAGGTGAAAATAATTCGAGTAAAATTACTACAAAGTATTAAACCTGCCTGCAATGGAAAAGAATTGCAAATATAATGAAAAAGCTTAAGGAAAAAATATCCACGGTAACCAGGATATTTGGTTTAAAGTTTTGTCAATTTATCATCACAGCTTTAATTAGATTAATTAATGAGAACATGTACTTAGTTCTGGCTTCAAATGGCCATATTTTATAGTATATGCTCATTTCTATATGATCAGTTTCAGAATTTTCTGCATTAGAGAGCTAAATTCTAATTCTTCTACTTTGCAATAGTAAATATAATCTTTCTTTCTCCTATAAAGCTGATTTTCAGTTCTCTATAGGGCAGTAAAAAGGAGTAGAGAAACAAGAAAATGAAATAAGATTAATTTTTAAAATATTTTGGCTTTAAACTATCTTTGCTTTTAGAAAAATCTGTTCTTTGAAAAACAGCTTGGTCTGCTTATAAATCCAGTTTTCATAAATGCTATGTTCAGAATAAATAAATACATACCTAAGCACATTTTAACTCAGATGAAAATTACATGCTCATTTTGCCAATTATGTTTAGAATGAGAGTCTAGAATGTTATAAAATTTTCTAAGAATTGTTCATTATTTCCACTCCATTCTTTCTTCAAATCTGTTCTGTTTCTAATTAATTGGATTAGTAATTGTTTGAGACACTATTATTTAACCATTGTTAGGGATCTTGTGGAATACTGTAGAGCATCAGTATGAACTACTCTAATGTATAAAAGTAAAATTTCCTTATTGTAATTACTTAAAACTACTAATTACATTTCCCCACCAAATATGACTTTTAATCCTTCAGAAAATAAACCATAGGACATATTTAAAGATTTTCTAATATTTTAATCCAAAATAGTATGTTAGAACAAACACAATAGACCAGACTTTATAGTGATGGGTCACATTTGCCTTCTGTTAAATAGGATGGAAGACCTATGCTAGTAAAATACTACTTGGTCTCTGATGTACGCATTTAAAAACTAGGGAACCCTAATCTCTCAGCCCATGAAATTAGAAGCACAAACTTAAACTTTCTGTCAGACTTGGAAAAAACAGCAATGTTCACCAACAAACTTTCCCAGCAGCGTTAAGAAAAGCAATCAAAACGTTTTACTAAAGTTAAAGTCTCTTAATGACATAATTTTCATTAGTAGAGTAATCTATTCAGAAAAGTTGGCCCCCGATCCTGGGTATTTCATAATTATCCTGGTCTTTATACTAAAAAATCTGTATTTTTGAGCAATTTTCTTTAATATGTAGCCATCTGTGATCATACAATTACACCAAAAAAGATTTGGAAGTTGATGGAAACAAAGGTCTTTCTTCTACAAGAATGCTATGTAATGTAATTTTACATTGAAATTACAATATTCTAGTTTAATATTGCTACTGGGAAATACATCTAAGCTGCTTAATTGTACAGAATGTCATCACAACAGACATAAAGTTCATCACTTCAATGCCTGCTTAGCAAATGTTTAAAAATTGACTTATTGTGTCACTTATATTGGCCTTCTCACAATCAACTCAAAAATTACTTCAAAAATGCAAGATGTGCTTCTTCTTTCAGCCCCTCTATCACACTGGGTATATTGACATATTTTTTGTTCTTTTTAGTGCCTATGTAATTTGATATTTTCAAAAGAAATATTTATTTCTTCTGTCCGAAAAATAACTGAGTCAGTTGGAAAGTTTCTGCCTTCTGTGCTTGGCTGTTTGCTTGCTTCAGCCATCTCAGCTTCACCATCTGGAGAAAGATTACTCCTTAAATCTCAAAACAAACTTAATCATGATAGGCTTCTGGTCCAAAATAAGGTCCATACAGATGTAAAAACAATCCCAAGTCTAGGATGAGCAGAGCTAGCAAATATTTTCAATTATTTCCTTACAAATGGGGAGGAATGGAGCCTTCTATCACAACTTACTGACTTGGCTTACTCTGTTGTCTGAGTGACCTGAACGGTACTAATTAGAGTATATAATCCTTCATGAGAGAGCTGAATTTTCTGCTAGTGCTAGCTTGTAAAGCTGAGAATTCTAAATCTATGTCATTTTTATCTATAACCCCACAGCTTAAACTAGCTTGAATTTATGTAAAAAAATGTAGTTTAAATTTATTTGTTTTAGAATTCCCTCTCTACAATCCTGGTCTATATTTGAACTCTTCAATGTAAGGAAAAAACAAAGTCAAAAAGTACATAAAACCATACTTTTTGTATAGTTCTAGAAGTGTAGGTGTTCATGCTGCTCTTTCGTAAGTGCTTTTAGACACATGGTAGGGTTACATAATAAACCAAGCTAAAGCAATTTGCATATAGGGCTCAATGGCATTAACCTAGTCCTTTGGCCATCTTTGAGAATGACTTCTTGAGTAGATACCACTTAAATAGTCTACGTCAGGTAAAAGAAAAAATATATCTATTTCAAGGCTTTCTGTATCTGTGACTTCTTTTAGTTTATATGCTATAATCTAAATGGGACAAAAATTCTATCTGTGAAATTTTAATTGCCAAATGCCCTCTTAAGGAGGAAAAAAACCCCAAAACTTATCTAGTTGCATTTAATTAAATGCCTGATTAATGCATAGCAAAAGCAAAGGGGAGAAACTAGTTTTGTCAAGTGTGTGAGGACTATAACAAACCATGCTTTGTAAAACTACACAGTGGTGTAAAATGCACAATGGTGGATTGAGCACCCAATTCTGGCATCTTAGATATGATTGTGAAAGATGATTTCTCTGTAAGAACTTCCATAATATCTACAGAGTGATTTATATCACTGTCATTTGCATTGAAAAGGTTTTCATCTCTCTGCAGTATCAGTAAGAAATTCAAAATCACCTCTTTGACAACAGTCAAAGTAATGTTGTAATGCTAAACCATATGCTCTAGGTCCTTAAGATTTTAAAATTGTTAACTTTGACAGGAAAGGTAAATAGAAATCCGCCTGAAATTTTATTCATCGACACCATGGGTAGTGTTCTTAATCTGAACCTATTTTCAAGATCACTCCGTTCCATTTTCAGCCTAAAATGCCTTATTGCTTTCTTGTATTAGGCCTGGAATCCATTGTTTGAACTGTAAATGTTTTGCTGCACTCTTTCTCTGATTTTTTTTTCTGTAGATGTGCCTAATTTAACATTATGAGTTCCATTTTTCTTTTAAATGGAATAGCATAAAGAGGTTATTTGAAGTTCATTTCAGTTCTTTCAGCAACTTTGTCTGAGCTCAAACTTGCAAATAGAGTATCTTTATGAACCTGGATCAGAACATGCACATTCAAAAGGTATTTTCTGGATTGTAATCTGAGGATCAGCTTCCATTTAACCCCTGCTTAGTACAAAATTCTTAGAAATAAAGCCTTTCAGCTCACTTCTAGGATGAACAGAATATGGGGCAAATATATATCCTATCAGCTTTCAAAGGCTGAAGGCAATAAAAGGCCAAACCTCCTTTTTTTTTTTTTTTTTTTTTTTTTTTTTTTTTTTTTTTTTTTTTTTTTTTTTTAACTTGACTTAAATAGTCAGTAGCTGTTTGCATTGTCCTGAAGATGATAAGGTCTGGTCAGTATATATTTCTCTCGATTGTTATTTTCTTTTGCTTTTGCTGTCTTTGGTTGAGAAGACTGAAAACTAGAATGCCTGTGGACAGAGAGGAAGAGTGGGGATACTGTCCAGCATTGGTAAGCTGTTTTTTTCTTTTTTTTGGGCTCCAAATTACTTGAGCTGGTATCCTCCATTTGGATCAAGGAACACCAATAAAGAGGAGAGCTATAAGATCTGGTAGTCTCTTATATCTCGTGGCCATGACTTTATTTTTGTTTCCAAATCTTGCTTTTCCTTAAAGAGAGTTTGGCTAACCTGATAGTACTCAGGTGTAAGAGGTGAGCATCTCTTCAAGGTTTGTGCTGTCACGAAAACTGGAGGAGTCACAGGACACTATGCTCTGCTGGCATTGTGATTGTGGAGACTTGTGGGTCTCATTTCATTATTTTCTCTCTTATGCCTCATCACTACAAGCTGAGACACAAGTATGATTATATACTCTAGATTCCTCCTGTATGACAACTTCTATTTCCATTTGAACTATCCTTACATTTTGGTTGCAATACCCAAGTTTTTAAATACTTACAAACCAGGTTATTCTTGCTGCTATGCAAAAATCAAAATCCAAAACATTTCCTCATAAGTCTGTCTTGCTATTGCATGCTTTAAGTAGTTAATAAAACAATAAAGGTAAAAGAGTTAGTGCAGCTAGTTTCACCAATACCCTCTGCTCTTTCCTCTCCTGTAGCACAAAGCTGATATGCTAAAAGGGCAAGGAAGAGATTTCTCACCCACCTGTATAGAGTTAGAGCAGTGCATTCCTAATAAAACTGCTGGCCAGTGTCATGTGCTATGAACAGCAGATAAATTGGTGATGGTTTACAACCCTATTGTGCGCTATTTTGTGAAAATTGGCTGTAAAGCAGCAACCTTCAGCTTTGGCATACTTTGCTATGGGCCCTGTATATCTGTCAGGGTACACGAATAGCAGAATGGTAGGCAAACACTCTCTCGAACACTGGTGCTGGATCATCAGCTGCCCATCTGAGTGAGAAAATAAAAAGGCAGGATGCTTTAAAGTGAAAAGAAATAGCTTTTGACAAACTACTGTTGTGGAACACCAAAAATCTGTCATTCTTGTGACTCCTATAAACTGACCCAAAAAGCTAGTTAAATGCTCAAATGTTGAATGTTATATTGCTGGGCTTGGGGCACCTTTTTGCTTTTGTTATTTCCTCTTAACATACTAGACAAATAGATGGAAGTCCTTTCTTGAAAACAGATGATCCCCTTGTATTAAATGTCCATCTAATATAAAAATTGCCCCACTGTGACACTCTTTAGAGTTATCCTTTAAACTGGTCATTATCCTCTTTGCACTCAGAAATGGCAATAATTTGCCAGTGTTTCCTTGCCATAGTGGATATTGAATTAAATGACACTGTTTTAACTATTCTATTTTGAATTATTCTATTTTAAAATTTTATGAGTGGAAACAAGTATTTATAATCTTTTAGGATATTTAACTCATTAGTAAAAAAATAGAAGATGAGACTGCCTACTATGGATTTATTAACATATCCATTAGTGTGGTGAAGTGTTGTGTGAAATGCATTTGTTTGTATTTACTGTCCTGCAATTTGTCTTTGTTTCACATATAAAAATAATATGTAATAGTTTAGAAAAAGATTTAATTGAAGTTCAACACTCACTGAATCGCAGAGGATTCCTCATGGACAAAACTATTTTAAACTTCTCATAATCTCCTGAAAGTCCAAGAGATTGGATTTTCAAGGAATCTGCACCAAAAGGCCTGGTATCTCTGTCTCTCTCTCTTTTTTTTTTTAATCACTGCTTAAAATGGAGCATAAAATTTTTGCCTTATAGCAACTGTATCCTAGATTTAGTTTTTGAGCTCAGAAAAATTGACAGAATAATTCTATGGAGAGTTGTTTTGGGGAGAAAAAACACAACCACTGCAGTCCTCCATACATGATGCATTCTTTCTCTTCATTCAAAAACAACTAGGACAAGAGGTACACTTTACTGTTTTCTCTTTCCATCTTAGAAGATATTAAAGAGTTGTTAAAGGCTTTCTCATAGTTCGCTAGCTAATATGTCTACATAGTATTCAAACATGACTGACCTAAGTATTTTTAGCAGGGTAATCATATTTTGCTTCAATAAAAGAAATAAAAATCTTAGGAAATAGGAAGAAAATTCAATACAACTCTTTTAAATGTAGTCTTTTAAAACTGTAATAAAGGAATATGTTTTTTCTTAATCATCCTTTTCAACTATCTTTCTAGTTCTTTTCCTAATACAGCATCCTATTTTTTTGAGTTTTGGTAGTTTTATTAGTATTGCTCATTTAGTATTACTGCCTTTACAATCTTTGCAGTAGTAGGAAATTTAGGTTTTTTTTTTTTTTGTACTAACCACTGCTGCTACCTATACCTAATTCACGTGAATCAAACTGCTTTTTGCTGCTTTTTGTCATCTTGCTTCTCAATTCTATCTCTTTTGACAGATAGAGAACCTTTCCTACTTACTCTCCCAACTTGTTACTGCCACTGCTGAAGAATTTCTTCCTCTCAGTGTAGTCCTCCACTGAGGACGACAAGCTGGATGTAATTTGCATGAATAGCTTTCAAAATCTGCTTTTAAACATGACAGTCTGCTGAGCTGCTGTCACAAGTACAGCATTAATACCTCTTCCCATTAAGTGTGCAACATGCAGAGGAAGCATACAGAGGAGTGATGGGTCAGAGCCTAGTGGTGAAGCTGCTTTCCTTACACTTCAACAAAGTAAAATGTTCTGACAAACCTTTTGTCAGGACTCAATTCCTGAAAAATGAAAATTTAAAACAGGTAAAGAAATTTATTCCTGAATGTGCTATCATCTCAGAGAGTAATAGAATACAGTCTTTCTAGAGGAGATAACTTTCTGGATATTTCAGAATATTTCAGAATATTTCAGAATATTTCAGAATATTTCAGAATATTTCAGAATATTTAAGGTTGGAAGGGACCTCTACAGATCATCTAGTCCAACCTTCCTGCTCAAGCAGGCACACCTAGAGCATGTGGCACAGGGTGGTATCCAGGCGGGTTTTGAAGACCTCCAGAGTAGGAGACTCCACAACCTCCCTGGGCAGCCTGTTCCACTGCTCTGTTACCCTAACAGTAAAGAAGTTGCTCCTCACCTGGAGACGGAACTTCTTATGCTTCAGTTTGTGGCCATTACCCCTCGTCCTATCGCTGGCCACCAGCGAGAACAGCCTGTCCCCTTCCTCCCTGCATTCTCCCTTCCTGAACTTATACATATTAATCAGATCCCCTCTGAGCCGTCTCTTCTCCAGAGAAAACAGGCCCAGCTCACTCAGCCTCTCTTCATACGAGAGATGTTCCATTCCCTTAATCATCCTGGTTGCCCTTCTCTGGACCCTCTCCAGAAGCTCCACGTCCCTCCTATACTGGGGTGCCCAGAACTGAACACAGTACTCCAGGTGCGGCCTCACCAGAGCTGAGTAGAGGGGCAGAATCACCTCCCTTGACCTGCTGGCAACACTCCTCCTGATGCAGGCCAGGATCCCATTGGCCTTCTTGGCCACGAGGGCACACTGCTCACTCATGGTTAACTTAGTGTCAACCAGGACTCCCAGGTCCCTCTCCGTGGAGGTGCTTTCCAGCAGGTCAAGCCCTAATCTGTACTGATGCCTGGGGTTATTCCTCCCCAGGTGCAGGACCCTGCACTTGTCCTTATTGAACCTCATGAGGTTCCTCTCTGCCCAACTCTCCAGCCTGTCCAGGTCCCTCTGGATGGCAGCACAGCCCTCCGGAGTGTCGGCCACTCCACCCAGCTTGGTGTCATCCGCAAACTTGCTCAGGGTGCATTCCGTGCCCTCGTCCAGGTCATTGATAAACAAGTTGAACAGCACTGGGCCCAGTACTGACCCCTGGGGGACACCACTGGCCACAGGCCTCCAGCTGGACTCGGCCCCATTTATGACCACCCTCTGAGCTCTGCCATCCAGCCAGCCCTCGATCCACCGCACCGTGCACTCGTCTAGCCCACTGTCCCGGAGCTTCCGTATGAGGATGTTATGGGAGACAGTGTCAAAAGCCTTGCTGAAGTCAAGGTAGACAACATCCACGGCTCTCCCCTCATCCAGCCAGCCTGTCACCCCATCATAGAAGGCTATGAGGTTCGTCAGACATGACTTCCCCTTGGTGAATCCATGCTGACTGCTCCTCAGCAGCTTCTTCTCCGCCATGTGCCCGGAGATTCTCTCTAGGATGAACCGCTCCATCACCTTTCCAGGGACAGAGGTGAGGCTGACCGGCCTGTAATTGCCTGGCTCCTCCCTTTTGCCCTTTTTGAAGACTGGAGTGACGTTGGCTTTCTTCCAGTCCTCGGGCACCTCCCCTGCTCTCCTGGAGAGAGGCTGAGCAATAACCTCGGCCAGTTAGAGAGGCTGAGCAATAACCTCGGCCAGTTATGAACTTAGGTGCTGCTTGGAGATAAATGAATATTCTCTCCTCAGGTTTCCAAGGCCAGTAACTGTCTATGGGGTCATACTAAAGCATCCAGTGCTGCTTTCTGGCTACAAATTCTATAAAAGAATAAGCATCCCTGTTGTAGGAGAAGACAGTTCACTAAATGCACAGTTTTGCCTCTCACTATCCTGGTAAAGTTTGTAGTAACAGCAAGTCACATTATGCTGACTATAGCAGGTATGGATTCCCTTCTTAAATCATTATGTGCCAGCCTAAAGCTATTCCTCCAGGAAGAGGAGGATCTCAACAGCTTTGGTGGGAAGAAGGTGGTTTAAAATATATTCTGCTCAAGAAACAGGTAATCTGCCTTTAGCACCTGTCAGCATTGTGATGAGTGACTCAAGTCTACATTTTATTTCATTGTCATTCACTGAGAGCCCAGATACACACATAATTTTTAGTTCAGCAGGTTATGAGTAAGTAGGCAACTACTGTTCTTTGTTTACCACCAGTTATTGCTCCCTCAGTTCTGCTGATTTAA
Organism: Nothoprocta perdicaria; assembly: GCF_003342845.1. Taxonomy (NCBI): domain Eukaryota; kingdom Metazoa; phylum Chordata; class Aves; order Tinamiformes; family Tinamidae; genus Nothoprocta; species Nothoprocta perdicaria. The sequence goes on from NW_020455810.1 coordinate 1,655,664, forward strand.
CTGATCTTTTAACTATGATGTCATCAAGGCCTCAGACCAATTTTAAAAGGATATAATAGGATATAATATAATATAATATAATATAATATAATATAATATAATATAATATAATATGAAGCTTTTTCTTTTTTTCACCTTGCTCTACTAAGTCAGTTCTTAGTGGCATTTCTTTTTTCTTTTCTGATTATGGTTTGAAATAATTATCTCATTTTACAACAGGAGGACTTTAATCTTTGTTCTGCTTTTCTTCTTTGCATGTAAAAATCATTTAGAGTAACTTCAGTTACATACATCTCAATTAGAAATGGTTCTTTACTTGGGTATTTGGTAGCGCTGTTGTTATTTGATCCCCATTAATAAAAAAGTTGCTACTTTAACTCTTAGATTTATGGCTTCAGTTTGTAAACAGGTTGAAATGTATAGCAAATATAATTATTTTTACCTAATTCTGAGATAATAAAAACATTGATCAAAAATACAAGGGCCACAACTAATACTATAGGTTTTAGCCTTTTGGTCCAATTCAAATATGGTGACTGGATTACTTCTGTAATGAAGTACAGTCAACAGCTTATATCTGTCTAAAATCAACCTAAAAAAAATGTGTCCTGTCTCTGAAAGAAGCAACACCTGTAGTATGACATTCACTTTTTGTTTTTTACCTCAACTGAGCATTGTGATCTCAATGAAAATTTACAAGGACCATGTCAAGTGAAGTTTCAACACTTTCCTCCATGGTAGCTTCATGAATCATTCCTGCACTTTATGTACTGGAGACATAGGCTTGAAGCTTCTGTTACTCTTTGGCTTTCTCTTACAGAGTGTTTTACAGTAGAGCAGTAAGTTTTTCTTACAGTAAAACAGATTCTGTAGGCTGCCTCCCATATGTGTTCTTCCTTCTTTTCTGTCCTGGAAAATTCTATAGAGTGACCTATTGCTAAAAGAGATTGTCTTCATACAAATTTGACTTAAGAACAAACGTACTACAGCAACACAGAGAAAGCAAGAGTTCTAAATAATGAAGAGGCAAATTTTTACAGAGAGTAAATGGATAAAGTTTAACAAAGCGGATAAAGTCCCCTTTAGAAAAGATGTGGAGGAAAAAAAAAAGCAAATCTATAATATGCAGTGTCTAGAGACATAAAGTCCCATGCCCTTGTTCCATATAGGTCTTTTTTTACAGGCATCCCAATATCTCAGCTTGCACAGCAGGTGTGATGGCACCTCATTCCTTTACAGTCTGTGTCTCGAATGGACTACATAGAAAGAAGGCCCTTGACAGTACTGGCAGGTGTCCGCTCTACTGGTGGGCAAGACTGGGAATAGGAGGACTGTGAAATAAATTTGGACATGGAAGGGGAGAAGCTGCTCCTCAATCTAGGCAGCTGTATTGACTACCTGCTGCAGGAGAAATGTACCCTCGCCATCTGTATTGAGTAGATGCATATTAGGTCTTTTGCGAACAAAAAGTTCTGGTAGAAATCTGTCTGCAAATAATGGAAGATGTCTGCCCATGCCAGACCATCCTGCTTCCCTCTGCATGTCTTTATGCAGATGATGAGCATTTTACTCTAGAGACTGCGTGAAATTTACTCTTTCTCCAGCTGGCATGCCAGGCATGTGGTGGCTCTGGAAAACTGTGGCTTGGCTTCTGGAATGAGAAGGACAGTAGGAATTTAATTACTGTTATTTGTTTGCCTGTTCTGGATGGGTTCAGGGCTCGGCAATTGAAAGCACACGCACTGAGAGCAAAATCCACCCCTTAGTTTATTTAGGACAATTCACACTRACATCACACTAAAGCAAGACGACTACTTAGCAACTACCTGCGGAACGAGGCGCCTACGTAGCAATTACTTACGAGAGGATACTTGCCAGCAGGACAGCGAGACCGATCATTCCCCCGCCGTGGACCAGAGGTGGCTGACAGGCTCCAAGCTTGCGGGCGTCCCCGCGGAGACAACGTAGGTCTCGGTTGGAAGTCTCCCCCCCTCCTCTGATCCACGATTATTTTTTATATCTGGCGCATCCCGCCACGTAGGGCCACCACGTGTCAGGAGGCGTACCAGAGGGCGGGCAAAGCTCCACCTTTTTCGTTATCCAATTTTGCCCRGTGTGCGCATGCGCGCCCACCAGTGGGGGTCTCTGGTCTCGTTATGAGGGTCCCGCCTTCATCATCTTCCTCTCCCTCGCCTCAGGTTTGACCTCCAAACKGGCTTAGAGGTCGGCTGTGTTTTGGTTGGCCCCATGCCTTCTGGCACGGCTGCCTCCAAATTCCTCAGTTGCTCCTCACCACTAGATAAGGCCCCTGTTTTCGCAGCTGCAGAGCTGCCTTCAAACTCCCTACAACCAGATAACGGGTTAGTTCTCAGCTTCACAGTAGTCTCAAGGCCTCTACAGATCATAAACAGGCTGTGAATCTTTCCTCCTCTTATACATTGCCAAACAGGAAGAGAGAGGCGTAACTTCTGCCTCTCATGGGAGATGAAACTGATGCTTCACCAGTGGGTTGTTATGTAACCCTAGTGAACCACAAATCAGTTATGGATACTGTTTCCATGATGGCATGTGAAGGCAGGGATTTCTAATCCCATTTTCATTATAACTCAATGTAAGGCTTCAATTTTGAAATGGAGCATGGCTTTTTGTCATGTAGGAAGATGTACATACATGTAAGCTCTTACCTGCTTGTTGCAAGCATTCTTTGCAAGCATACTGAGATCTGCATTGCCCCTCTTCTTTGTGATGATATACCCTGTTGCTGTCTGACAACAGCAGCAACTGTGGCACGACTGGCTGCCATGCAAGATTTCAGGGCTAACGTGAGGCTGTTCATTCAAATAGGTATAAAGGCCTATTTGGTGAAGGGCTTCCTTGTCACTTCAGTGTTTCCTCTGCAGCAACAGCTGCTCAGTCTCACACAGTCTATGTTCCATGGCAGAGAAACATGGTGTAGATGGTAGGGCTATTTTTCATACAGTTTTATCTGACAACATAATACAAATTATGTTGTCATGTAACATTACCTTCTGAAGAAATGCAGCAAATGCTTCCATAAGACTGTGTTCTCTGCTACTACAAGTACTGCATCACACACACTTTTCAAAATGATGAGAATTAATTTAAACATAAGTAGATTTATCTTTTATCTTTTTTTATTTTGTCACTTTTATCATGTGCTTTGAAACTTCTATCCTTGCTGGAGCTATGAAGAACAGTCAACATTTTCTCAGAATTTATTTTTCTGTAACTAAGCAATTGGAGCAAAAAGAGGCTAAGCTCTTTCATAATATATTTTAAAGAAATTTTATAGGCTCAAAAGTGTTTTCTCTGCCCTGCTTGGGGTTAATAGACATACTATGGAGCAAGAAGTAGTTTTAGCAATCTAACTACATGGCTTTCATCCAGTCTAGTTTGCAAGGAGATCTTGCTCACATGTGCATATGAAATGTCACAAGCACATATTCATACTTGTAACTGCTCTTTTTTCTTCTCATCATCCTAATAGATCTCTTCTACATCTGCTGCACATCAAATTCTTCTTTCTTCAAGTCTGTGTAATTACAGAGCACATATTCTAATAATTTCTTTAGGCATCAGGACTTCTTAAGTGTTTCCTGTATCAGTTTATTCATGTAGATGCATGCCTGGGAAAGAGAGAGCGCAACCTGAACTTCAACAATTTATTTAAATAAGTCGTAAAAATCTAACTCCTAAAGATCATATTAAGGCAGATGAAAATTGGTAACAGATATTGTAATATCAACATAGTGCAGCATCTTTGTTAGTCTTTGTCTTGCAGAAATCAGTCCAAAAATATTGGCATTTCTCATTTTAATTTTGCCTGGAAAAATATGATTAATAGATAAGACTATTGAAAATTAAACTATGTTTTAAGCTATGCATAAATCTATGCTTTATGTTTTTAATAAATACTCTTCTTAGTCTCATAAACCTAATTTTTTATATCATTTCTGTAAATTATTTTTGGTTTTTAACTTTTATAATTTAATGGACAAGAGCTTGATTGCCTAATTGCCTTTACTCCATATTTGACACCACAGCTGTAACAAAAAAGGAGAAGGAAAAAAAAAGCTGTAATTCACTACAGTATTTAATATTTATTTTCCAAATACAGCTTAGGAATGTCAGCACTACTGGGAATGAGCTGAAAGGTCATTCATGATGGCTTACCATGCTGACCTTTATTTATCACTGGAGTAAACAAGTCTATGAGGATATATAATATTCAGATTTTTATTCCTTCTTTCTTCTCACTCTTTAGTTGTGACCTGTCCATAAGAAATTTCCTTGAGAGAATGATCTTATAATAATAAGCACTAATTAGCTGTCAAACTGATTCTAGCATATGGTAGAATGAGGCAGCAGAACTCCCTCAAAGCTTGCTTGAATGGAATAGTGCCAGCTGCCCAAGCTGAGTTCAGCTAGCAATCTGTTGGAGTTTGTCATTTTAACCTCTTTGATAATTAAAGAGAAATTGGTACGATCTTCTAAGTAGAGGGAACCTCTTGAATTACTCTAGGACCTGCAGTTTCTGTGTTATTAAATGTTCTCAGGAAATATAAATAGCTCTTAACACCAGTAAAAACAAAACTTATCTCCTCTCATCTCTGAAACTAAGAATCTGATGTAAAGCACATTTAGGTTAAAGGAGACCTGAAGAATTATAAGTTCTGAAGCACTGCCTAAAACTGTAAATTTTGTTTAATTTTATTTCTTTATTTCAAGTATCTTATCCTTAGCATTAATGAAGAGAAATATGTTAATTGAAACATAAAGTTCAAATATATGTCAAGTATTTGTTTTTCAACAAAAAAACACAAGTAGTTTTCTGCCTTGCTAATACCTGTCTTACAATTTTTGATGCTGAAAAATGTTCAGGTTTTTTCTTTCCTGTTTCTGCTGGAAGAAATGAGATAGGCCTGAACCTATGGCAGGTTATTTATGTCACTTTTGTATTGAAGTAACAAGTTGTATTTCTATAAACAACTTTGACCAAATTCATTATCCAGCATAGAATTTTAGGCATTATATTATGCACACTGAACTGAATAAAAATACGAAAATATGCAATTTACCCTGCTACTTACAGGGTGAATTACTTAGGGTAAATTCTTACTACTTAAGAAAATAAATTTTTAATACTAACAGTTTGTGGCAGGAAATTCTTCCACAGGAAATAAAGAAATAAGAATAATTTGCAAATAGCAATTCATTGATGCTATTTTTCTTTCAATTTAAGAGCTTCTTCAGAAATATCTGTTTTCATTCCTTGAGCCTTCCTTCATTCCTGTAGTCAGTGCCTGATTTTAAATAATTTACTAAAAGGAGTCATCTTGAAATAGTCTCTGTAGATAAGAATCTATTTCACAGAGAATCTTTCCACCTTGCAGCATAATGCTCTCAAAGGACAGTCCTTTATCCCAAGATAGCCTCTGATATTGTGATTGAACTAGCTGTCTTATCTTTTCCTTTCACTCCCATCAGATGATGACATTCATTAGGTATAAAAAGGGCTTAAAAATGCTCTAGACACAAACACACAGGATAATATAGCAATTATTCTTTAACTTCCTACAAAATCCATGCAGAGAAAAGTTGAAAAAATCATCGAGCAACCTGAATAGAAGAAAATCACCCTTACTTGCTTCAGGAGATCTTATTCTCCTGAGTATATGATGAGGCGGAAAGGCAATGGCCTAGTGATGGTGATGACCAGTGGAAAACTGAATACGGAAGCTCATTCACTGTTTTGGGGAATTCCTTTTGGACATGTGTCAAGGGTCTGGTCTTTGAGTCTTTTGTAGTGAGCATTTTCAAGTTACAGAGAAAATGAGGACCATAAGAATCCCTACTAGCATTTTATTTACACTAAAATAATGAGAAAAGACTGGTCTACTTGCATCCTTCTTATTAAGTATCTAGTCAATACCTTTATATTGACTATATATGTAGGTGCATCTACATCATTTCATATCTCATCCTTCTAGGCTGAAATAAACAGTGATTCTAACAGTCTGCAGAGTTTTAGTCTCTAATTATGATCTGTTTCAACTAGAGGTCTCAACTGAAATAATGTGTTCCCATTTTAGAAGGCATATATCATCATAATTAATTTAGGTTTTCTATGCTGACCAACATTGATGAGAGTTCAACTGCAAAATTTTTTTTAAGATGTTGAAAATTGAAAAATGAAAAATTTCCACAGAAGTAGATATTTATTTTTGATTAAATTAGCATTAAATCTGTATTAGCAGAGAATCTGTAGCCTAATTATAAGCCTTATACAGTAAAGTCATTCTTCTCGGTGAAAGCCTTTAAAGACTAAATGAGAATTATAATAATTTTATAGTTAACAACCTAGAAATTTGATTACTTCACTGTACAACATACAGCAACTAGTAAAACTAGTAAAAAATGAAGTTTGTGAAGGTAGGAGTCTTCTTCATAACCTGATATTTTTAAAGGAATTCTGCCAAAAATACTGATTTGAATTATATATATCTAGAAGCTGTCTTCAGTTAGTGCAGTATATACAGTGATTACTATATATGTATATACGTATATGCATACACCACATAATCCTCTTGTAGGATATGTATAGGATAAAAAGAATTAAGAACCTGATACGTGATGCGCTACTGAATGACACGAGGTAATTGGCAAATAAAAGTATTGTAGTAGTGTTTCTTCTTCTTTTCTAAGCAGTAATCAGCAAAAAATCCAAGTTATTTGTTTATTTTCAGAACCTGAAAATAGCTGCTAAAACCATAAGGTAAGTTTTAAATTCAGAAAAGAGACACATTTATGGTTTGTTTCATATGGTTTGTTTCAATCAGAGTCACTACAAGAGTAACTAAATGAAATAACATGGGCATAAATACTGGTACTCTCAACATGGACATAAATGCTGATACCACAGAGGATATCCTACTCTTGCATAAAGTTGTCATTGACAACCCATATGTTACAGAACAGATGTAGCAGCATTTTATAAACACTGGAAAGAAAGCACTTTGATGTAAGCTCATGAATCTTTGAGTTCAAAGTTCTTCTATTAAATGTAGTCATATAATATGACTCATCACCCACACTTGATTTTCTGCCATCAAGTCTGTTAATTTGACCATTGGTCAGTAATCATTTGATTTTTCCATCACCTTATGGTATCCACAGACATTTTGTTACTATCTGCTAAAGACCTTAGAAAAGCACATACAAATCTTTAAATAGCTTGCTTGGAAAAACAATACTATTCTTTCATGTTACTTCCTATAAGTATAATAATAAGCAAGACGAGCTGGAGATCTGTGTGCGGTCCCAGCACCACAATCTCATAGGGATCACAGAAACGTGGTGGGATAGCTCAAGTGATTGGAGTGCTGTCATGGAGGGCTATGTGCCCTTTAGGAAGGACAGGCTGGGAAGGCGAGGTGGTGGAGTTGCTCTGTATGTGAGAGAGCAACTGGAATGCATGGAGCTYARCCTGGGARYGGATGATGAGVGGGTGGAGAGCTTGTGGGTAAGGGTTAAAGGGCAGGCCAATGTGGGAGACACTGTGGTGGGTGTCTGCTACAGACCACCTGACCAGGAGGAGGAGGTTGATGAGGCCTTCCTCAGGCAGCTGGAGGTTGCCTCACGGTCACAGGCCCTGGTTCTCATGGGGGACTTTAACTACCCCAACATCAGCTGGAAAGACAGCACAGCTAGGCACAAACAGTCCTGGAGGTTTCTGCAGTGCGTCGATGATAACTTTTTGATGCAGGCTGTGGAGGAGCCGACGAGGAGAGGTGGGCTGCTGGACCTCGTACTGACAAACAGAGAGGGCCTGGTTGAAGATGTGAAGGTGGGGGGCGGCCTTGGCTGCAGTGATCACGAGCTGGTGGAGTTCAGGATCCAACGAGGAGGAGGCAGGGCAGTAAGTAGCCTTGCCACCCTGGACTTCAGGGGGGCCAACTTTAGCCTCTTCAGAGACTTGCTGGGAAAGATCCCATGGGCTAGGGCTCCAGAAGGAAGAGGGGCCCAGAAGGGCTGATTAGTTTTCAAATGGCACTTCCACCATGCCCAGGAACAGTGCATCCCTGTGTGCAAGAAGTCAGGTAGAGGGGGCAGGAGACCTGCGTGCATGAGCAGGGAGCTCCTGGCAAAACTCCAGCAGAAGAAGGCAGTATGCAGAATGTGGAAGAAAGGACAGGCCCCTTGGGAGAAATACAGGAGCGTTGTCAGGGAATGCAGGGATGCTACAAGGAAAGCCAAGACACGCTTGGAACTAAATCTGGCAAGGGATGTTAAGAGCAACAAGAAAAACTTTTTCAAATATATTAACAACAAGAGGAAGGTCAAGGAGAATGTGGGTCCACTAGTGAACGGGGTGGTACCCTGGTTACAGAAAACATGGAGAAAGCAGAGCTGCTGAACGCCACCTTGAACGCACCCCAGGGTGTTGCAGGAACTGCCGAATGTCATAGCTGAGCCGCTCGCCATCAACTTCAGAAGGTCCTGGAGAACAGGGGAGGTGCCGGAGGATTGGAGGAAAGCCAACGTCACTCTAGGCTTCAAAAAGGGCAAAAAGGAGGACCCAGGAAACTACAGGCTGGAGAGCCTCACCTCCATCCCCAGAAAAGGGATGGAACAGCTCATCCTGGCTGCTGTCTCCAGACACGTGGAGGAGAAGAAGGTGCTCAGGAGTAGCCAGCATGGMTTCACCMAGGGGAAATCCTGCTTGACTAACCTGATCACCTYCTAYRAAGGAATATCTAGCTGGATAGATGAGGGCAGAGCGGTGGATGCCATCTATCTGGACTTCAGTAAGGCTTTTGACACCGTCCCTCACAACACTCTCCTGGGCAAGCTGCAAAGGTGTGGGATAGATGAGTGGACGGGGAGGTGGATTAGGAATTGGCTCAGTGGCAGGGTGCAGAGAGTGGTAGTCAGTGGTGCGGAGTCCAGTTGGAGACCTGTAGTTAGCGGTGTCCCCCCGCGGTTGGTCCTCAGTCCAGTCCTGTTCAACTTATTCATTAACGACCTGGATGAAGGGATGGAGTGCTCCGTCAGCAAGTTTGCTGATGATACCAAACTGGGAGGAGTAGCTGAAAGCCCTGAGGGCTGTGCTGCCATCCAGAGGGACCTGGACAGACTGGACAACTGGGTGTTGAGAAATCTCATGAAGTTCAACAAGGACAAGTGCGGAGGAATAACCCCGGACACCAGTACAGATTAGGGCTGGACCTGCTGGAGAGCAGCCCTGCAGAGAGGGACCTCGGTGTCATGGTGGATGACAAGATGACCATGAGGCAGCAGTGTGCCCTGGTGGCCAACAGGATCCTGGGGTGCATTAAGAAGAGCGTCTCCAGCAGGTCGAGGGAGGTGATCGTCCCCCTATACACAGTCCTGGTAAAGCCACATCTGGAGTACTGGGCTCCCCAGTACAAGAGGGATGTGGAGCTGCTGGAGAGAGTCCAGCGCAAGGCTACGAGGATGATCAGGGGCCTGGAACATCTGCCCTATGAGCAAAGGCTGAGGGAGCTGGGTCTGTTCAGCCTGGAGAAGAGAAGGCTGAGGGGCGGGGATCAGTGTTTATAAATACCTCAAGGGAGGCAGTGAGGAGGAGAGGGTGGCCTCTTTTCAGTGGTGGACAGCTACAGAGCTAGAGGAAATGGCCACAAGCYGAGGCACCAAAAGTTCCACAGGAACWTGAGAAAACCCTTTTTGACAGTGAGGGTGACAAGAGCCCTGGCACAGGCTGCCTAGAGAGGTTGTGGAGTCTCCTTCTTTGGAGATCTTTAAAACCCGCTTGGACACAGCCCTGTGCCACGTGCTCTAGGTGACCCTGCGTGAGCAGGGGGGTTGGACTAGATGACCTCTGAGGTCCCTTCCAACCTTAAGCATTCTATGATTCTATGATTCCTTCATGATACATTTTCCAGCAATTATTTTTCTTCACTTTATCACTTATAAAAGCAAACTTCTGTACTGTTTCTCTTCTTCCAGATATCTTCTTACTTTATATCCCTCCCAGAATTATTACCACAGAATGCGAGGCTGGTAACTAATTACTAGGAGTCTTGGGCCCTTCCAAAAAAGTGGAAATATATTGCAAACAACAAAGTAGTGACTACTTTAATTTAGAGACATGATTCCAACCAATATTTTTTTTTCTTTGTCCTTATATTTCACCCTCCACTTTAAAATCATCTGCCAGGAACGAAGGTATTGGGTTATGCAAAGCCTGAGAAGAGGATAAAAGAACAGATGACCATATTGAAATAAGCATAAAGAGAGTGAGGATGAAGAGAGGGGTTCTTCAAAATGGCAACACAGGCAAACATTGGTGACCTTCATGCAAACTGTCTCTAATATCAGTGCAGTTATACCAGAATGTTTATTTTTAATTTTGTTCTCTAATAAAGCAGCAGCATTTTAAAACTACAAAAAGTCATTTCTGTTTACTCAGCTGTATTACTGCTGTTAATCATTTATAGAGCATCATAAATTTGTACAGTATTTCACAACTAAAGAAGAGATGTGTTCTATAACACAAAGAGTTCAAGTACAGAAGAGAAATCCTACAATTATACAGCAACAGCCAATTTAACTGGGAGAATCAGAAAATATCACAATAGAAGAAACAAGTTTTATTTTCAGAAAAGGATTTCCAAGAAGGTGCACTCCACACTCAGTGGACTCCAACACTACCCAGAACTCCCATGTTATTTCACCCCAACCAGTAAGTCTCAAGGGAAAAACTAGGTTGTATTCATGTTGTTCTCACACAAAGATAACTGAGATCAAAATGATTTTTTCTTTTTTTTCCTTTGATTTTGCTATTTATATACTCATGATCATTTTCAACTGATAGTCTGTTTAAAAATGACCTTCTCTTTAAAAAAAAATGTGTGGAGGGGGTTCAATATCCTTTTACATGTTATATTGTGTAGTTTTGTGTTGGGAAGAGGCAGAAAAAAAAGCCTGAAAATTCACAGGTATATATTATTAAGTAGTTTCTCACTTTTAAGGGATAAAATGAAGCTTGATTTTTTTTTTTAATTTATTTAGCTGGTGGAAATGCCTTCAACATCAAAGAAAACATAAATAGACTTAGACTTGAACAATGCTAGAATGTTTTAAAGTAAACTGCAGCTATTCAGCTTAAAGAATTAAAGACTTTAAAGACGTTAGACTTTACACTTACAGACTTTAATGATACATTGCTTGCATAAATCTGACCACTTTGGGGGTGGTTCTAGAAGAGAAGAACTTCTAAATGTTTTTGGCATTCGTATATGACTAGCCACACACTTAAAAGTGTACAAGCACTTCCATTTTAAGAAAGTGAGGTTTTAAACTTATCGATCCACTTCTTTGAGTTTCTGCAGTTTCTTCAGCTTACAAGAACTGCAGTTAGTGTGTGAATACTGAATTGTTACTCACTGCATCAAGCAGGAAAAAAATATATCAAATCATGAAGATCAGGGAACTGGTCTTGACAGGTGCACTTACTTCCTCCAGAAAAAGAAAATAGATAGAAAACTATCAATACATTTACACAATCTCCTATCCATGCAAAATTTTAAGTTTAATGAATATTAAACATAGATTCAATTCTGTTTGGAATATTCTTTTAAATGGAAGATTTTGTTTGCTCTTAAATCCAATTTTGGTGAAATCATCCTAAAGCAGTTAGGAAAAAAAATAAGATTTGGTAAAAATCAAATAGACCACAACCACTTGAGCCACATGAGTCATGCTAAAGGAGCCACAGTGATTTATGTCATTGGAATTTGTTTTATCTTCCAGATTAGAAATATAGTTACTCATATTAAACATCATGTACCTCAAGACAAAGGATTCAGGACCATGATGACTATTGTAAACTTCTTATGCTGTTCTCTCTGAGAAAGACTGACACTGTCAGTTTTAGGACCCAGAAGGGCATTGGAATACTGAATACAACACCAGAGAAGAAGGGTTTATTTAAACCCTCCACCAGAAAAGGAAGTTTATTTAAAACAATTGTAATTGCATCATTAATGAAGCTTTTCTGTATTCACTTGGATGATAAATGCAGATGTTATTGTTCTTAGTCTGAAAACTGCTGTGTAAGCTTGTTAAAACATTTAATTGGACTTCCAGTAAATTACTGTCACTATATATAAGTTTATATGTAGCATAATATATATATTTAATCAATAAAAATTGAAACAGAGAATAAAATTATTGTGAAACATCTATGAAACATAACCATCTCCTGGGGACACTTAATGCATAGTTTAGCTGCAGGAAACCTGAATGAAAGACAGAAAACATCTCTAGCTAACCTTAGCTTATAGAATTAATTTCATTTGGCAGGATTTGATCACAGTCCTGACATCTCCCACAGTAAATAAGAGTCTTACCATTTACCTTTTTCATCATTCCCACCAGTAAAAACAGATTATTTTGCAGGCTTATTACAAATCTAGAAGTGAGAATTATGTGTGCATAGTTTCAAATCTTTACATCTGGAGAAACTGAAGTCTGCGTTGCTACTTTGACCTTTTCAGTATTCTGAGCTCTGGTTGACCATCTCTGCACTTCCTTACAATTGCATGATCCTGGGAGGAAAAGCAGAAATATAAAAAAGGTCAAGTCAGTACAACAAAGTTCAGTTTGACAGAATATCTTCAATAACATTCAAAGCTAGATAAAATCTCTACCATAATAATATAAAAATAAACTAATAACTACAAATTTCACAATGCATGCCCTAGGAAATAGTATTTCAAAACAAATTCAAATCCAGGTTAGTGATTCACATTCCCATGAGCCTGAAGTGCTGACTTAGGGGACTCTGCACCTCTAGTTTAGACTTTTACAAACAGGCTCTCATCCTACCAAGGTTTTCTACATAATATATGCAGTTACTAAAACAAAGGAACAGGTGGCATAATAAAATGGCTTTTAAGATTGATTCAGGTTCTAGTGAGATCCACACCAGATCCACATCTCTGGTGAGATTTTAAAGGTATCTCTTTTTCATAGACATTCAAGTCCATGGAAATTGCATTTCTTCCTGATGCCATCTTAACAACAAATCTGGGGCAATTCTAGCCTGTATCTGGATCAAATTCCTGAAGTCTTTCGCCAAGGGGTTCATTGAACAGAACTGATGTAAGAGAAACCTGTTCCAAGGCCAAATGAGAAGGGCTTTGTGAGAACTTCTAGATTTATGGTGTCTTTAGGGTGGTGGGAGGTCAAAGAATTAACAATGAAACTACAGAATTGCTTGAACTCTGCCAATGAGGCAGAAACATGACGGGAAAATGCTATATACTGTCCCCTGCAGCAAAGTAGGGAAGTGGGAAGCCGTTTAGAGGCAGAGCAGTCATGGTTCACTAAAAATGGCAACAATATCAAACCCATCCGTATAGCAATCATGCCAGTTAATAGTAGATGTTGTTATCACAAAGATCTTGCACTGGTGAATAAAATCAAGTAAAGCTCAGTGGCTGTTGCTTCTCAAGATTATTTTTTACTTACTCCTTTAACAAGCTGGCATGACAGAGGGCAGGCATTGTTAAGTAATGTATTTGGTCATCTTTTCCTTTTGTTTGTCAACATGGGCCACAGCTATTGTAATGGTGGTTGGTTTAAAACATTAAGAAGAAAGAAGCTTTCAGTTTTCCATACATTTTTCTGAAGTTTGGCAGCTGTGTAATTTAGGAAAGGAAAGTTTTCTTAGGTGTCTATTTCAGAAGAAATGCACTACAGTCTCATTCTTTGGTTACTTCTAAAAGTGTATTAGTTTGGATCCTGAAAAAACAGGTCAAACAAACCTTGACCCAATCTCAGGGATGTGAAATAAAGGCATATTTCACAGACTCTTTATCAGATCTAAACAGTTTTCTGTCAGCTATTGCAGGTTCCATCTTAAGCAGCTATCTCACATAGCATGCAAAGTATACACTTTCCAAATAAAGGACAGAAAAAGAAAAAGAAAAGCACTTGAAAAAAGAGATTTGGCCAGGCTATTTGTAGAATACTAGAGGGGACATCATAATATTCAATTTTAGAAAGTAAGAAAACTAAGAACATCTTCTTCTCAGAAAAATTCCTTAGGGAGTCTGCAGAAAAAAAAAAAAGAAAAAAAGAGAGAAATGAGAATTTCAGATAGGAATGTTAAGCAGGAATTATTTTTCCTCATGGACCTCATTGGGGGAGCAAAGCAACACAAATTCTAAGATATAAACAGAGGAAGTTCTCAAGAGGACTGAACATCCCATAGGTACTGCCTCCAGAGAATCTTTATAGCTGGAGTGTGAACACAAGACAGTTAACAGCTGAAATGTTCATTAGAAAAAAAAATGGTGGTTGGTTTTCCAAAAGCTGACATGAAAAGCAGAATCCTTGTCAAGGCTGTGTTTCACATCCCACTAGCTATAACAAGATGCTTGAAGCCCTACATGTCTTGTATATGGTAACAAACCATTTTTATTTTTTTGGTCATACAGTAAATTCTGAGACAATTCTGAGACTTCTAAAGAACCAATTGATGGCACAAACTTCTGGTAATAGAGAAGGAGATTATAACCCTGAAATTTTTTTGCTGAACATAACACAAATAAATATGGTCCATTGTTAAATGAGCAATAGCAAATGAAGCTTTGCAGATAGCTTATTTTTGTTCAAAGAATTGTCCATATACATACAACTTTATTTTTTGCAGCTAGTGTTCTTAAACCAATATGTACTTGATATTCATGCAGAGATTTTAGAATAAGGACTATATTGTATGTATTATTTTATATATTTATAACATATATATATTTTGACACTGTCTCCCATAACATCCTCATACGGAAGCTCCGGGAGAGTGGGCTAGACGAGTGCACGGTGCGGTGGATCGAGGGCTGGCTGGATGGCAGAGCTCAGAGGGTGGTCATAAATGGGGCCGAGTCCAGCTGGAGGCCTGTGGCCAGTGGTGTCCCCCAGGGGTCAGTGCTGGGCCCAGTGCTGTTCAACTTGTTTATCAATGACCTGGACGAGGGCACGGAATGCACCCTGAGCAAGTTTGCGGATGACACCAAGCTGGGTGGAGTGGCCGACACTCCGGAGGGCTGTGCTGCCATCCAGAGGGACCTGGACAGGCTGGAGAGTTGGGCAGAGAGGAACCTCATGAGGTTCAATAAGGACAAGTGCAGGGTCCTGCACCTGGGGAGGAATAACCCCAGGCATCAGTACAGATTAGGGCTTGACCTGCTGGAAAGCACCTCCACGGAGAGGGACCTGGGAGTCCTGGTTGACACTAAGTTAACCATGAGTGAGCAGTGTGCCCTCGTGGCCAAGAAGGCCAATGGCATCCTGGCCTGCATCAGGAGGAGCGTTGCCAGCAGGTCAAGGGAGGTGATTCTGCCCCTCTCCTCAGCTCTGGTGAGGCCGCACCTGGAGTACTGTGTGCAGTTCTGGGCACCCCAGTATAGGAGGGACGTGGAGCTTCTGGAGAGGGTCCAGAGAAGGGCAACCAGGATGATTAAGGGAATGGAACATCTCTCGTATGAAGAGAGGCTGAGTGAGCTGGGCCTGTTTTCTCTGGAGAAGAGATGGCTCAGAGGGGATATGATTAATATGTATAAGTTCAGGAAGGGAGAATGCAGGGAGGAAGGGGACAAGCTGTTTTCACTGGTGGCCAGCGATAGGACGAGGGGTAATGGCCACAAGCTGAAGCATAAGAAGTTCCGTCTCCAGGTGAGGAGCAACTTCTTTACTGTTAGGGTGACAGAGCAGTGGAACAGGCTGCCCAGGGAGGTTGTGGAGTCTCCTACTCTGGAGATCTTCAAAACCCACCTGGATGCCACCCTGTGCCACATGCTGTAGGTGTGCCTGCTTGAGCAGGAAGGTTGGACTAGATGATCTGTAGAGGTCCCTTCCAACCTTAAATAAATAAATAAATATTCTGTGAATCTGTGAATTATCATCATCACCTTCTCCATTTCAGATGAATGAGAAGTTAGAGAGCCATTCAAGGGTGAAGAACAAGAGAACAGGGTAATGCCTGGCAGTTCCCCATATGAAGCATCTGAGACCTTGCAGGACAGCGATCTGTTTCCAAAAGACAGTACTGAGAAAAACAAAAACAAAACAAAAAACAAAAAACAAACAAAAAAAAAGAACAAAAGCAACAACAAAATCCAGACTTTTATACTTACTGTATTATACTCCTGCTTTCTTCACTGACTTTGAAGCTTGTGTTTTACCTAAAGCATGCAACAGTCTTTTAAAATACTGTGACATTTTGATGGAACTGCATTAAGGACTCATGCTGTGTATGCTTACAATTAAATATTTATTCTAGCTTAATCGGTGCTGTGGTAGAATAATTGCTATGATAGCAGAAGGATCTGATGTTGATAAACAGTTCAAAACACAATTCTGTCAAATCAGATCTGTGTCAAGAAAAGAACAAGAGGCAGATTTAGGTCAAAGCTGAACCATAGAATTATTGCTTTACAGTATTTTATCTCCAGACAACTGTACAACTGTTGGCTATAGCTTCTAGGACGCTATAGATGCTATAGATGGCTATAGATGCTAGGATGCCTATTGCTGCTGCTAGCAGAAACCAAAGCTTTTCTACATAGAAAGTAGGAAAATAGTATTTGCAAGGATCATTCCAAACTAGTTTTGTTAAAAATTTCAAAATAAAGTTCTGATTGATAAACTTATATTCCTTTGTGTGTCAACATCCTGTTGAATGATATCACCATCAAAGGTCTTCTACCACAGAGAATAAATTGAAAAGTTCCTAGCCACTGAAGGAGATATTCTGCTCAAAGTTTTTGACTCCCTCTTGATTTTTCTCCCTCTTCCTTCAAAATGATTCTTCTCCTCTGAAATTTTAACTTGGAAACATAAAGACTTACTAAACTCCTTTGAAACCCAATTCCTAATCATTTCTCTGGAGAGATCTGTAAAAAAAAAAATCTGTAAAATCAACATGAAAAAAAAAACAGCCTTGAAATGTCTGTTGGGTTTTTTTTTGTTTTATTTTGTTTTGCTTTGCTTTTGTACATTCCTTCCTACACAATCTGATGGATAAACTCTATTGAATGTTCATCTGGATAGCTTTTCCCTACCAGCACTCTATATTTCACATGCAACTGGAAAATGCAAGAGGCAACACCCTCTCCTCTGCCCCCCGGCCAGAAATTTAAGCTAAATACTTATTGGTTGAGATTCCTTACATTTTTCAGACCATGAAGTCATATGAAATTTAATCTGCTATTGCTGTCATTCACTTTAAAATTTGACTTTCACTACAGCCAGACAATATGATATTTTCCTACTTTTGTCATGCAAGGAACCAGAGGAAAAAATGTGAGATACTAGCTTTTGACTGCCTTTTCTTTTAAGAGAGTCCAATACGCTGCCATTGGTTTCCCTAAATATTGTTAATAACTATTCAGAAATCAACAAATCTGCAAGAAAATGAAAGCATCATTATCACTTTTTTATTCCACTTAGAAAGAGTCCCTCTCCTAAAATGATCACATCTTTTAAAAGTCTGTATTAATTTCTTGTAAAACTTCATGTTGCCTAATAAAACTACTTACCTTTTGATTCACATGGGTAATGAATTCATCTTGTGAAAACTAGATATTTTTATCTTTCTCCACTTGACCTCAACGTGTTTGGGTAAATGTGCTCTTACATGCTTGGCCATCATTAGAAAGGACATTTAGGAAAGACAGTTCTGTATTGTTAAGTGAAACTAAATTAGATAAAAAAGAAAAAGAAAAAAAAAAGGATGAGAAAAGAGGAATTTTTGCTTCCTAGCAAAAGTATGTAGATGAATTTTCAGTTTTGGGCTTTACATGAAGCTGACAGAAGTCCCATGCAATTCAAGAGTCTTTTCAGTATCTTAGAAAGCTTAAGGTGCCTGTACTAAGGAGAAACCCTGGAAGCACAGTTAAGTATTTTGTTACACCTGTTTCGTATTTGAAAACAAGTTCTCTTTTTCTTTCTTGAATTATTTGTCTGGCCTGAATAGCATGCAAATAGCCATAAAATTGGAGCTTATCTAGTAAAAATAGCTCATAAATCACCTCTGTGCTAAGGAGATATACATTAATCCTATATTACTTTTCTGTAATATTTTCCAGAAATGATTTCGTTTATCAGTAATTCTTTTTAAACATACAGGGTGGAAAGTATGTCACCATGGTGGTGTTCAAACTTTTTGCTTCCATGTAGCATTTCTTCAATTCATGGTCAAATCATGTAAATTCAATTTCCATAGTCAATGTAGTTCAGATTATAGCTTATTAGTCACAAAACAATTACGTCATCATGTACCTCACAGTGCTAGAACAAACCGAGATCCTGATACCAGTGGCACTGAGCCAGCTCATTGAAAACAACTGTATGAATAACACAACTGTGGTATGGATCTGACCACATACCACCAGCATCAAGGCAATTGGACAACATCGGATGCAGTAAAATACATGTTTTTTAAAAACGTAAGTTAATCAAATGGATTTAAATCTGAAGAGTGAGCAGGGAAAATTAGCCATATTCTTTCCTTAAAATAGGATTACTTGCCTTTTGCATCCATTTTTAAGTGTGTGCTATATGACGTTCAGCAGAACAATATCAATGGGAAAGGAGACTACAATGACTTGAACTGGGAAAGAAAGGCACAGAATAGAATGATGGAAAAGACAGCATTTGTTATGGTATGTGGAGGGGATATATACTCCTTAATTTCTTACATCATAAATACTAAACACTTCTCTGACTTTAAGAAAAACAGTAATATCTTCTACTAGGAATAAACAACTTCAGCGAAACTTGAAAGCTTAGACGAGGGAGCCCTTCTTGATGGAGAAGTCTCATTATCAAATAAATTTATTCTTACACCAGACAAATTCCAAGACCCTGAAAGAATACTGGTTTCTAGGTGAGCTGCAAAAGGGCGCACAAATTATTTTGCAACCTGTAAGCTCATTTATATAACAATTTATAGGTCTAGTAGAAATGCTGTTAAGTGATCCCCTCAGGAATCAACCCTTGTTGTGACAGATTGCGATTTCCAATAATTGCATTTGTAAGATGGAGTTCATTTTAATAATTTTCAACATCACAGTCACTGTGATTTGAATGTCAGGGTATTCCTAACTTGCCCATCCAGTAGCTCGTAAGAGAGACTCGGAACCAAGGAAATTTAGCCTATTTTGTGCTGGCACCCTGTGTTTGCTAAAAGATACTTTTCATAATATAGTTTCTTAACATGAAAAAACTTTAGAAAGTGACATGGTCATCATTATCTTCTTTAGTAGGCAGATTTTCAATGTTACCCACAACAGAATAAAACATTATAGCATTAATTTTAATAACATCTGGTCCATTGCCTTTACTGACTTTTATATGATCACAAAGTTTAAGTCATTAGGATTTTTTTATTAGCTTTTTATTTGACTATTTAACTTGGAAACCAGCTTTGCAGGCAAGTTAATCTTTTAGATACTGTACAGAATAAGGTTAAGAAAAAGTGACATTTTATATAACGTTAACAATACAAATCAGGACAATAAAACAACCTTTTAAATGTACCTTGCATTATTCATATTTCACGCTATTCAGCTATTCCAGGAAATCTCCTGCAACAGATTTGCAGCAATCTCACATATCAAACTCTATCATTCTTCAAGAAGGCTTTGGAAGAGAGAATCTTGCCACATTATGCAAAGTATTATTTATGAACCTTATGTTTATAAATTTGCTTAAAGATTAAATAATTATGCTAAGGGCTTTATCCCTTATAAGGACTTCAGGAATACGCTGAATCTTCTGAGCTGCTGAATGAGGAAGTGTTTTTGTCTATTTAGACATAATTGTCTATTTAGACATAGGGAGCCACAATAACATTGTGAACTCAGAAAGCTTCACTTCCTCTTTACAAAGCCTTGTTTGTCCTTTTCAATGCCCAAATTTGGTCTAGGCAGAAAGATAAGTATGTAGCCATTTACCAAATTCTTCTGAAGACCCGGGAACTATTTAAATGAAATTATCTCTCTAAAGCAGAAGTCCACCTGGATAGCACCTACTCCATGCAACTGCAAGAATCTAAATTTGCACGAACTAAATGAAGTGATGCACACGAGCCAGACCACAAAACACACAGAGGTTTTCTCTCTATTAAAAATGTTTTTTTTTTACTTTTCATCTCTTTTCATCTCATGTTTCCATTGGTGGTCTTTTAGGGAAACAAACAAACAAACAAAAATGAAAAACAGACATTAAAATTGGTATTATGCAATTTTTTGTATTCTCATATTTAAGTCTTCATATTTGGTTTTAGGTAAGGGAAAAACCTTATATTGCAACTAACTTTGCATGGTCTCAAATCAACTATTTTGAGGAAAAGAAAAAAGGAAAGAATATAGACTGGAAAACAATTATCAGATTAATTTCGACCATTAAACAAATTGAATAACTATTGTCAGTCAGTCTAGCTGAGGTAACCAGTATATTTGTAGAATATTGAGAGGTGTATTTTCATTGACATAAAGGAAACCAGAAAAGATTATTTTCCAAAAGCAAAATGAAGGAAGATTGTCCCCTTTATGCTTCTCTTGTTGTTTTTCCAAAGTAAAATAATCTCAGAAACTACTAAAAATTAATGATGTGTGTCATTTTAGAAAACGTCATTAGAGAAAAAAAAATCTTTCTTGGCACTTCATAAAATACTTCACACTCTTGAAGTAAGGTGTTATAGTATATAATAGAATAACACTACCATTTACTCGTTAATATCATTACACTTCTTTTTCTTCCAGCAAATGAGAATTCACTTTGAAGAATTAATTAAATCTGAATAGATTTTTCGCAGCAAGTGTATGAAATATTCACTTCTGCTTCCTGAAGTTTATGATCAAATTCTAAACTTAAAGGGATTCAAAATGCTTTTCGAGTGTTGCAATCTCCATGTTGTTTTTATTTTTAAAAAGTTAGTTATACACATCTTGTAGTGACTGTAACACCAATTAATTAAAGCACATTGACTTTATTCTTCTTGGTAACTCAACCAGTCCAACTCCCGCAGCCTTCATAATCGCAGGTATTACAAAGAAGATCCAGCCAGATGCTCCTCAGTCCTCAAGATGGATGCAGTTTCATTTCAGTGCTCAGTGAAATAGCGGAACAGTAGGCATTATGTCCTTAATATCAAAGTGACACATAATAAAGAAAGCAAAATTATTTTTTTCTGCTCTATTGAGTAGATACATTTTTGTCAATTTAAGTTGCTATTAAGACTGCAATGCTATTGAGAATAGGAAGAAATAATGTGAATACTTTTAAGATTGTCATTTTTGTAAATATTTTGAGGACTTTTAAAAGAATGATGAAAGTAATATGTAAATAAAGTACAAGGAAAGAGCAGTATTACAGCAGGATGAAAAGATACGTTAGGCAGACAGTACACCAAATAAATAAGCTCTTTTTTAAATACAGGAAAACACTGTTTATTTTAGAACTGGTGTGTGATGTCACCTTCAAAACAATCATATTTTCCTTAACTTAACCTTGTAATCTCTTAGATCATCTTATTTTTGTTACCTAATACTGTACTCCATGCTAACTCCATTCCAAACTTTGTTTATACCTCTCCCAATCATTCTAATAATTTGAAGGGAAATCCCTAAAAATTTTCTGACATTTCTCCAAACTTTCATTGTGAGGTCTTTCAGACTATGTTCTCTTAGGGTCCCTATAAGTATGTCTAAAGTGCTCCCCATCAAGTTTTTAAATTGCTCCTTATGTCAGACAGCATCATTTACACACGACACTTGTGCACTAATTTCTACCTATTAGGGATTTTGTAGTTTAATAGGATACACAGCTAATATACTGTTCCTCTGTTTAGCTAATGATTAAATTTTTATATGATAAAAGAGTTTTTCTTTCCTAGAAAATTTCTGGAACTTGGATGTAGACTCCCTAGGAGTTTTGGAGCAAATGAGTTACAAAACTAACTAACAAGATACAAAGCAAGAAACATTAGGAATAACTTGCATCAACTTAACTGAAGATCTGTAGCGCTTCTGAGGCCACAGCTGGCACACTCTGTCCTTTCTTGGGCACCTTCTAATAGGTATCACAAAGTGGAGAACTAAGGGGACAGTTGCTTGAATGGCTAGGGTATTTTAGTGTGTGATATATAAGGACAGACTCCTTTTGCTTGATGTTAAGCTTTCTCTTGTAAGTATTAATTTAAGGAGTCATATCTGGAGATCATATCTGGAGAGTGATATCTGGAGTTCCACAGTTAAAACATTCCAATAGACTTTTCAGCAAATTATGTAACTAAAGAGGAAGTAAAATGAAGATATTCAGACTTGGTTGTATATTACCTAGCAGTGTCATCTCTGCAAGATGTCTTCAAAACAGATTCCTGTTTAATGGACCAATTATTTTGCTATTCTAATTAATGGCATCTTCAATTAACAATGCCTAGCTACATAGAGAGTTTCATTTATGTCTGTTGCTTTGCATGCATATGTTCAAGAATTTTAATATGAAAAGGAAGGTGTTTGTAAAAGCAATTGAATTTTGTACAAATATCCACAGTGCTCTTAACCACATCCTCACATTTATCTTGTGGTAATTGCGAGAACATCCCTGAACCCCCTCTTAAGTGCTATTTATCTTGTGGTAATTGCGAGAAAGCAATAAATGCAAGTGCTCTTAGCAATGTAATGCAGGCATATGTAAAATGATTATTTGAACATCCCAATTAAGTAAAGGTGAAACAAAATCTGTTCTTGAGACTCCCAAAGCACTCAGAATAGCTCTTGAGAGAAGCTGGAGGTGAGAGAGCTTATGTGAGACGTGAACACAAATCTTCAGTATAGACAAGATGTATTTGGCATATGTGTATTATATTTTACTTTACATTTGAAATAAAAGTCAATACATAAGAATCAAATATTTGGCAGAACATTACATCAGGATACATAGAATATGAATATATATCTCTAAGTTGAATGTCAATACTGTGATTAACATTTACAGTACAGAAATACTATTTCTAAAATAAGGATTGTTACAAATAAATATATGTATTTTTTGTTCAATAAATTGAGCTGATAAAACTACTTTACATTCATTTTTCTGGAGTAGGACTTTGCTGTCAAATATTTCCTTTATGTATTACCAACTTAGGTACCAATCAGGTCCTACGTAAATGTAAATATATTGTGCAATTATTTTGGATTACATCATTTTTTACTTCATTAGATTAAATTTGTTTTGAAATTCTGCTGTTCCAGTGCCACAGTAACTCTTCAATATATTCAATTAATACTTCATAGCTTTGCAAAGCTTTTCATTTTAAACCATCCATCTTTCAATTTCTTTCTTGTGAAATGGAATATCATATTAACAGTAATTAGAAAGAATTATGCTGCATATCCTGCACCTACACAGGTATAATGTTTTCAGTATAATGTTCTGTCAGTCTTTTCAATAATTGATTTTCTTTTTGGATCAGCACACAATGTGCTTTAGAATCTCAAAATTATCTAAGTAATTAAAAAAAATGAAAATTTCAGTTCTTGCATTCAGCAATTCAGTGAATTGCATACAGTGATGGAATATATCTGGAACTAATGATGTGCTATTGCTGTACTTTAGGAGGATTTATATGAAATATTCAGCTAGCTCTTCTGTACTTTCTCCTGAAATGAGCATGCACATGCATGCACAAATACACACACCCCAAAATGTTTTGAGTCACAGCTGGTAGAAATCAATCTTGATACTATACAGAGAAAAAAAAAATCATTTTTGATTCAACATGATACTGGGGAGCAGAGTACACCTGTTCTGTAATATGTTGTTGCCTAAAGCAAAAAGAATGAAAGACAAGAGGTTACATACCAGGTAGAGGTGAAACAGAAAAAAAATGTAAAAGTGCTGTTACCATTTGCAGAAAAACAGATTGGCAACACCCTCAACAGGTACTCCTGGGATAGCTCTTGCCTGAAATCTGAGAAACAACTTTGATAAAATATCTTTCCATCACTGAGCACCGAGTACAGAATTACACTGTGCAAAGGAGTCACAGGACAGTACAGGACAAGTACTGCTTGTATTTACTTGGTCAGGCTCCAGTGTTCACAAGCAGATTGATCCTTTATTCTGAAACAAGGTTGAGACTCATCATTCTGACATGTAACTGCTGGATCCATGGAAATCCTATGAATATAGATCAGGAGGGCTGAAGCATGATCCTAAACACAGAAGAGCAAGCTTAATTGTACTTCTATGCAAATATTTGGTGTGAACATCTCTTCCTCTCCCCAATGCCCAATTCCATACACATTTTTTTTTAATTGCTTCTGTCATTTTTGGATCCATTGGCTTGCATAGAGAGTCCAAAAAAGGCAGCTATAAACATTTCTTTTGCAATGTATTGATATGAAAAACTTCTCTCCTAGTTGCAGCCTAGTTCTTTGAGTATTGCAGTAGATATTACAAACCGACATACAAAAGACATATCTTTTTTTTTTACATAAAACTTTGTGTTTCAGTGAATGGAAACATTCACCATTACCTGGGTATTGTTCCAGTATTACAAAGGACAGTTGTTAGGTAGGATGGATAGGGACATGTGGTTCCCACCTTCAGGTCGTTTGACAGTCTACCTGCATCTACATGCATCCATTTGACTTAGTAGTTCATAAAGACAGGCAAAAAACTTCAGGTCTGCCACAAAGAACTGCTGTTGCAAATCATAGAGAAATGCAACAAACAAACAAACAAACAAACAAACCAAAACACTCTATTCTCTATTCATGCTGGTGGAGGCAGCCCTCCTTGTCCTGTGCAATTGATCAGTAAGGATGTTAAAGCATAGAGTTCCTATAAAGTTCACCACATAGATTAAGAAATATCTTTTCCTCCTCATTTGGTCTCTAAACCTTTGTGACAGATCAGTGAATTGAAGAAGGCTCAGAAGACATGGACAATAGCCATGTGATCATGAAGCTTAGGAAAGGTAATATGGAATTATTGTGGAGAGAGGTAAGTTTATCAGTACAAATGGACCAGATGGGGGCTTTTGCTCTAAATACCTTCATCAGCTGAGTATATCAGCTATCTTCGTAACATTTTGTTCCTGAGTTAATCAAAAGAATGCAAATGTCTTATTGAGTTAGCTAGATCATCATTCATTGCAGGAAGGGAGAAATGTATAACCATATCAGCCCAACACAGAGTATAAAAAATGAGCCACAAATAAATAAGCTTTGAAGAGTGAAATAGGCTTGAGTCGATTTCGGTTTGTGTATTCTTCCTGGCAAATGAGGACACCCAGCATCCTCATAGTGAGCATATTATATATACCTACCATAAGAACCAAATTTATATTGTGATCCAACTTCAAATAAATAAAATTGATATTAGGCATTAAGTCCTCCACATGTGAGCTATTTAAAAGAATCATGTCAGAGGGTGTTGAACTCATTGGACTTGTTTCTAATCAGTTCTACCAAATTCTTAAACTTGTTGCATTTGAACAGCTACATCATTTTCCTCTTCTATTTTTATTGCTCCAAAATATACCTAAAGAAAGTCAGTATTGTTCTCAGAGATGTTGTATTTAACTAGACTAGTGGATGGGTTGGTTTGTTTTGGGAGTGATGTTTGTTTCTGTTTTCTTAAAATCAATGTTCCTTCCCTGGGCATCCTAGCAGAAAATCACTATGCCTGCTGCAAGTTAATCTCTTTTGATAATAAGTGATCCAAATCATATACACATGTATCACAATATACTAATTGAGATGTTATCTATACTGTAACTGGCACCACTTTATTGCCTTCCTATATTGCACATACTTTGAGAAATCTTAGCATCGCTTTAATCTTCTTTTTCAAAGCTATTTCTCATAATGATTCTATGACTGAAAAAATATACTCAGATACCATTCCTGTTCTATCATCTCCAGCTAATGATGTATTTCTACATAGTAGAAATTCTCATTATTATTCCATTAGTGCATGACTTTGAAATTTTGTACTAAGGATCTCATTTCTTATACTACCAGGCAACAAGGCCTTCTAATTATTCTTATAGTATTATCTCATTCTTTACAGAATCAGCAGTACCTCCAAATTATAAGCAGAGACTTCCTTCGGGATATTAATGAGCTCATCTTTACAGATCTAGGCAAATTTCATTTTTTATATCCTTATTAAAAATACCAAACAAATAAAAAACAAAATCCACTGGAAATTGCCATCTTCCAGTACAGGTTTTCACACACTCTTGTAAGACAGATTGGTTTCAGCTCCAAATCTTGTTTCCCTTCAGATGAAGATCACTGTAAATAGTGCTACATTTTATGTCTCAAATGGGCACATATAAGCCAATAATTTCACACTGCTTTTTGTTATTGCTTATGTTACATTCTTTATTATCACTTCCACAAACAATTAGAAGATTGAATTGTCATCATCAAGACCATGTTCTGCTACTCGTAGCTCTAGCTATACCCATACAGGCACAGCATTATTAATATGGAAATTTGCAATATTCTGGAAAGTATTTTCAGAAAAAGAAATATATGAGTTGCATAAAATTTATTATATTTCTTAGTAATCATATAGAAAGTTGACCCATAGAGTCCTTTTTCAGCAATTGCTGGAATCAAGGATTTTTATTTTAAAATAGTTACTTTGGAAGCAATTTTTGCTCAGAAAGCTTTTCATAATGTTTCTGTTAGTCGTTTGGCTTTTGCAAAGCTATACTATTCCTTCTAATCACATATTGTAAATCAACAGTTGTCAAACTAAGCAGAACTACATTGTTAACCAGACTATGGTTCTTTTATAGGTTGCAGTATTTCCCAATAAAGACGCTAATAAGCCCCAGCTTTTGGCAGGCTTACAGAGACTTTTTTTGGGAAAGGATGATGGTATTTGTTTAGAACATCTAGTCCTCAGCTGAGAACTCAGAGAAGATGGCCAAAAATCAGTAGTCTGTTCTAAAAATACTGGATTTTATTATGTGGAACAAATGGTCCAAAAATATAAAATTGTCTATGCACCATCTATATGGCCAGTATTACTGCACTAAGTAGTTCAACAATAAGGGAATATTAAAATACAATTCCCAGTAAGGGAATTATTTTTGTATTTGAAAGTCTGCTGCATAATACTAACCCACTGTTTGAAATTATATTTTTTCTTTTTTCCCTTTTGTACTATGACACTGATGTTTCAGCTCTCTGTAAAGTAGATTTTAAATCTCATGTTGTGGCATAACAGTCATAATGTAGGCAAGATGAGGATGTTATTTTACCTGTTTTCTGATATACCATGGAAAATGCTTTCATTTCTCATTTAAGTCTATTTTGAATGGTTCATTATCTCCATCACTACCATTTAGGAGAGTAGCTGGGAGTTGGGTAAGATTAATGAAAGTTTGTTGTGCAATTTTCTTCAAAATCTAATATTTCAAGAAAAAAAATACACAGTGTCCTAGTGTATAATTATCTTTCCTTGTAAATGACAATGCAAAGTTTATGATCATTTGGATATCATAGTACTACTACATAATGAAATTTAGATTCTGGAAAGCAGAGTTAATTATGATTAATAAATAACATTAAAGGAATTGAGAGTTTTAAAGAGAGACCTTATAATTTTCAGATTGCCCTAAAACTTTACAATGGCTTTTGGTAAACTATAATCTATAAACAGTCAGGAGAATTTACTCCTGGCCATATTTTAAATTATTTCTTGGTGCTAAGTCATTTAAAACATGAAACTACTGCTTAAAAAAAAATCACATTATTTTTAAATCTTTAGGACTCTGATATTGCAGGAAGTTAGCCTAGATGATGATATGATAGCATTATAGTATTGCTGCATCCTTTACTTTTCATGGGGTTTCAACATCACATAATAAGCAAAGGCATGTTTTTGTTAGCTACAAGTCAATAACAAATATTCTGAGAAATAACCTCATTTTGAAGAGGAAAGGTAGGGAGAGAATTAACAATCAGCTGCATCAGCAGTCAGCCCCTATACTGAAATGCCCATGTCATAGTTGTACTGTTATTATACTTCCACTGCTCCCTCAAGTGACATTAATATATGATGACATCAATGCTGGCTCCGCCACCAGGAAAAAGAAAATCTTATTCTGCAGTGCTCCTACTCTTCCCTCTCTTATAGCAGTTTGAAAAACGCTACAGTTTAAGGCAATAATAGTGTTGTAGACACTATAGTGACATAAAAGTTCATGATTCTCTCCACACAAACCTTGCTATTTTTTTATATTGATATAATTTTTCTGTAGACTCTTTTTTTTTTCCTGGAAAATTCTATGGACTTTTTCTTACACTATAGAAAATTCCATTTAGATTTCTTAGTAGGCACTATAGAATAGATGGAAAAATCCACCTGCTGCATAGGCACCTAAGGCAGGCAACTCTAATTCAGTGTGACTGTGTCTAGAAATCCTATCTGTAAATCAGGATCTAGCATGTTCCTGAAACATAACAAGAGAGGAAAAAATCTTTAATCCCAGGAATATATCTACACCACAGTAAAAACAAAACAAACAAACAAACAAACAAACAAAAAAACCCAAACAAAGAACAACATACTTTTTTAGTCTGGTGCCTCTAGTTTGAAAGTTGCATAGCAAATATTAACTAGATTTTCAAATAAAAGGGCACATCTGTGGACACCTGTGCTATCAGTATCATAGAGAAAGTAAAATCTGGTATATCTGTTTGTGAAATTTTGACTCTATTTTCAACACAGGGTAGTTTAGATCCATGTGAGCAATGAATGTTTAGTTCTCTGCTTGAATAAACAGGAATTTGCCTTTACAGTTCCTATTGCTTTACTATGTCCAGGCACTGATTTGTGGTTCAATTTATGTGGCCACTCTAGGCCATAGTTTCCAAAAAGTGCACTGGTGATAAATATAAAATTAGAAAGAGGCACATAATGAAATATTGCCCTAATTGTAAGTTTAGTTTCAGATTTTAATGGGGAACACATTGCATCCAGAGAAAAATATATGCCAATTTCCACATCAGGGAAAGAGTTACTATTATATAGATGTAATTTTGAATTTTCACTGAGGATGTCAAGCTGATGAAAGCTTACACTTTCAGATGAAATTAACTTATAAGAAAGTATTTATTAAGTAGATCTGACTTACAGAACTAAGGCTTGAAAGTAAAAGCACAAAAAGAATAGGAGAGTTAAACATTCTCGCTTCGTTCTAGAGGGAATGGAACAACTTAAGGGTTTATAATTCTAACAGGATTTAGAGAGCTTAGTATACTCTCTCTTTTTAGGTCTAAAATAGGAGGAGGTTTTTGTATGACAAAGAAGGTTTATTTGATCAACCTGAGGAGCTTGAAGACTTTAAGGCAAGGCAAACACAACTACCCTTTATAGAATAAGAATATTATGAAATGTCATCCTAATTACTGTCCACTAGCTCTCTATAGATTTTGGTCACTTGAATCTTTTCCTCCTGCTAGATTTGTGTCATTTTCTTCTTTTACAGCCAGCATTGCTCTAGGCTATTAGAAAAAAAGCTACTAAATCTAGCATGGAGAGCAGACATGTAGTCTCATGGTTGCAGTGTAGGAACATCCAAGAGGACAACCAAAAATTTAACAGAAAAGGTGGGCTCCCCTTACCTCTGAGGACCTGGAGCCTATAGCTTCAGCCTCTAGTGTGATCAGATCATGATTGATCCAAATGCTTCAGGATGCTGAGATCATTGCACTGAAAATGTGAAGTGCAAGCCCATGACTACTACATCTATGCAGCTTTTTGAACTGCTGGAGGAATTTTCACCTCTTATGAAAAGTGAACCCACATGTTTCTTGTATAGGATGAGAAAAGAGTGAAATTCTGTTGGCTATTGGAGTTGTTCCTGATTTGGAACAAGAATGTAAATGAAAAAAAGATTCAGGAAATAAATCACTTGACATTCTGTGCATCTCAATATTATTAGTATACTTGATCATTTACTTTAATTTTAAAGCATACCAATCTCTTAAAGGAGAATATGAGGTATTGGAATCGGACCTTTATGATACACTAAATTATTGTCATTTTAACTTAGGTAAGTACTGAACTTTTCATTAATACAAGGAATCCTATATTGTATTGTTTTATTGAAATGGAATAGCTGCCAATTGTTCTTTCTATTGCTGGGTGCTGTTAAGAATTTTCTCTGAAAATGAAGTCTCCTTCAGTTTAGCACAAATTTATATCCTTTGCAAAATAGAAAAGTTATATAATGGCATACAAATTATATTTCAATCATTTAAAAAAGAATAGTTATCTTCTAACCTTAATTTAAATACCCACAGATCAATATCTCTACCTATCTGTGTGCTAGAGAGCTTTTCTTAGTCTTTCCCCCTTTTTTTTTTCTTAACTTGTACTCTGTTACATGTTTCAGAAGCAAGGCATTCATCTCAAAATGCTTGCACTGCTAACATTCATTAATTTTGATGAATGTAATGCCTTGAACTCTACTTGAACTGCAATAACCAAATTAAAATCTATTTTGTGATATATATTACTACATTTGTTTAGCAATATACTACTTAAGTATTGTGGATTTTTCTTTGCGTTTGTGCTGACCACTTCTGAACTGATAACAATTCAGAGAACTGTAGAGTTTTGTATGTATGTTTTAACCACTGTGCTCTGAACAGATATTTTCACTGATATGTGTGTGTGGATGGGGAGGGGGAGAGGGATTTTTTTTTAGTAAGAATTCCAGAAATAGGTTCTTGGTTTGCAGGGAATGAACGGCTTGAGTTTCAACATGAATAGAGGAGGAAAAATGTATTTGCTGACTTTGTGTTTTTTATGTTTCTATGATCCCAACAACTATTTCTTTTGCAAGTATCTCTAAAGTAGTCAATCTCAAGAGACATCTCTAATAAAAGGAGGAAAAATAGCGCTTACTATTACCTTGACTTCAAGCACAGCATTGCAGAGTCCAATTTAATTAAAATGAGTAATTAAAAAAACCTTAAGCATACATCTGTGTTCAAAAAAATATTTCTGTAGGATTGATAATTATTGGGTTTAATTATAGATTGTATTCTGATGCATACCTTGGTTGTGTGACTATGGTTTAAATTTATATATATTGTTCCCCCTAGAAGGTGTGGGTTCACAACTGAAAATTTCTGGTAGTTTAAAACAGAAAGCAGGATCTATTGTGATTTAAGAGAGGAGGGAGAAAATTAAAAATTATCACTGTGATAGATCAATTTTTTTATTATTTAAAACAGGTATAAAATGAAATTTTTTTCATTACTTGGAACTATCACTGGGCAGGAGTTCTCTTGTTAGAGGAACATGGAAGTATACCTAAAATCTCTTTGATTTTCTACATCCTTATCAGTAGGAAATGCACAGAAATATACTATTTATTCATTACAAAGATGTACTGTCAACTCACCACTTCAATTTTCTTCTTTCCCCATCAGCATTTGATACAACTAAAGGCTAAAGATGCTGTCCTGTACACTGGGATTGCTCATTCATTCCTTCATTCATTTGTCATGTTCACATTTTGAAGTAGCCCCTGATTACTTCAAAATGAATTTTGTCCTGAAAACACCACTTGAGATGGGATTACAATATTACTATATCCAGACAAATGAAGGGGAATATGAAGCATACATGAAATCAGAGACAGACCAAAACGGAGTTTTCTAAGTAACTTCCAAGAAGTTCAGATGCATTCAAAAAATCTGACAAGATACTCTGTTTTGAAGCTTGGTTACCTGAATGCCTTTGCAATACAGATTTTATCAATATACATGGCTGAATCCTTATCAATATCCACTGGTCTAATGACAGCGCATGTCACTCAATATTTTCAAAATTTTGCTGCAAAATGGAAGTGTCCAAATCCATAGATTTTTAGCTGGTTGTGAAAACTAATGGCACTGGTAAGAAATATAGAAACTTTAAAGTTTGAACCTGAAGGCTTGTGTGAAAAGGAAGAGGTGTGTTTAAAAATCACAAACACAAAACATATTTTAGAATTTATTTTTACATAAATATAGAACAGTAAAAAGCACTGAATGTTTACTGCAATTAACTAGTGAATCCAAATCTCAAACACAATAAAAAGTCATTTTGCATGATGTGAATATGTAATTATAAATGGAAAAAAAAAAAGAGAAAAAAATCTATGGTGTATTTTTCTTCCATTGTGCATTTTATAGCTATTGATCTGATATTTAAAAAAACTCCTCCTAAGAGAGCAGAAACTATCATGCGATTTAAAAGAAAAATTACATAATAAATAAAATTTAGACAAAATTTAATTAAAAGAATTTACAAACAGTTCACCACTTGATTACTATTGGTCCAAGCTCTTCAGTAAAAATTATTAATATTCACATTTCCAAATGTCAGAGCGAGTTTTCTGTTTGTTAATAATTGGATAAAAGCCCGGTTTTGAGTACATTATTAATCCAAGGGGTGATTTAGCTTTAATCCACTTAGAGGGTTTTTTCCAGTAATGTCTGCAGCTTATGCTGAATTTCCTGACTAGTCCTATTCAGAAATGAAACAAAATTTACTGAAATAAACAAAACAAATGTTTTAATACATTCTGAGGCAAATAATCTTGAAATACAATCCATACCAAATATATATCCTGCAGATCTCATTTATTAGGGTGAATTATAATGCATAATTTTGTATAGAAAGTTACATGGGAGTATCTGTATGAAACAAAATTAAGTATTTGATTCACTTAATTTTTAATTTTGAAATTTTCTTTTCACTGCTGAGATTATTGTGACATGGAAGTTGCACGCTCACTATATATTAATTAATTTTGCCCTTCATGCCTTCACTATTTCTTTGAGTTGACAGGGATCAAAGAAAGCAGATGCCTTGCTCTTCCCTGTCTTTGCCATGGGTCAATGAAATGTGAATCTCCTCAGAGCCTTTGGGACAGAACATAAGGTAGTAGTTGGATCTCCTACTGTTCTAGTATTATCAGCACTCTTACTGCTCTTGCAGTTAGCTATCTTTTAAGCTTTGTACCCTTGCCCTCACAGCTCATGAAACAGCCAGTCCTGAGTATTAATGTCTTCACTGCCCTGAATGGCTTTTCCCTTTCGTATCAACCTCATGGGGAAGGTCAGCTGTGATGCCAAAGCTTACATAAATATTCTTGAGTAGCATACCTGTCATCTGTCTGGATTTAAGCCAAAAAATAAAAAATACTCCAGATATGCACAGGAGGAGACTGCAAATCTGAAACATGATTTTTGACAAGAGTATGTTAGAGTTGTTTACTTAAACGCTGACTACTGCACAGGAAGCCTCTGAACCTTTCTCTAAAGTACACTCAGTTTATAGATGCATAAAGTGTAAAGGGCATTTTTAAAGCCTGGGCAATTACAATCCATCAATAGCAGAAAACTTACTGAATAGCATCATTAGAATTTTAAATAAAGGAAATGCCAAAAAAAAAAAAAAAAAAAAAAAAAAANAAAAAAAGTAAGAGTGGAAACTGTTTAAAATAGACTTTGAGCTAACTCTAATTAATGGTAATTGCAACCTAATTAATTAGGATTGAGCTGATCCTGATAAGAATGCATAGATTACTATTTTGTCTAATGTCTTATGATCTATTTTGAGTACTTCGAGAACTTTTTTTTAAGGTAGTCTTTAGATGTGCTCTTTTTGTGACAAATGTATCTGTCCCATGGTCCATTTACTACCCTTTACTCAGAATATATTTCAATTGTCATTTGTAAAAAGTGATGAGGAGCCCTGCATTTAGTGAGTCCTTAGCTATAGAGATGAAGTGTTTTAGATTATTTGTGTATAAAGGAATTGCTGTGCAATCTTCAGGGAAAGGAATGAATGTTCTGCTCCTGGCCAGCTGCAATAGTCTCAGTAGAGGTAGATGCGGGTATCAAGGCTAAATTAGTCAATAAAACAATGCTAGCTTTTTTTTTTTTTTTTTTTTTTTTTTTTTTTTTAATTGGGCAGCCTTGGTTGTTAGAGGGGACCTGGAGACACTTTTGAGGAACAATAACTATTTGACAGTTACAGGTCTTTTATATATCAATACATTTCCTGCATCAATAACAGGTTTGGGGAATAAGTTCTTCTGTCTTTCCCTGGACTGGATGAACACTCATTGTGGCAGAAAAAGATGTATGATTAAGCTATCAAGAGAATGTCTCCTCTAATATTTACCTCCGTTTTTTGCCTCCTCATGGGGTGCGTGAGCTGACCCAAATCAATTTTCTATTTTGTTTAACAGGATCTAAAACTTTTAAGCAGTTTTGGGTGAATAGCATGTTAATAACAGGTCTTGTAGTGGCTAGCGTTCTTTCTTAAAAGACATGCCTTTTCATGTTCTTACTCAATCCCAATTTAAGCTTAGCATTTAAGAACTTGCATAGCAAGGTACCTCTATGACAAATGTTTCTTCCCTTTAAAAAAAGCAGAGGTGGGGAGGAGAGAACACAAAACAAGTAACGTTCAGGAGGGCTGTACTTAAGGCAGCACTGATATCTATCTGAAAAACAGGATATGCCAAGTAATGTGAGCAGGCATAGAAAATCTTCCTACTGCAAAATGGCCTTGTGTTTATTCCCGCTGCTCTGAATACTGGCTGCTTTTCCAATTATCTTGTTTATCTCAGAATCACAGTAAATCACATCATAAATCCATAACAAATGCTATAAATAAAATATATATTACAGGACTCAAAAAAAACCCCAAAATTTCTGTTTCTGAGAAAAATGTGTTTTTTCTTTCTTTGAATTTCTAAGCTTTTGTCTCATAACAACAGGAAAATGTGAATATGCCCAAGGGTTTTGTGTACTCTGTATGTATGGTGAGGGGTGTCTTTTGTTTTTAAGGAAGATTTTTTTTTATTGTATTTTTACTATCACAATAGAGCTGCTTAAGTTAATGACCATTCTGTAATTGTTTAACTGAGTAACTAGCTTGGATTTATGATTATCCCAAAGAATAAAACTCTTCATGCAAGACATGCAAGACCTATAGCCAATTTCTTTGACAGATACTTGGAAGCTTCATTTCAGTACAGCTGCATGAATGGCAGTATAATTATCTCAGTAAACTTTATCACTGTCAACTTTTACTTAACATTTTTAAAATAAAGGAGGGCTTTGAAGAAATCCTATCCACATTTCATAAGAAAGCATGCACCAAATTTAAGGTTAATGTGCTGAATGGCATGAGAACAGAGTCCAGGTTGTTATTTATTTTTTGGTGAAGAAATTATTTTCTAGCACAAACTACTGAATAAACCTGACAATTAATAACAGTTGTAAGTATACCATGATGCTGGGCAGATTTAGACTGGCTCCTAAGTTTGTCTTTGTTGCAGTAACACTGAATTTTGAAGGAGGGCTGAGAAGCTTCATTAATGAGATTTCAGAAGAATGAATGTGCTTATGATTTAACATACTAATATCCTGTTAAAGCTAAGTTAGAAATAAATCAACTTTATTCACAGTGAGGCAGAAGCTGTCAAAGAACAGGAATATTTTCTTTTTTACAGATGAAATCCACTTGATTCAGACTTTTTATATAATTTTAAACAAATTATTAATTCTGTGTAACTTGAATTTGTGAATGTAGAGGGTATTTTTTTTTTGTTTCCAATGATCATGAAGTATATGGTTTTGACTATACTTAATCTTTTTTTCATAACTGGATAAAACTTTAAGTTAGCATGTGTTTTAGTGATAAAAAGCTGAGTTTTCTTGCTACATTCATTAGTCAAATTTACTGCACTGAGACTTGCAAATCAATGCATTTCTGAAGATAACCAGACAAAGGTATAAATCTCATTATATTCTTTGAAACTGTGAATTTTCGAACAAACAGATTGGAATGATTTTAAATTCTTGCTACTTCACTGAGTAAATATGAGTTTAAAGATCTTCAAATTATTTACCTTTAAATTCCAGGTGTCCACAGGCTTGTTTTGTGTAATTTGTAAGACTTCACAATACTATACTCTGGCAAAATTGAAACTCACATGTTAATTGAGTGATTTCTCACAAGAGCTTTTTGATAACTGCCAACATTAGTGAATCAAATATTCACTCACTGAGCAAAAGCATCTACATAACTTCATATTTCCCTCTGCTAACTCATATGTAAGTGGAGGAAAATCCAAGCCTGATGATATTAGTCCTATTAAGACTTACATTAGCATGTCTGCTTCAACAACAGCAAATGTACTGGCAACATAATTTTGCCAAAATAGCTGAATTGTGTTTGGGAAAAAAAAAAAAAAAAACAGGATTTTGATAAGCAAAACATTTTATACCTATGTGAGAAAAGCAGAATGGTGAAAGGGACCTTTATGGCCTGACAGATCACTTGAAAACTGTCTGGAATGTATCATTGCTGAGTATTTCAGCTGTAGCTTCCCTTTCTGAATAGCATAATCCACACTAGGCTTCAGAATTTTGGTAAAATGGTCCTCAAGTATAAGGTGAAGGAAATTCACCAGTTGTCTATTGTATACAGTGAAAGAACACTGACTATTTAACTTCCATTACCAAAAGATCTTTAATAAGATTTTGGGAAACCTATTAATCATATAGGATGGCTGGAGATACAAAAAGTGTAGTAAGGATGTGGTTGAAAAGGACAAGCTCAATCAACTAGCTTTAATGTTTTGCCAGGTTGGCCCTATAAGTGGAAAGACAAATTGGGTGAGATCAACGATTATCAAAGAGGGTTTAAAATCCAGTCTAAAAAATTCTGATCTGAGAGGTGATTAAACTCCAAGGTCCTTGAAAATATAGTTTGTGAGGAAGGGATATAGATTCAGTGAGGAAGGGATAATTGATAAAGGAAGAGCCTGAGGGAAAACATGGAAAAAAATGCTGTTATAAAAGAAAAAGCAATAATCTGTTGTTCTTGGCAAATGGATTCAATAATTGCATAGAAATAAAAGCAATAGGGGCAAATAATTTTATTCATTTATAGGAACTCTTTTTTCTTAGCTTAAGCAAAGTTCAAATCCTGAGCAAAGGATTGTAGGAAGGAATATTCTCCTGCAGATTTTTTTCCCATAATTTCTAAGAATTCTTTCACAAGGATAATGCACTCTTTACTTAGCAACCAGAAGTCTCATTTTCATTCCTATAAGAAACGTATTGTATTTAGGCAATGGGAGCTTGCAAGAATTTGAATCTGACAGTACTTATTCTTTCAGTGTCATGCAAGTTTTCAAAGCAAAGATGAAGACTAACAATTTGTCAGTGCGTTCATGAAAATATCACTCCATATCTTACTGAAAGATGTTAATGTTAATGACTAGTGGTTCCTACAGCACTAGAGCCAAGAGAAGTATTTAAAAATGTGGTCTTGGGTAAATGAAAATTTGCACTTGTATCTTAGAATGCATTAACTGCACTGTGTTGCTCAGCCTTAGTACAGGGACAACTTATTTGATGTTTAATTTTGCTTAATATAAATCTTTAATGCTCAAAGATCAATAAGACTGTGAAGGAAAGCAAATTTGTGAATGATGATATTGATTCAGGCCCTCAAAGAATAAAATTAAACTAATCAATCCATAAACCATAAATAATCAATATTGTGGCTCTCTAACAAAACTGTTTTGTCAGGTTTTTTTGGTCTATGTTGTAGGAATATAGCAAGAAAAGCTACTGAGTCAATCTATTGATTGATCCAATCTGTCAATTGATCCAACTACAATATCATTCAGTGAAAACTGTATCTCATTGCAAGTGACCTTCAATAACAGACCGTTTTCTCATTTGAGTTCTCTATTTTAATTATGCTCTGGTGAATAATAATATTTAGAGTGCTTCAAGATAACATATTAATTGAAAGTTTCCAAATACTGTTTATAAGCTTTACATCAGCATAACCTATCAGAACAGCTCTTCCTGGATGCCATGGTGGAGGAAAAGGAGATTATCAGGAGTAATTAGCATATATTCACAAAAGGGAAATCATATTTAACTAATCTGAGAGACTTCTATAGTGGGAAGACTGGCTGCATAGATGAGGGGACAGCAGTGGATGTTGTCTGCCTTTATGTCAGGAGGCCGTTTGGCTCTGTACTCATAGAGAAGCTGAGGAAGTACAAGTTATATGAGCAGACATTGAGGTGAACGGGGAAGTGGCTGAATGGCAGAGCTCACAGAGTTGTGATCAGTGGTGTAGAGTCTAGTTGGAGACTCGAAGCAAGTGATGTTCCCCAGTGGTCAGTATTGCTCAGTTTATATATCAGTGTAAAAGACAAAATGCAC
The DNA here is from genome assembly GCF_003342845.1 of Nothoprocta perdicaria. Lineage (NCBI taxonomy): Eukaryota > Metazoa > Chordata > Aves > Tinamiformes > Tinamidae > Nothoprocta > Nothoprocta perdicaria. The sequence continues at coordinate 1,694,039 of NW_020455810.1, forward strand.
TCCCAGCAAGTTTGCTGATGATCCAAAACTGGGAAGGGTGGGTGATACACCAGAGGGCTGTGCTGCATTTCAAACAGACCTCAGCAAGCTGGAGAGCTAGCAGAGAGGAACTTCAGGAAGTTTAACAGAGGTGGAGGGTGCTGGACCTAGGGAGAAATAACTACTTGCGCTGATCTACTGCACAGCAGCTCTGTGGTGAAGAAGCTGAGACTACAGGTGGACAAGTTGACCATGAGCCAGAAATATACTCTTGTGGCAAAGATGACCAAAAGCCTCCTGGGCAGTATTAGGAGGAACAAGCAGGAGGAGGTGATTCCCCTCCTCTATTCAGCCCTATTGAAAAGATATCAGGAATGTCAGTATTAAAGAGATATGGAGCTACTAGAAGGAGCCCAAAGAAGAGCTACTAAGATGACTAAAGGACTGGAGCATGTTTCATATCAGGAAAGATTGGGAGAGCTGGGTGTGGAGCATGGAGAAGACTGAGCCGCATATCAAGGGGATACGAAGATTGGGGATTGTATCAATCTGTATGAATATCTGAAGGGAGAGTGTCAAGAGGATGGGGCCAGACTCTTTTCAGTGGCACCCAGTGATGAGGTGAGAGGAAAGAAGCACAAACTGAAAGACAGTAAGTTCTGTCTGAACACACAAAAAAAAACTTCTTGTGAGGATGACAGAGCACTAGAACAGATTGCCCAGAGACATAGTGGAGATACTCAAAAGCCATCTGGACAGCATCCTGAACAGCCTGCTCTAGGTGATCCTACTTGAGCAGAGAATGGCTTAGATGATCTCCAGAAGTCCAACCACAACCATTCTGCAATTCTATGATATGGAGTTCTGGTAAGAATTCAAAGTTTTGCTATTCCAAGCCTCTTTTCCTTAAAGACACTTTGTCAGTAAGTCTTCCTAGAAGAAGAATGTGTGAAAAAAAAATATATATTACCTGTGATGGAAGATTGTATTTGCTATTAACTACTTAATTATTAACTTTGAGCCTTATTTTCAGAAGTGTGTGTGTTTGCTTCTGTCCATTCATTTCTATCCTTTCTAGACATTTTTACCTTATTCCTCTACATCATACCGTTTAAATAGATGCTGTGTGTAATCTTTGCATTTTGTTCTAACAGCAAACACAAAAGCTGAAATTTTACACTGTGCTACAGCTGTTCATAATTAAATGAAAAACTCTACCTCTTGCCAATGACTCTTTTCTACACTTTGTTACCGGGGCTTAGGAGCTCGTTAGTAATTCCAGTGGTGGAAGTTTCATGCTGTAAAATGAAGCAAAGTTCATGCAAATGATGCTTATGAGGAATTTAAATAGATATGTTTCCTAAAGATTTTTATTTAGGAATGTCAAGTTGCTTTCAGAGCTAATTAAAGTTAAAAATGTGGATACATAGGTAATTATCAATTTATTTGCTGATTACAAGCCCAGAACAATGCAAATTTATCCCCAACTAGATTTCAAAAACCAGTGAACAAAAAGGTGTTGCGATATAATTTTAGTCTTCAGATTTTGAATATCTCTGAGATTTGGCCATTAGAAACATGCAACATGAATAAGATGTTAGATCTTTCTAGCAATCAAATATATCCTCATTAGGTGCTCTAAAAATGCAGCTATGATAGTCTCACTGAAACAAATATGTAATTTATTTACTGTATAAATTCATACTTGTAACCACCTGTTTTCTACTGTTTTTAATTCATAGTGTAACAAATTTGAGATAACATCTTATGATTTATGTATGGTTTTCTTCTTTAGTTTTCTAATAAGCTTAATCTCAGAGAATATTTTCTATTAAACAATAACTATGCTATGTACAAGCAATTAGTGCTTTTATTATTATGCAAAATTTATTTATGTTGTAGTGTAATTGTCATGAGCTTTCCTGTACTTTGAGAAAATATATAGTGCTTACAAACTATGGGAAAACCAATTGTGAAGATATGATTCATAGCTTACTATAAAGTAGATATTAACTTAATATGTTCTATTGTAGGACATCGTGGTCTTGAGATTTCAAGAGATTTTGCCTAAATAACATGGGAAAGATGAGGAAATTGTTCATTTTTCCTATTGACTGAATTCTAAAGGAAGAATAGCAGAAGAATACGCCCAAGAGTTCAGCTGCAAAATATTCTAAAGGGTGCATCTACAATAGCAGTTTAGTGTATAAAATAATTCCAAGTGTAGATGTAAAACACACTCATGGCTCTAAAGCTCCTACTTTTGTGTACCATGCAACTTTTTTCTTGGTTTCACTGGTTACAACTTGAAGTGCTACCTAAATGTCACTCTTATAGTGTGGACACCATCGAGACTGGGGTGTAAATAATACCTCTGTTCAGGTCCTTACATTGGATATTAGAAAGGCATATGCAGAACTGACTTTTGAATAGATCTTGTCTCTTCCTTGCATTCAAGGAAGTCCAAAGTGACACAAAGAATTGTGGTTGTTCTTGTGATTTGTGAGACATTCATAGAAAGCATAGCTGCACCCGGTGGACTTGCTCTTTTAGAAGCTTACTGAAAAATGGTCTTATACTTGACAGCTTGTCAAGTGGAAAAAGTTACTGTAGTATTCTACTGCAGTAAGTATTGTAACCCTGCTGTCATATTATGGAGTCACTATTCAACGCAGGACACTTCATCCGTGTGGTGCTGGTAGTACCTTGTTGGAAAGTACAATGTTGACTAATCTATGAAGGGAGAAGGAAAAACTCTATGTTGCATTCAGTCTCTTTTAGGCAAATGGAGATAAACTATGTCTATGAGGCTAAGAATTTATTGCTAGTTCTATTAGTCTAAATAGCCTGCATTATGAGCTCAGTTACAATAACACACTTAGAGACTACATTAATACAAAAAAGGTCACATTAATAATATAGTTAAATCTCCAATATAATAATACCCTACATCACTTTCTGTGATACTCTGCCAATCCTTCAAACATTCTTCTGGTTCTTAAATTTGAAATAATCTAGGGCATGGCAGGATTATAGCAAATCATCATTACCCTTTACGGATAGAGCAGTGACATTGGACATTGGTGGGAGTTTTTTTTCCCTCAAATCTGGGGAACCTGCCTCCTTCTCCCCACTTCCAGATACGGCTTGGATGATGCACACTGCCCTCCTGAGGGGCCAATATTAATAAGAATGAGGTTACTTGTCTCAGTATGAAATATCATACATGTATGTTCCTAGAGAAAATGTTAAATCTTGAGAGCAGCTTAGAGCATTACTTCTGCTGCTTCCTAATAAAGGATTGGAAAAGTACTCAAAAGTGTCAGTCAGTTCAGTCAGTCAACCCAGTACAACACCTATTCTTTTTTTTTTTGGAAGCAAATTCAACAAATTACTGAGCAAAAGGTCTTTCAGCATTTGAGTCCAAAATGCTCTTCTTTTCTTGTGGGCACTGACACTTGCTTGTAGATTTCTGATGTGGTTGCCAGGGATAATCAGAAGTGGACACAATGTTTGTGGAAATTATTTCAGATTTCTTTCATTGCATTACAAGAACATGAGAGGCTCAAAAATTCATTTTATCAGCTCTATAATTGTGAGAGTCCATTAGTTCATATGAAAGCTCTGTAGCCTGTCTCCTGTCCATTTATGTAACTGAATGAATAAGCAGATATCTGGGAAAGAGTAAGAACAAGATCAGCATATGTAATAAATGGCTCTTCAACACTCTCCTAGTTCCCAACTATTTTCAACAGTTTCCATAAGCCTTACTAAGGTTTGTTTGTTTAGTTAACCGCTATAGTTCTGATCACAAATACTTGTCTAATGTATCCTTAAACATTTATAAATTTCTTACATTCACAAAGTCCTCTTCAAGGAGCTCTTAAGGTCCACTAAATACTATGTGAAATTACAGTACCCATCTAGTACACATTTTCTCTTCCTCCTCACTCTTTATTTTTCCTCAACTGCAGCTTAAGCTTGAATGGTTGTTCCTCATTTGGAATTTGCTCACTACTAATATGCTTTCCTGTCCTTTTCTGAACAATTTTTATGTGTAGTAGCCTCCATAAGATAAATGAACCAGAACTACAAACAGTAGTCAAGGTGAGGATAAATCTTTGATTTCACTGCTTAAAAACCAGCTTTAGAAGACTATATTCTGGAAAATGCCTTTATAATCTGGAGAAGAAAACCAACCAACCAACAACAACAATAGAATATTTTTTTTTATAATAAGATAACTTGAGATACCATTCAAGCTAAAACTATAAGTATTTGAAAGAAGGTTATTGCTGTCTCAGTACTCAAGGGGTTTTTGTTACAGTTCAATCTATGTCGATCCCTTCAACTCTATAATATTAGCTCTTAATGCAAGTCATTTTTAGCAGAAGAGATGTACAGCTTGGGATTTATATCCATTACCAGTTCTAGGTTCTGTATATGTCCAAATGCATCCACAAATTGCATAAGAATTCTGGAAGAGGAGGAGAAAAGCTATATTTTGGGCACTGAATTAGCTTTACTCTGGTTTTTTTTTGTTTTTTTTTTTTTTTTTTTTTTTTTTTTTTGGTTTTTTTTTTCATATTGTTGCCTGCCACACAGAAGTAGAAGATACTACTTCATTCTGTTTGATAACTGACTTTCTCTAAATCCAGATCTTCTCCTTGTCCCTTAAAAAAAGGACTTTTTGATTTCTTCTGAAGCATTCAGCAGGATATTCAACCTGATATTTTTCATCCTTTGAATCATCAAAACCCAATAGCTCAACTGTGTTTCAAAGATTCAGATGTTTCTTCAGTATTTTGAGGAACTCTCTAGTTGGAAGGATGAATTCTGTGTATTGGATAGCAGCAATACTGACACTTCAATGTGTTGTGACAACTTTGCTTTATGTGGTGACTACTGGTGACTATTAGAATGGATTTATGAAGTCTTCATTCTGCTTTAAAAAGCAGAAAAGCTACCTTAATATATTCACCAGAGTCCAAGTCCAATTTCTTGGAGACATACTTGCAAGAAGTAGACTACAGTCTACAATAATCAAATAAGGAATATGTCACAGAATTTATTGGTTATATTCAGCATGCTGGAATAGGAATATGTTTTCCGAAATGTGGTAAATTAATTACTTTTTTTTTCCCCCACCATTCAATTAACAGATGACGCTTTCTGCTGTGTATTGTAAAAATGGGCCCCAAAGATCTAGATAACTTCATTATTGATTATCTTCTTAAATGAAATAAAAATAGACTTATTTTTGATCGCTGATTCTTTTCTTCCCACATATAACTGCATATAACTGCTCGAAAATTTGGAGAAACATTGGGCTTTTGATTTAATAGGTCACTGCTCATACTATAACTGAAGCTGGATAATCCCTTAGTTGAATCTGCAGTAAAGGTACTCATTTAGAACAAAAGCTTTAGGCAGTTGGTATTCGCTTTTATTTTAGCCTTTCTTGACAATAATCAATGAGTCCCGAAGAACACAGAATAGTAGATTCATCTTTGAGAACTGACACAGAGGTAATAATTACTGGAAAACTGCATTTCTTATGGTTTAAATTAGCAATTTAAGCAAGCTTTTTTGTTTTTTTTAGTTTTTTTTCTTTAATTATAGCTTTAATTTTATGAATTCATCTTCAGAAATGTCTTGTTGGGTGTTTTAACACATGATAACCAAAATAATCCTACCTAGTTGCAACTAGAATTCAAGTAGTGTACCTCACGGTAAACTAAAATCTCAAAATTACTGCCTATAGTTTCTTGCCTACAAGATGCTATTGAAAGAAAAATTGTCTTCTCTAGATGGTCTTCAGTTGCCTCTTAAAATAAAATATTGTCTAATTTTGTTTTGAAGGCTAAAAGTCTTGAAATAAGTAGTTGTGTTCACTCATTGTGTAGACAGTGTTTGAAACATCTATAATAATCAAAAAACTTACCATCCTTATTCTCCATGGAATCATACTCAGTCTAGACCATAGAGGTAAAAAAAATGATACCTTTATTATAACATCAGGTAAGACATGAATTTATCTGTATTCTTCAATTCTTCAAATTCTTAGAAAAAGTAATATCAGTCTACTTCTAATTAGTTATCTACTGCTTTATAATGAATTATGAGAATGGAAAACTCCTGCTAAAACTCCTGCTAATCAGATATAGCAACACTGCTGGACCCTCTGCACCATTTGATCAGATTTTTTTATTATTTTTTGTTTGTACTCTTTCTTTGGTTGGTTGGCTGATTGGTTTACTTTATTTTTTAAAGGATGGAGAAAAAGGAGAATGTATACTTTAATTTCATCAGGCTAAATGAGTGGTTTCATCACTAGTTGATAGGCCATTTGAAGTTGATAAAGCAGGAAAGCCCATTTATTCTTTTCTAATATAAGATCCCAAACTTTAGGTTATATTTCTTAACATTTTTTCCTGTTCCAGCTTCCATCCATAGGCGGTCATGGCAGAGGCAGTAAGTGTAGTGATGAAAGACCAAATGTCAATAGAGGTCTGACCTTAAGACCTATCATGTATTTCTCTTATACATGGTGAACTTTCGATTGCCTAAGCCCGTGGGGCTGCAGCAGAACAATTTATTGGGATCATATGATGCCTCTCGCTGCTGAATCTCTTTTTGCACACCTGACTATGTTCAATGTAACTTGAATTAAACTATCCTCCATTCATAAATTATGTTTTCTTATGAAGATTTGCATTATAATCTACTTATATTTCAAGATACTTTTAATCTATTTGATTTTATGGGGTCCCAAAAGTGTTTGAAATCCTGCCCTTCTAGATTGCTTCCCTCGCATTTTAAAAGAGACTATGCACATATGGCAAGTTAATTGGCAATCAGAATGATTTGTATTTTTACATCTAAGAGAATAAGCAAAAGATAGATAGTATGTCCTTGAACAGAAACTGATGGTGTTCTCTGAACTAGAAAACTTTAGTGCTAAGAAAACTAAATATATTTCAAGGAAAATTGCTTGTTACTTGTGGTATGTGGAAGTGCTTCTGAAACACATAACTTTCAGAACAATAACATTGTTCAATCTACAGCTATCAAAAGAGAATTTTTGAAACCTATGTAAACTGAAAATTCATAACTGGACATCTCCAAAGACTAAGGTTTGATTTGAAAGAGTTACAACAGCTTTCACTTTTTACAGCAAATGTACAACAGTACTTTTTTACTAGAAGTGTATTATACTTAAAATATCAATGATAAATGATTTATCTCTGCTAAGCTACTTTAAGCAAGAGTTTTACCAGATTTTATTTTCTTTGTTGTAGGCCCTATTCACATGCAGAAGATGAAAGAAGGGACTGGTAACCTGGTAACCTGGGATAAGCACAGTGACAAGAGCACTTCTCATCATGAGGAAAGGCTAAGAGAGTGTGGACTGTTCAGCCTGGAAAAGAGAAGGCTCAAGGGGAATTCTGTCAATATGCAAAAATATCTGAAGGGAAGATATCAAGAGGATTGGACCAGACCCTTTCAGTGATGCACAGTGTCAGGACAAGATACAACAGGCAGTGATTGAAATATAGAAAGCTCCATGTTTTCCTTTTTCCGTAAGGAAATACTTCTTGACTGTGAGATTGACACATCACTGGAACAGATTGTCCAGAAAGTTGTACAGTCTCCCTCCTTGGAGATACTCAAAAGCCACCATGTCAGGGTCCTAAACAATCTACAGTGTTCCAAACAATCTGCTGTAGTTGTTCAGGGAGGTTCCTCCTGGAGGCCAGGGGAAGTTTGTGGCTGCTGCAAAGGTGATCCAGCAGAGGGGCCAGTTGTGATGTCAGGAAAAGCACAAGCACAATACTGGTTGTGATGTCAGGATGAGCACAGCAAGATGATTGACCAGTAGTGGTTCCATGGGGCTGCCTTGCCAAGGCCTAGGGCATATCCACAAGTGCAGCCCTTGCTGAGGCAGGGCTGGCCAGGCAGGGTGCAGGGGCAACAGATAGGCAGGTACAATGGTGGGGATCCAAGCCAGGATGCAACCTCTTGGTGAAGCCCATGAGGGTATGCGTACACGCATTTCTCATCTGTCAGAAGTATCAAGCCCAACAGTGCTCATGGCAGAACATGTGATTATGGAGGTGCTAGGCTGCAGGGAGAGACTGGTGCTCCTACCTGGGCTGAACTCTCTTGCTCCTCAGGCTTTGGAGGTATGTCCTGATGGCTCATCAAGCTGTCAGAGGAAGGAGGTGCAGGAGGAGCTGAGCAGGGCTCAGAGAGGACAAGAAGCCCAAGGAGCCCAAGAAGAGGAGGGGCTGTGGTCAAAGAGCTTAGGAGTGCCTGCTACAGGCACGGCCTTGGCCCTTGCAGGAAGAGGTGCAGAGAGCCCAAGAAAGAAGTCAGGATGAATAGTGAGCTCCAGAGCGTCCCAGAGCGGGAGATGTAGGTGTTCAAGCATGTCTTTAGGAAGACAGAAGCTCTGCTGGAGCTAAAAAGTGTCAATAGAGGCCACGAATGACTGTAGAAGCTTCCACGAGGATGCTGATTCTTTATGTGTAGGGATAAAGATCATTTACATCCTAGCCATAACGTTGACATTTTCCGCTTCACCAATTTAAAAATAAACGTACTTAGCAATTCAGTACTTTATAGTAGCTTTTGTTGTTGCTGCTGTTGTTGTTATCTTTCTGGGCACTTTTATATTGTGAATGGTTTTGATTTTCTTTAGCACAGGTTGCAGAAGGTGTAATTTGTTCAACACAGACATTTGTTTGGGAATTATGTAGAAATCTATAGCAGTAGCTAATGTTTTGCTACATTCTAAAGCTTTTGTTATTCACCATACTGAATAAAATCTACTCTAAGATCTGTAGCCAATAATTTTATGAGCTTTGATTCAGGACCACCTGCTTCAGTTGAAGTAAATAGGAATTTTAAGCATTGGTGTATGTCTTGGAATAAGGATCCTTTATGTTTTTATTTCCAGTCTCATTGAGTAAGCCTTTTTCTTTCTACAATTTCAGTTCTAGTCTCCTACATGAAGATCTGCTAACGAATTACATATCCACATACAAAAGCTTCTAAATTGCACTAAGAAATTTAAGCACTAAGCACTAAGAAAGAGCTGTTTGTCAAATATATCAAGATTGTTGTTAAGTACTGTTAATGTGCTCACCACACTGTGGTCACTATCTAATTAGGTAGGAAACTACCTAAGAAGGTTGAGATTCCTTATTAAAAAAAAAAATGTATAAATTCTCAGACTGCAACTCCTCACCTTTCAGCCAGCAGTGTCCTGTTAAATTGGGCCCATGCAGAGTGTGGACACGGAACTTGAATGGAAAGATATTGGAGCCAGATATTTCTTCTTTTTTTCTTTTTTTTTTTCCCCAAATGTTTACTTCCCACCCTACACAGAAGTTTGCTCTAAATTTGCATTACACGTTATGCAGGACTTCCTGGAAGTTCACTAGTTAAGTAAATCTGGATCTGTTCAGTCCTTGTAATGTCAGGAATGAGTGTCAAAGTACACTGTCATTAACATTGCCTGATTGTTTCTAGGCATCATTTATTTCCCAGGAAGTTTGTGAACACTCTTTCATTATAGTACACTAATTTAGGTACTTAATTGAAAAAACGTAGCAATTTTCAACAGATGCAGTGCTTTCCCAATGTTAAATGCTAATTGCTACCTAAGTAATCTATTTCACAAAGTAAAAACTCTAAATGACTTGTTCTACCAGTATATATGGGAAAAACTGTTTTGAAACCCTTCCTGAACTTGCTTCAAAAGATTTAATTAGCAACTTTATCTACTTGTTCTAACAATTCCAGCTTGTCATTGACATTTTGTGGGTTTTTTTTTCTTTTTCTGAGTGTCTTCTGTCCTTTCATCTTCACACCACTGACTCTTTATTTTTTTATGACACTTGTTTCCATTTTCGGATTTGGATGATTGTACTTTCTAACAAAAAAAATAATGAAATACACATAGAAATCTTCACTGAGGGCAAATGATGGCTCCCATGGTGCTGTATCTGAGTGCACAGACTTCAGTGGAATCAATTCCTCTGAATACTTTTTACAGTAATTAAATATCATGAATTGGCCTAAAATAAATAAATAAATAATCTAATCTGAAGTTTACTAGTGCTCTCTGACTATATTTATCTGTTTTTTTTTTTCCTATGAAAATGTTAGGTTTCTTGCTCGAAATTTTGTCTGTCACAGAACTACTCTAAGCAGATTTCTGATGTGTTTTTAGAGTAAGTAGTGCTAGCAAGACATGGTAGCAGCAAGTTGCTCTGCTTATAGTTTGCTGACTTGTGTAAAATTTGTACATTGTCCAAATAAGTCTGTCTTCTTATCCAGAGTGTTAAAGAAAGAGTACAAGGTTTTTAAAAATAGAAAACAGCTCTGTTTTTGTATATGCCATAATCCTAATATATAATATTGCAATAGTGCTGCTGTACTGCAAACAGCTGTGTAATAAATACATAAAAATTACTCATAATATTATTTGGAATGTAAATCCATGTAACTACTTGCTAGAAAAACTGAAATCACCTTAAACAGCTGACTATTTTTAGAAAGTGTGCAACCCTCAGAAGTACTTCTATCTAGAAGTACTAGAAGTTTTCTACTGTGCAATATGTGCAATATATATGTGTATATGTATATATAAACATGTATTTATACCGAGATATAGTATTTGAATTTATGGTGCACCAAATACGTATTTACTTCTTTGTTAGTCTTGAAATGCAGTCACATCTTTATTTGCTTGCTTTGATTGAAATACTTTTTAGGAAAAAGACATTTTTGTTAAATATATCTAAATCTTACTTCAAGTAATGTTTCAAAAGTATTCCATCTTTTATGACTAAATAGAATTTTCTGATTAATTCAAATTGCAACTACCTGAAATGTGAAGGGGAGGCAGAAGGTGATACAAGACAGCAATTTTGGAAAGAATGGAGCTCCATAATTGTCTTTAACTGTTCAGTCTTGCATGCAGACACCTACTTAAAGCTCTTCTTCCATAAAAACAAGATATATTGCATACATGAACATATAAAAGTAAATTTTAGCGAGGCTTAAAAGGAAGTCTTATGGGAAGAACCACAGAGATAAAATTACATCCAAGTTCAACTGCATGAATCATAGCTGACAGCAGATACTAACTAGCAGATACTAGCAGGTTCAGTGATATAAATAAGGGCTTTCCTTTTCTGTCTGCTTTTTGACTATGTTATTTGATTGTGAATTCAGATAATATAGAATTCTGAAATAATGTGCAAGATTATCCTTCATTAAGGAATAGAACTTTGCATACTGTAAAACTTTCAAGAGAAATAACAAAGCTTAACACCTTAGATCATGGAGATAATAAATGCTGTCATATAAAAACATCAAATGTTGATCAAGACTATATTCTGACAAGCAGAGCAAGACAATTCCCTTTTGAAAAGGTTCACGGTGTGCACAGTCAAGCTCTTTCTCAGAAGACTCATGCACTTGGAAAACTCTTAAGAATTGAAAGGAAAAGCCACTTCCTTTTTTTTTCTTCTAGTCAATATTATAACGTCAAGATTACAAGTTTTTCCTCTTGAAAAATTCAAAGTAAATATTTATGTATTGCCTCCTCATTTTCATGTGCTGTTATTGTTCATGCAAGGTATGAGTTCGAACAACCATATTGAAAGAAAGAGAGAAAGAGAGAAAGAGAGAGAGAGAGAGAGAGAAAGAGAGAGAAAAAGGAAGAGGAAGGAAGGAAGGAAGGAAGGAAGGAAGGAAGGAAGGAAGGAAGGAAGGAAGGAAGGAAGGAAGGAAGGAAGGAAAGAAATAGAGATGCCCATTAAATGCTATGTTTTTAACTTATTTTTTCTGGATAAGTCCGGTTGGACTTCTCTCAGGCAGCACCTTTGTGTGTTTTTTATCATTACGCATTAATTGTTCTCGTTAATCCTTCAGGCTATTTTAGATACATACATGGTAATTATTCATCATTTTGATCAAATATCTTGATGCTTCAGTGAAAGAATTCAGTTTCTCAAAGTCATGTAGCAAGCTATACAGGGTTACTTGGGTAAAGAGATACAAAATATTTTCTGGAACTACATCCTGTGTTGCTAACTTTTGATGACATAAGGCTATTAAATTGATTGTCAAAACCAAATTATTCTGTAAATAACTCTACAAATTACTATACAAAAAGAAAGCAAAATGTACAATAAAAAAAACTTAACCAAGTTTAATTCAGCTTTTTACTGCTGAAAATTTTAATATGGAATTCAAAAATGCAGAAAATATGCTGGTTTTGTATGGTGTTCAATCAGTTCTTGAAGTTTTAAGTTGTCTTTTGTATATAGAAATAATAATGTGTGCTTCGTCCTATTGAACTGGAATTCTGAAAATAACAATAGTTGAAGTGAATGTTCATAGTAGCTTTGCCTTTGTCAGGCCAGCTAACCAGTGATAATTTCTTATGGTAACCATTTTGTGTCTTCACATAAATGTATATGTAACTGTATCTTTATATAAAAATGGTTTTTGTTAGCTTTTTTAAAAGTCATAATTTCTTAATCTCAATTTGACTCATAAAAGACTCTTACTAGTTTGTATTCTCCATGAAGCTCATATTGTTTGGTACATCTTGAATCCAATAAATCCTCGGTCAAATTTTAGAATTTCCTATTTCATATGTACCTTAGTGAACAAAGAGCTTGCTTGTAATGCAAAATCTAGGTTTAGATCTTCATATTAGAAAAGAAACTTGACCCAAATACTTCAAAGGAATTCACATCCAATTTTAGCACGGAGTTCAATTTTCTTTAATTCAAACTTCTTGGACCCTTCTATCCAATAAATTAGATTCTCTAGTTTTTAGCCTCTATGGTGATGCTTTCCTGCCACAGTGATTGTTATATATACCAATTTTTTTATATAGTTAACCAAAGAAGTGGAACATTTTCCATAAGGATTTTCCACTTTCCACTAAGGACTGAAATCAAGATCTCTCAAATCATATAAGAGCTTTAGCTGACAATTTAATAACAGGGGAACGTCCCCGCTCTACACCAGGGTTCAGAAGTCACACTCAGGCTTTCCTACAGTCCAGGACTTAAAGCTTGGGAATAGAGAGTAAATCTCCATTTTATACAACGCTATATTGAGCACAGTAGCTTCTGCACAAACTATTATTGAACTGGGGGAGGTTAGGCAAATGGCTTATGCTGCAGAATCTAAGTGCATAATAGTTAAGTACAAGAGTGGAGTACAAAAATAGCAGAATGCTCCCTGTTTTGAATATAAACTTTGTGCTGAGTTCTTTTGTATTCATAAATAGCCTGACTATTAGCTTATTAGCTTGACAAGCAAAATTTTATTAAAGAAGAAAAACCCCACCACCAAAAACAACGACAAAACAGATAGGAAAAGGCTAAAATATCTATCCCTCCATTATTTTAATGGCTCTGTTCTTGATAAGGCAAGTATGCTGAAAGATTGACTATGCTATTCCCTGTGTGATTTTCCTATGCATTTAATGGCTTTTATAGTCATCTTCCTGGTAACGGATCATTCCTCATCCAAAGTCTGCATTTTTTTCAAGCAAATTAAAAATTCTGTAAAGACAGGAAAAAGTTAGTCTTTCTACTTCACTTCTTAAGTTGCATTATTTTATGTGCTATTATTTCCATGTTTTGACTTGGTCAATATAATTTAAAGTAGGCCTACTCTTGACTCAAATCAGGTTTCTAGTGGAGAAAATGAAACAACTGATGTAGAATCTTCTGGCTAATTAGAAGATATTTATGGATCTCATTGGAGGAGTAGTGGTCCTATACTTTAACAAACAAACAAACAAACAAAAGGATTGCTATGGAGATCAGGATACCTCCCTTCTTTTAAGCAGAAAACATAAAGACTTTTGATGGATATTGTTATGTTCTTTGGTTCATGTAATCTCATTGGCAACAGTATGAGCAATATAGCTGCAACCGGCACCAAAATAAACTTCATGAAGGAATTACCTGTTTGGTAATAGCCAATTATAATTCTGGCATTAGAAAGAATACTAATCTCTTGGCATTCAAAATGGAATATTTCTGCCTTCTCTGTCTTAATCAGAATGTTTTATGATTTTGTGAGGTGTTTGTGGAGTGACCACAACTAGAAAAAAAATCAGTAAGTTAACTTTTAAACTGGACTTTACAGAAAATCACAGGAAACTATCATGGACCCTGCACTAAAAAAAGGAAAATTAAGCATTGAAATAAAATGAGCCCTGACACTACTTAGACTACATATATGTAATTACACTAGGAAACAGAATATTGTAACAGATCAATGAGAAGAAGATAGCCAAGTCTCACTAATCTTAATTCTTACATTATCTACATGATGGAAGAATCTAAATTACGCAATTTTAGCATATATTTATATGTCCTAAAATATTGTTGATTGAGTTCTTTCTCTTTTTTTCATACATCCATTCTAAGATCAAAGACAGATGACTAGAACATCAAATATTGTTCTTCTTTCCCGTCTACTAATTACCTCAGTCTCACTGTATAAAATAATTGTAAAGAACATTATTTTTTCTTTTGTGTTTATTTTTTTCCTCCTAAACCTGTTGATACACTGGACACGGATGCATTTTTCAGGGGTTTGTTTCTTTTAAATTTCTAAAGATTTCTGTAATTTTATTCTAAGAAATTGCTTTTATAACTATGACAGGCCATATTGTATTATAAGGAAAATTACTGATTAAAACTAAATTAGATTTACATCTTGACATGGAAATATAATTCATAACAAATTTTCTCTTTGACCTGATGATGCTGTGTTTTGATAAATGCCAGACATTCCTGGTAGGTTAGTAGAGCTATAAACAAAGAATGAGCTGAATTGCTAGCCAATTAAATATAGAGCATGGAAGAAGTCAAAGTAGAATAGTTCTGGACTTCCACAATAAATGAGTCATTTAAAATTGTGATATCTCATTTTCTTGATGAATATTCTAATGAGGGCAGAAAATGGCTTGATATTAATCCCCTTCTTTTGACAGAGGCTGAGAAATGGAAAAATGATATTACATTAATCTTCTTCTTATAGGTTTGATAATGGCCTTTTGATTCTTATTACCTGACATTTCCAGCTTGTTCATGTTAACTTAACTTACACCAAAAAGAAACATAGCATTTTAGTGTTTTTTTTTCAGTAAGACCCTTAAATTTGAATAAAAATGTCTTTCAGATGTACAACTGTTGCATAACAGTTTGCAGTGTTCATGATTCTCTTTTCCCTTTAATTTTGAAAATGTCAGCAGGAGATTCTTGATAAAATTTGCGTTTTGCCTTAACTTTGCCAAGGTGATACTACTTGCTACAAATGGAGGGTGTTACAATTCTCAAGTTAACTTTGCAATAAACTCTGTCTGCTCATACAACTTTTTGGCTTATTTAATGGCAACAACTGTAGCCAGAGATGTATGATTTGGGGGAGGCCATTATTATATTATCTTATGAAGCATATTGCCACTTCCATGAGTGATGGATTGAGCAGGAAAAATAAATCTGAAAAAGCGCAGTTACTGATACTCAGGTGTCATGAATTCTGATCATACGGGTACAAACCATAAATATTAAGCCATCTGGAATAAGTTACTATCCAGAATACTTTCTCTACAATAATCTGTTAAATTATTTTCTACAGAATAATACCGGTTCTTATGTCTCTACTGATTCTTTTTTTTCTCTAGAGAAACAAATTTCTCCACATGTCTTTTTTCAAGCTCTTATATCCATTCCTTCTGTTAAATCTGATAAAAAGAGACTGCTCTCCAAGTGTTGAGTATATGTGGAAATTGTACTTTCACTAACAGTTGCAGCCAGACAGGTTAGAGAAACAAGCTGGGAGCCTGTAGAAACTAGAATACTAGGTTTCATTAATTCTAGAGTTCACAGAGGGATATTTTCTTTTTCAGATCCAAGAAAGGCTGGCAAGATTGAACGATGACTTGACCAGATGACCTGACCAGACTGTATTTCTCACATTGCACCTACCACACCTCCACAGTGGAAAATGTACTGCCATATCTTCAAAACATATGCTTCAAAATCCTTCTATTGCTTTCAGGGTGTTTTCAGCTAGATTTTCTGCTAGCTCTAGCTTGTATTATTTCTTGCTTTTTTTTCCTCTCACATTGGCAAAAGTATTTGAAACGCTTGCATTTTGGATACTATCTGCCATTCATGAATTTTGTTGTCATTTGTCATCTCATCATTCATAAAAATACATTCAAGTCCACGGGAAAAAAAAAAAAAGAAAAAAAAACAGTAGTATTTGGATATCATAGTCACAACTTTAATAAGAAGAGTAAGAGAATCCTTTTTCCTCTGCATTAGTGAAGTGAAGGAGAAATGGTGAAGCCGAATAGTTGACACTATTTTGAGTGACTGCCAGATTCCAGCCGTCTGGAGCTATGCAGAAGAGCTATGAAGTTATGCAGCCATGCTGAAGCTATGGCAGAGGTTCTGATAGTGCTTCCAAAACTGCCCTTCAGTACATAAGAAATATTTTCACTTCTCTAGCCCCTTGACTATCAGTTAGTTCTTGGATTTCTGTGCCGAGCGTGATAATGGCTCCCTTGACAACTACTAGATGATAATTCTCATCTGTTTGTTTCTAGAAATTCAATAACAGGCTACATCAATCTAGTTTTTTTTACCTTTCTTAATAATAGCTTAAGGATAACCTTAACTGACCTACTTCAGTGGACTTTCTAACAGCTTGAAATTGTATCTATGCTTCTTTTTGGATCACTAGACCCTCTCTTTGGAGAGTGAAAGAATGTTCTTCATCTAGATTACCTGTCAAAGACAGAGGTGTGAGCTCTTACATGTTGTTGCACATGATTTCATAGAGACTTCCCCTGCCTTGTATTTCTCACCTTGTCTATTAGTTTCAGTAGAGACAATTTTCTTTTAGTGGCTGCATACATTCAGCTAATATTAAAAATTCACACAGAGAAGCCTTCAGGAAACAGCCTTGTCAGTGTTGTCCAAATAATTTCTAGTTATCATTCTGCTTTCTCATCAGGTCTGCAGTAGTTGTTGGCTTATTTATTTATTTATTTATTTAAGATGAGTAAATAGAATCCAGAAACAACAATTTCCTCTGCAGGATAGAGAAATACATTTTGGGCATATTATTTTTTCATTATTAAAACAGCTGGCATCTCTTATAACATTTACTTACAGAACAAAAGAACTTATTAAACAATGAGTAATGGAACAGTAGGTTTCCTAGGGAGGGTTTCTTTTAGCCCACCTAAATAAGATGGAGCGGGAAAGGGAAAGGGAAAGGGAAAGGGAAAGGGAAAGGGAAAGGGAAAGGGAAAGGGAAAGGGAAGGGGAAGTGGAAGGGAAAGGGGAAAGGAAAAAGGGGCAGGGGTAGGGGAAGGGGAAGGAGAAAGGGGAAGGGAAGGGAAGGGAAGGGAAGGGAAGGGAAGGGAAGGGAAGGGAAGGGAAGGGAAGGGAAGGGAAGGGAAGGGAAAGCAGACTCAAGCCATCCTTTTGTATGAACACTGTACAAAATACGATAATGCTCCTGCCCATTGCACTTCATTAGATGACGGTTAGGGATTGAAAAGATTAATTTTACCTCTGCAATAGGATTATCTGGGGTTCTTAAGCGTGTAGATATAAATGCTGAAGAACAAACTTGATTAAAAGGCTCTTAAGTATTTCTTTTACTTATATTCCGGTATTGCTCAACATCAGCACTACTTACCAGCTTTCAGCCTGTTACCTGCAGGCCTATCTAGAAGTACCAAAAAATGAATTCAAGTCCTCCATGGCCTTTTAAGTAAAGTATATTTAATATTTATTTATATTAAAAAAATATTTATATAAAATATTTTTGTTAATATTTTGCTATATTTATTTTAATATTTATTAACTAATAAGCTATATTCAAAACTAATAGTTTTAAATAGAGTATTCAAAAACTCTAAAATTTTCTCAACTAGAAACTTTTCAGTAAAGTTAGAATATTTGGTCATATAAACTCTCAAATTAAGTGTAAATATATATGTTTGATGCAAATAGTTATTCACAACGTTCTTTGGTTTTGGGGTTAGCAACAGATTTTTTGGAATCTTATACCTGAGTAAGATATTTCCAACTGAATTGAGTGGTAAACTTGTCTGGAAATATAAATGAGTTGGGCAGACACTATTGAGGCCATTGAGTATTGAGACAGTATTGAGTTAGTAAAACTAACTATCTGTACAACAAAACTGTAAAATAAACATGAACACATGTAAAAGGATGCAGACACCTAACCTAAGTTAGATGGTTAGATGAAAGAAAATGCATAAATATCAGAATAAAAAAAAAAGGAAAAGTGATCTTTTTGTCTAGGAAGTTTTACTTGATAAAAATTTTGAATTATTTTATTCTATTTCAACTGACATTTGCAAGGGTGGTTGGGGGTTATATGGTGGGTTACAGATACAGGAGAGGTATTTGGTTTGTTTTCCTTCCCCCAGTGCAAGGATATCTGAGAACATGTGCTCTGTCTGGTGTATTTGCCATCAAAAATCCCTATAGATTCAACAAAGAATACAACCTCATTATTATTATACAATTTCTGTTCTGTGGCAAAACAAGCAGTGCTTTAGTTCTATTTGTAGAATTAAGGAGGATTAGCTTGAAATTTTCAATGACCAGTTGATGAACGATGGCTGAAGTTATGCTCCCATAAACAGAGATGGAAGAAGGTCCTGTCCAGTATTTGCTACCAAATCTTGTGAAAATTGCAAATGTATTTTATGGTTTTATGGTCTTAATACTATTAACCTTTTTTTTTTTTTTTTTTTTTTTTTTTTTTTTTTTTTTTTTTTTTTTTTTACTGGAGTTCAGTTTTGTGCTCTTCCGATTTTTTTTTTTTTTTGATATGGTAACTGTCTGGAGACTGCCTGTCAACAACTGATGTTGATCTTCTTCTACCTACAGAGTCTCACACACAATTAGAAAATTACTGTGTCATCACAATGAAGTAGAATAGTAAAGACCTATGCGGAGGAATAAATACTTTTGCTGTCATCTATGTGAAACACTCCTAATAACTACCTGTGTTTCTATTTAGACTTATGTTTACAAACCAAGACATCACTATCAGGTAAAGAAATTAAAAGTTTATTTAAAAAGCAGTGTTTATAGTCACACATTTTTAAGAAGATTGAAACGATTAATGTGACATATGGGTATGCACTCTAGAGAAGTCTTTCCTTTTGGTGGTAAATTATGATATATATTACTATCAGGAACTGTTCCTCATGATGATCATAATTGCATTCATTTTAGACTCTCATAATTGCCACTGATACTCCTGTAAATTCATATCTTTATGCTTCATAACTGTCTCAGATACATATGGACCTTTACACAACAAAATATTGAATATTGGTTTTTTTTGCTCCGTCTTCTGGTAGAAACCTTAAGATAGAGAGCCTTAAGACATATCAAGCATCTTAAGGCAACATAGTACATTACATTTTGAAACAGCATTTTGACAAATATCTTTTGTGGATTTCACCTTATTCTGACTCTGTTTACTTTGTATTAGAGAAGAAAGTTCTTCGTCTGCAGAATAGCTGAACTATTCATTTGCATAATGTTGCTGTATCAACTTATTTGCTGTTGGAGTTGTATGTTGAAAGAGTTGTATTAAATTAGAGGGGGAAAAAAAGCACTAATCAAAATAAAGAACAATACAGTTGCTTCAAATTATAAAATACCAATCATTTTCCTCCTAAATGCAAAGTCATGATTCAAAAGAAATGACAAGGTAGTCTTCCCAAACATTCATGCATAAACTCTAGCAGTGTGAGCTTTTGTGCTTCCTTCAGGTAGACTCTTAATCAAATTTTGGTAAAAAAACAACAAAAAGAAATCTGTAAGCTTGAAGAATTGCACTGTAATGTTACTAAAAGCGTGTCTGTTATTGTTAGTGAAGCCAAGAGTTCAGTTCAACTCTTAATGCCAAATTTTGCTGCACTTCAAGCAGAATAAGGTAGAAAAGAGCAAGTAGCAGCAGGGGGAATAAAAGGCAATTACCATTAGAGAAAATCATGGTTTTTATCAGTTAGGTGCAGAAAATACCACAAAATTTTAAATTCAGTTGAGGTGATTACTAGACTTTTACAGTCCAAATAAATAACAAATACCTGTTAAGAATGTTACAGTTGAGAGATAAGAGACCTAAAAATTAGATACTCGAAACCATAGGGAAGCAGGAGCAAACCATTCAAGAACTCCACAGAGCAGATAATGGAAGTGAGATTCTGAATAAATGCTGACAGAATTATTGATATTCCTGTAGTAGAGTGAAAATGTTGATAGGCAGAAACCCTAAAACTCAATTCAAATGGCATCTCTCTGAATTTAGGAGCTATTTAACCTAGATTGAGTAATCTGTTGTCTGTCAGACTTAGTCATGTCATACACACAAATGAAATAAAGCTGTCAAATTACTTTCCAAAGGACTGCAAAATATTCTATAAAAGTAGCCACTAGTAATTGAGGTCGCGGAGACAAAGCATTTACCTACTTCAAAAGTGACACAGGACAGTGAGATGCTTGAACAAGAATGAACCATTTGCAGCAGGTGTTAGGTGCAAACAGCTCATTTGGATATCACATATATTTATAGTCACCTAGTAAGGCAAGTACAGGATACATATTTTTTGTTGTCACGGTTACCACACTTTTTTACAATGATCAACTTGAGAAAATACCTCAAGCTAAACCACAGTTGATGAAAAAGAAGTTTACATAGATAGAGAAGATGACACCCTTAAAACATTGCTGAAATTCTGTATTGATATTTTTAGAAATCAATGTTATTGTTTGGCACTTTCTTGGGATATTGCATAAAGCTCAGTACCTCTAAACACCTCTTCTACTTCTGTTATTTGAACAATGCCTTTTGAGTGTTTAAAAATGTAGATGAATATGGTTTCCTGACCTGCTGAAATCAGAGCTAGTAGTCAGCTATTTTGCTGAGTCCGTAAATTTCAGAGTGATTCTCAAGGGATTTTGTGATCTGCAAATGTTCTTTGGAATGAATTTTAACATGACTTGATATAGCTAGATATTTTAACATAACTAAGCATACCATACCTTGTCTTCTGCTCATGTGGATTTAGACAAGCTCAAGTTAAAATAACAGTTTCGGAGCTTGCTATGCCTTTAGCGGTTCCCAAAATAAAGCAAACTAAAACATAATAAAGTACTTTATAATGGTAATCACCATGTTTCTATGGCTATGTATTATTCCCCTACAAGTTTTTTACTTGTAAATTTGTTTAAGAGAGAAAACACAAAAAAACAATTCCATGAGGTGGCTCTCCTTGTTTTGCATTCTGTGGCAAGTAGAAGTTGCAGTTTTGACCCTTGAGGAAATGCACTCGTGATCATCTACCAGTTTGATTTTTGAGTTATTAATCATCATCCTTTGAGATTGATAGTTTAGTGAGTTTCCTACCCATTTATGGTTCATCTGTCCAGATCTTACCCACCTGTCATTAAGGATGTCATGGGAGACTGTCAAAAACCTTGTTGAGGTAACATTCATGTTCTGCCCTCATCCACTGAGCAAATTCTTTCCTCACAGAAGGTAATTAGGCTGGTTGAGACAGATTTGCCCTCCATAAATCTATGGTGTGACCAACCTCTACAATGGAAGAAAGCTCAGGAAATATGGGGGATTTAGGGTGCAATGGACTACAGCTGTTGCAAAGAAAATTAATTTCAACACAAAGAGGGTGAACTTCATTTTAGATAAACATCTATAGCAGCTAAGTGAATCAACTAGTTGTATAAATATTTTCCCCTGAGTTAACACAAAGTGTTCTTGTCTCCCTGAACTAGCCAGAATAGCATGGGTGAGGTATGTTTGTATGGCTCAGTCCAACACAGTACCCAAAATGAACAACAAAAAGGACTTAGAAGAAAACAACATGCTTGAGCTTATTTCAACTTGTGCATTTCTTCCCCAAAAGTGGGGAAATCTACTGTAGTGAGGGTGAGCATAGTCTAGAGACTGGTAATGGGAATCACATTTGTATTGTGATTGAACTGCATCAGGAGGAGTGTTGCTGCATCAGGAGGAGTGTTGCCAGCAGGTCAAGAGAGGTGATTCTGCCCCTCTACTCAGCTCTGGTGAGGCCGCACCTGGAGTACTGTGTTCAGTTCTGGGCACCCCAGTATAGGAAGGACGTGGAGCTTCTGGAGAGGGTCCAGAGAAGGGCAACCAGGATGATTAAGGGAATGGAACATCTCTCGTATGAAGAGAGGCTGAGTGAGCTGGGCCTGTTTTCTCTGGAGAAGAGACGGCTCAGAGGGGATATGATTAATATGTATAAGTTCAGGAAGGGAGAATGCAGGGAGGAAGGGGACAGGCTGTTCTCCAGCGATAGGACGAGGGGTAATGGCCACAAGCTGAAATACAAGAAGTTCCGTCTCCAGGTGAGGAGCAACTTCTTTACTGTTAGGGTAACAGAGCAGTGGAACAGGCTGCCCAGGGAGGTTGTGGAGTCTCCTACTCTGGAGGTCTTCAAAACCCGCCTGGATGCCACCCTGTGCCACATGCGGTAGGTGTGCCTGCTTGAGCAGGAAGGTTGGACTAGATGATCTGTAGAGGTCCCTTCCAACCTTAAATATTCTGTGAATCTGTGATTCTGTGAATCTGTGAACTGTATGCTGCTATAAGTTGCTGTATAACTTACACTTGTATTTTGATTTCCACACATTGCTGTATCACGCTGCAAAATCAAAATCCAGTGTAGCATCAGGTATTTTCAAGTAAATAAGCTTGATATTATACATTACACACTCCATGCTTGCATTATCTAAAAGAATCTGATCAGAGGATTGCATGCTAACTGCTAGCTTTTCCCAATGATCTTCTTGCCTTTTGTGTGCTTCCGTGATTACCTTTCTTTTGTAGTAGAGAGGATAATTACTCTCTCAAGATGTTGAGCTCTCAGAACTTCTTTCTATTGTTGTGATCTTTCTGCAAATATGATAGGGATGAATAGGATTAAGGATTTTACCATGGAAGGTATCTTAAGTAGTTTAAATTATCTAACTTTATAACTTCATAAGTTCCCTTATATATTAACTGTGTTAATAGTTAAATAAGTTAACTAAAGGAGAAAATATTAACTAGCTCTTCTTTTTGGATTGTATTTAATAAACACAGAATTAATTTTTAATGACTGAATTTGATGAGGAATTTTGGTTGCTTTTTCCTTGTAAAAATTATGGATATTAGGAGATTTCTTTTTAAAAAAATACACTTTTTACTGAGACAAACTTCCAAACACTTCTAGTAATTCAGGTCTCAAAAAAAATGGTTTGAGAGAGCTGCTTGTGGGTGAAATAAATATATTTTCTGTGCTTTCATTTAGGATGATTTTATCAGCATTTCATATTTTCATTTTCCTTTGTTAACCTTTTGAAATGGAGCTTATTTTGAGTATGGGATGTATTTAGATGACCCCTTAAGATTTTTTACTGCTATGAACAGAGGAAGATGTATATCAGCGTCACGGCTTTGTCAAATATTGTTCTGTTATGGTTAGCAGGTGTTTTCAGTTGGTGAGAGCAATAAAGTAACCAGATACATATTTGCAAGACACACAGAAATGGGAAAAAAGAATAAGGAATGAAATTGCTATTAAAATTATGAAAGCATCTTTCCTCTCCAATGCAAGTCAAAATGCTTATATTAACAATATATTTCAACTCACTGTACCCAGGAATCCTTTATTATCTTCTTTTATAGCTGAGGAAACTTTCTCAAAGTTCTAAGAACTAGCTTTTGAAAGTTATGCATGTAAATTTAGAATCTTAAGCATGTGGTTTGACAGAGAGAGCTCATAAAGCTCTCACTGAATTTTAGTTGCATCAGTAAAACTTTAATTTGGGCCACTTGTTCTGTGAATGATTTTATATATCCAAGATTGAAAGTATAGTAAATAAAAGAGTTCTGAATTGAAACCATCAGCCTCTACCTTAATGCACAGTTAAACTTTACCCACTTCAATAGTAGGTAGTAAGTGCTTTAGTAAGTTTTGTGGAACAGGTAACTTGCACACTCAATTTAGATGCATCTGGTGATGGATCACCATTTTTTTCAATATAACTTTAAATTACAAAAAAAAAAAAAAATCCTCTGAATTATTTGCTATTTAAAAAAATACTTATATTTTGAGAATCTATTAGAAAATCTTAAGGTAGATACCAAATATATTAAACATTGCAGCTGGTTCATGTTTACAATTCAAGTAGCATTTATACTGCTTCCAAATAAACATCTCAAAAGATGAGAGTTGCTCAAGTTGTATCATATTAGTACACTTTTACTGGGATTTATTTTCAGTGAATCTCAGACTTCTAGACTTAGGTGCCCTGTATTTGTCTCCACATTTATCTAAAACTCTTAAAGAATTTCTCTCAACATCATTTTTACACTCAGTATTGCAAGTATTGCAATGTGAAGAGGTTTTTAAAGGTACCTCAATGCTGCAGAAATTTCCTAACAATTGATAATTAAATTCTATCTATATTTTGTTTGACTGATGATTAGTTGCAATGTACTTTTCAAAGACCATCTTGAATATTCGCATTTTGCTCATTTGTGATTTAAGGTAAAGTTGTGCTTTCTTGTGGACTTTGAAAACAGTAGGCAGATTTTGTGAAGAGATGACAATACATTTCCTTGTGAGGTTTTCAGTATAAATGTTAATTCCTGTAGGTATTCCTGTCTGTGCAGTGAGTCCCATGCTGATTCCCATTAATCCATAGCTTGCAGAAGCATAACAGAGTTAAAAGGTGCTTTCAAGATCTGTTAATGTATAAGATACTCTGTGTAATAGCTTCTTGGGTACTGCCTCTGTGAAAATCTATCAACATTTTATCACACATGAGTTACTTTGGATTTCAGGCTGTCTGTTTGAAAGATGTATGATTTTATAGCATGTTTTTGTCACGAGCATGAACCTGACTAAAGAAAGCTGACATAGAAAGAGGAGTTTATTTTTGGGAAGAATTTATCTCTGATGTAACACAAAATAATATTGTTATGGGAAATGCAATGAGGTACACAGAGGAGCTAAAGGACATAGAAATAATCTCTTGGATTGAGCTCATGACTAGAAGCAAAGCAACTGTGCAAACCATTTCCTAGTCTTTCACCCCACACACTCGGACCAGACAATCAGTCAGAAAGGAGGCAGCAAATAACTGATCTATTTACTCTTTCTTATGCCTCTGAATGCAAAACCCGACAGAATTCCTCTTTTACTTCAGATGCGATGTAGCAAACAGAGAGATAAGGCTGTCTTCCCTCCATCGGTTAAAAATAAGAATGGAAAAAGGACTGCCCTCCTGGCTGACTTGAGCTGTATCTTAGAAGTTCTTGTCTACATTAACGACATTTTTGCTCCACCTACTGGTAGGATGCTTTGGAGTTCTCTGACTTGATGTCAGGAGCTTGCACCTGCTTCGGCAGCTAATCCTTTTAGTGCCAATTTGACGTGCCATCCCTATGCAGAGAGAGGGAAAATACTGCTGATACCTGTTCATAAAATTAGGAATTAAGAGGCAAACTCTAAGTTTAAGTAGAAAAGAATCAACATGGCTCAGCATGTAAAACCATAAAAATGTTTCTTGTGGCGAGGCTGATGCTGCTAATTTTGAACAAAGCAAATGTTCAGATACAGCTTTGTATCTTTTTTTTTTTTTTTTTAGCATTTAATTAGTCATTGTCTAAATTCTACCTTGTTTCAGTAAAAACAAACGAACAAAACCTTCTGAAATCTTTATGTCATCTTCCTTTCTAGCTTTGTAAGAGAGTTGACAGTCCCTCTAAAATGGTGGTTTGATATCAGTGAGCACATCTGAGCTCTGTTGGCTCAGTTTGCTCCATTTTTGATTACTGGCTGATGTCAAGAAAAATGGGACATGTGAGTTTATTTGCACAGCTGTTGTAATTGCTTATGTCTGGTGTTAAGCCAAGAGGTTCTCAAAGGTTTATTCTGATGGTTTTGAAGTCGTCAGCTCACTGCTTTTCTTTTTAGAATGCTATCCAAGCACTGATTTGTTAGAGGTATTGTTTCACTCTTGCTCACTGGACTGAAGTCAATGAATAACCTTCTTTGAGAATTACTGATTCAACAGGTGTAACTTTCTCTACTGATTGCAAGCTCAGATTTTCAAGAGGACACTGCAGTAATATCATAACAAATCTTTTAGAAGTTTTAACAGATAAAGTTCATATTGCTAAACTGATCAATTGCAATTTTTCAAATGGAGAAAAAATCTCAGTCTTACAGCTCAGGTGTCATTGAAATTCTGTGGGTGCTTCTGGTTTTGTTAGCTACAATACTTTCTCTCTGTGGACCAGTGTATTTGAACTCATATTAAAACAATTTCTGCTGACTATGTGTAGAATCATAGAATGCTTGAGGCTGGAAGGGACATCTGGAGACCATGTGGTCCAATCGCCCTTCTCAAAGCATGGTTACCCTCAGCAGGACCGAGTCCAGTTTGGGTTTGAAATCTCTCCAAGGATGGACACTTCACAGTCTCTCTGGGCAACCTGCTTAACCATCCTCCACATAAATTTTTTTAAGCATATAAGCTTTCAGCCTATAAAATACTATCTTGGTAATTCATCATATACATATCACAAGTATGAAGTGTTTGTGTATTTTCACAAAGGTGGATTATTATGATTGAAACTATAAAAAAGAACGAGACTGTCTAGCACAGGACTGCAGATAAAATTCATATATCTGAGCCTACAAATAGGAACAGAAAAGCCATCTTATGGATTTGTCCAACTTCTATTTAATGAAAAAGACATCTTTGAAATAGCTGACTCTCTTTGATTCTGTAGGCTTCCTTAATTGTGTTTCTGAGACTATCTGAAGTTCTACAAGTTTGACAGATTTTTTCAACTAAACAAAAATCTGTCTATTGTCCTCCAGATACAATTCAGAGAAAAAGTGTCAGCGCTTTTCAGCTCTTTCTAAGAGGAATAGGTACCAACTCTCAGAATTATCAACCTAGTGGATATGCCTTCCTACTTACAGCCTCAACGTGTGTAAATCCCTGACAACATGTGGGGTCCAGGTGCTTCTGGAACCATACTTATCAGCTGCCTTTAGGTCTTCACTAACTACAAACTGACTAAAACTGTCTGATTCTGATTTCCTTTCTACAGTGTCTTTTAAGACACCTATATATCTAAGGAAAGGTGTTAAGTTCTTTTAGTTAGGAACTAGAACAAATAATGATGTACATGTCAATTTTGGCATAATCAGAATATATGGGTGGGTATTAATCAGAGAATTTTTATGAACGTATTCTTACAATACATTTCATCTGAGTTTACTTGGACTTAATGCCTCAGAATCAGAAACTTTATGTGGCTAGGCTGGCACAGGAAACCCACATACTGCACACACATGGATACGCATGCACAGACGCACAAAGCACACAAAACCACATTTACTAATCTCTGCAATATAGTAGATAGTAATTACTAAGTTGAAGCAGCAAAAGACAGCGAAAAGAAAAATGAAAAAGCAGTGCTTTCTCTACTAAATGGGAGAGGAACATGTTGGCACTGAAGTACTGATACTGATCTGGTTAAACATTTTTCACTGGAAGGCAAAATAGTGGAGTAAATTTTAGCTTTCTATTTTTCCTTTGCTATTATTCTGTGGCTTTGATAGCCTTCTGTACCTTCTCAAGTTGAAATGCACTTTTAAAACTGTTGACCTCAACAGAATACCAGAATCTTAACTTCGTTGTGATGACAATATGAACTGATGAGAACATCAGTAGTGTTAGTAAAGCTCAAGAGATTTCATGAAACTGATTAAAATTGCAATGCTAGATATCTATTCATTTGACTGCTGTGGCAAAACTAGAATGAATTTTTGATACATGTACTTTCATAGCTGTTCTAGTAAATTGATGAAACATTCTTAGTAGAGATATCAGCCATGTTATGAAAAAAGTATTTTAATGAATAGACTTAAGTAGTCTTAGAGCTACACTTTTCTTTTGAGCAGATGATTAATTTATCTGCTGATTGATTCATCATCAGTGGGACAAATGAATATATGGCATATTTGAAAATGAAACATAAGCATCTAAAAGAATAATTTAAGTGTTAATTTTGATTTATTGGTATTATTTGCAATCAAGTGAAAGAATGCAGAAAAATGACAGATTTTCCTAGAAAGATAGTTAATAAAATAAAATCAGACATGTCAGAATTGCATACCTTTGGATGGCATTAAAAAGGAAAATAATATTGATATTGTGAAGTATCTAGTTGACATTTTTTTTTCTGAAATCTGATCAAGGTAAAACTAACCTTTTTATAATCTATGATCTTCAATATTTAAGGAAACTGAAAAAGTAGGGCTCAGGAATAAAATAAAGAGAGAAAAAGACAAATATAGAATTGAGATAAAACTTTAAAGAAGCACTTTAAAACTGGTAAGGCAAGAATAGAACCAAATTACTAAATGAACATACATAATTTTTAAACTGTTGTAATACAGAACAGATTCTGAATACATGTGTAGGAGTGTAGATCCAGAAATGGAATGAGGGATACCTGTACTCCTACAGAGTATTTCATGTTCAATCGTATTGTCAGCATAAATTTCTTTTAAAAGACACACTTTCATATATTTGATAGTATTCAATTTAGAACATGGAATGTGATTTATGGGTATTAAAGAACAGGTGCTTCCTGAAATGAATTGTGATAAAAATTATACATTGCACAGGGAAGTGTATTTTAAAAGCACACAATTCCTACCACCAATTCCTTTCTAAGATCTGCTATAATTTTGGAATATTATTGCAGAAACACCCTTCCCAGGATTGCTGCCTTTGACTCTTAAATAAGGTTATTTTGTTTGCACTATATTCTTCAAAAAAAGAAAAAAAAAAAGAAAGAAAAAAAAGAAAAGATTAGCATTGCTGTTTTCTTCATTTGAGCAAATAATAGAAAACTTACATAGGAATTTATGCTCTTTATTATAAACATCTAATTTTCCTTTCCATCTTGTTGGTTTGGGATATTTTTCAAAGACAACTAACAAGGTAAACAAAATCCATATAATAAATTGCCCTAGGTTTATCTTAATCACCTCACCATGATGTAAAATTCTACTAAGTTAAAGAAACATCATGGTGCACAAAAGTGATTTTGTAAGCAGAAGCAGAAGAAAGAAGTAATGCATTTTATTCACATTGTGTATTCCAGGTCAAGAATTTTATCACTTCAAGTAGCTTTCTAGGAAGAGGAAGGTGGGTTAAAGCTGGTGAAGTAGAATGTGTTAAACTCCACTTAGAAACTGTATTATGTTTTGATTGGCATGTATCTCACAACTTAAACTTCTTTCTGCAGATGCTCTATTAAAACCAATTAACTTTCAATGTAATCAGGTATTTAACTTGTCAGTTATGCAATGAAAAATGTTGGGGATGATAGCAATGACAAACAGGCTTACTAACTAATCAGCTGTCTAATTAATTTGAAAGTCTTTCATGTTTAATAAAAATTATGCATAATATCAGTTTAAGGCCTGATGATAAATAGATCTGTGGAAAAGCCTTTGGGAAGGTTTAGCTCGAAATATGCTCAAAAGACAACTGAAAGTTGTAAGGATGCTATGGTAAAAGATATTTTGGTCTCCAGTTGCTTATGTAACCTTCCTCAGAGGGTGATAGAAAAAGCTAGTAAGAGAAAATGATTTAACCAGGACTCTAATAAGTAACTTAAGTAACTTAAGTAACTCTAATTAGTAACTTAATAAACAACCTTTTCAGTGATGTCAGAACAACTGGCACAAAGGAACTGTCTTCCCAGGAAGGACCCATGTCTGTCATTTGGGAATATTCAGTTTCCAGATGGACCCTGAGCAGGCTTACACTTATTCTCAAATATTTAAAAACTTGGCAGCTTTTTTTTTTTTTTTCCTGCTGCCTTCTGGGTAGGCAATTTCATGCTGGGAAATGCTTCTCCACATGGAGGTCCCAGTCCCAAGATGAACACAAAATGGGATGAAAATAGCTTAGCTTAGATGAGGAAGGGAAGGATATAGATGTTGACCTGGAGCTGATGTTTGGAAAGGGGGAGAAGAGATGTTCCCCTAGAAGTCTATGTATCTATCTTTTTTTAAATCAGTATTGGAATCAGCAATTAAAAGCTTTAGTAAACTCTCAATAAATTAAGTGAAAATCACTTAAAAAAAGGAAAAGCTGAATACTATTTTGACTATGTCAGTAATGAAAATGTGACAACATGCTCCCTTATTGCAGTAATAATCTCAAAGCTCTTATAAAAGTTATTTCTGTTTATAAAATCTTTCAATTTCTAGTTTCTAATTATTTCAGGTATCTAGCCTCCAAAATGCTTTATCTATTATGAAGAATCAAGATGCACTGAAGGAATTTAAATTAAAGAGTGTGTTTGCAAACAATTGTTTTTCAAAGGACAATGAATGACTCAATTAATGACACTTGCTGTTGGGGAAGAGAGATGTTGTGGAGTGGGGTAAGCTTACTAATATGGACTGGGACTGGAGTGTGTTTTTATGGTCAGTGGTTAGGATATTCACGTTAGAGAGCAGTTGTAATTTTTTCTTTTTTTCTTCCTAAGACTTTCTATATTTTTCTCCAGCTTTAAAGTGATCCCTACAACAAGGAGCAGAACAGAGCACTATCTTGACTGAATCTCATATTCTTTCACAGGTACCTGAACATTTCATTTCATTAGCTCAAAGTTTTGCAGCCACTGAGCTATTCTAGTCTCATAGGAATATATATTAGATGATGTGATGAGTTATAGGTAATGGTGTATCTTAAACCTTTAATTGCTCAGGATCTCAACAGAAAATCCTTTCAGAGGGTTGACACACCCAAGCGAGAGTGTGTGTGTGTGAGTGGACATGCACCCTTGCTTGTGCATATTTCACCAAAAAATAGATGTTTAAGAGGACAGAATAACACAGAAGAAGAATATTACGTGTTATTCATCATAAACAATAACAAGAATATTTGGTTGTTATGTTTATAATAAAGGAAATGTGGCCATTATATGAACAGTATTACAGTTTCTCCTATCTGGCACTTTTACTATTAGTCCTACTTAGGATATTTTCTAAGTATTAGAGTACCTACATGCTCCCGGATAAAATTGCTCCTGAATTTTCAGTAAATTATAACTTTATTACTTTTAATATTCAAGCTAAGGATGGAGTGCCTAAGAAGATTGATGCTATGCTTATATTTTAAGAGGGTATTTTGTACGCTTCAGGACAACATAAGATGTCCAAAACTGGCTGATCTTCTTTGAAGATCATTGAATTTAATATGAGAAACAAATATACATAAAAAGGCATCTTTCCAGCAACATCTCAATATTTCTCTAATTGTTTAGACACTGCAAGTCATGTGCTACAATCCAAATTTCTCCAAATCTATCAAAAATTTAGAATACCAAACCAATTTCTCTTGGTGCATGCAATTTTGGAGTACCTCAAACAATTCTTTGCTAGCAATTACCCTTAAATATTTGAAGAAAATCCCATTAATGGTATAGCCTTCATTTCTATTCAAAAGAAAAATTTCTCTGTGTATTTTGTAATCATAATTGGAACAAATTCAGTGGAGCATAATTGCCTTTTTCTATTACTAAAATGTATTCTTAAAGCTATACTAGAAAGAAAAAGAAGACATATTCTAGTTAACTTCTTTCTCTTATTGGCATATTGAGTTAGCTTGTCTCCTTCAATTATGCCTAAAAGAAAGTGCTAATTTGCCATTTGGCTTGCCAAACTGATACCTTTTCTCGAGAAGAAATTCCTTTGATTTACAAGTCCTTCAATATTTAGATCAAAACAAAACATTCCAGACTCTGTGATTCTGATGCTATCCTTTATGACATTGGGTTATTGAAACACTGTTTTTAAAAAATATTTTTTTACCTAATTTTGTTTTCTTTTACTATCCCAAACCTGAATCATATAAAAT
Source organism: Nothoprocta perdicaria (assembly GCF_003342845.1). Classification (NCBI taxonomy): domain Eukaryota; kingdom Metazoa; phylum Chordata; class Aves; order Tinamiformes; family Tinamidae; genus Nothoprocta; species Nothoprocta perdicaria. The sequence continues at coordinate 1,726,135 of NW_020455810.1, forward strand.
ACTGTAACACACAAGTCAGTGTATAGTATTTGTAAATTGTTTGCTATTGCAAATTGGCATAGAAATTTAACTTAAACTAATTTGCAGGAATTAGATATATATACTGACATAAATCCTCTTTTTGTTTATGACATTACAGCCAATATTCTAATTTTCCACAGAATCACAGAACATTTGAAGCTGGAAAAGGACTTCTAGAGATCATCTAGACAAGCATACTTGCTCAGAGTAGGGTTGACTGGAGCAGTTCCTGTATGAATTTTCAGGAATTTGAACTCCAGGTTTGAGCTTGTGTGTCTGTGTTATGTATGTCTGTCTCTCCCTCTCCTAAGCAACTGTACTTTAAATTCACTTTAAAAGCCTTCTGTTGTTGTTGAAGGGAAGAATGTCCTGACAAAGTGGACATTATTGCACAATAACTATGCTCAGAAGTAGTCATTGTAATGTAATACAGAGTATTCTTAATTCAGATATGATTATTAATTTCTTACAGATCAGAAGTGCAGACAAGTTGAACAGTAGCTGAACTAATGTTATTATTTCAGACTGAAATGATTTGAGTTTTAACCTGGACCACATTAGATGTTGCCAAAGTGGGAGTAGAGAAATAAAAATATGTGATTTCTAGAGAGTTTTATACGTAGATCTTTTATGTTGAAACTAAGACCTAACTTTGAGTCATAAGTTTGTACATAATAGTGCTGAAATTAAGGTAATGCTTTCAGCAATGTCATTTCATAGTAGTCATACTTGTTATCCAGAAACATGTTGAATATCATGAAATAGTCTACACTTCATGTGTTTAGTCCGGAATGTGATGAAGTATTAGGGATGAAAACTACTCCCTGCCTGACTGCATAGGATAATTTCTCCTTTTCGTTTTTTAATCAGAATGGAGATCATTTTCTAGACCTTTTGATTTGGACAGAAATTAGCTGGCAGATAGAAGAACAATAAATGCAAAAAAAAATCATGTGCCATCTTACAAGAAAGTAAACAGGATCAACATATTAATATTCCAAACTCTACTCAGTAGTAGAAAAGACACATTCCTTCATAGGATAGGAACACTAAAATAACACGGCAGCTTTGATCCAAGGACTCATAAATAATATCACTGTTACTCGAATTACATAATAAGTCAAGAAGGTACTTAACTCACATATACTCAGGCTGTTTTCCCGAACCATTACATTTTGTTCTGCATTGTTTGTGACATAAGTCTTTCGAAAATAAGTACTAAGTAGCCTTAAAATACAGAAGCAGAAGGAGCTATTATTTCCTAAGCTACTAATAAGAAAAGTATACTGAAAGCAAATGATGCCCGGAGTATATACCTTTTTACAGTACCCAGGACTTCAAATTTGCAATTCCTCTGCTTGCTCAAGGAAAGCTCTGTGAGCATTTCAAATCACTGGGAGTCTTGAAAAGATCTTCTGTGATTTAGATAAGTAGTAGAACTGCCTTTTAGTGAGATGGGAATGAATACTAAAACAGCCAACCAAATTAACTCGGTTCTGATTGCTCTTTAAAGTCAAAGATTAAATAAATTTTTAATAATAATAATGTATATAAGTTTCTTATAATTATTCCATATGCATACTTACACTTAAGGAATAAAACTTGGTGTTCATAACTGATCTGCATTACTTTATGCCAGGCTTAATAAGATTAGCCAAAAATCACAACTTTAAAAAACAACCAAACAAAAGCCTTCTATCTTAATTTTATTGGTCAGAACGGATTTAGAAGATGTTTGATTAAATTTGATATGGTAGTCTTCACTTTTTTTCAGTTGTTAGCATCTTCAAATGCTACAGAAGGGACACAGAACGAGTACATGTTACTACCCTGTGTGAGAGCAAAAAGACATTGCCTTTTCCATAACATAGGACATACATCTTAAGCTGTGTAAATTAAAGAAAGAATTGGAATTGTTCACTTTAAAACAATGCCATCTTGACAGTTTAATGTAAGATGTATTTCTTCCATTAAGTGATGATAGTTCTTGCCCTGCTTCTGGCAAGTGAACAAGGACTGGATTGAAGCAATTGCAGGTTTCTTGCACTTGAACTGCTAGTGAATTCTTTCATCGAAGAGGTGGCAAGTCCTCAGATCAACAGTGACACTCACTTCAAAGACTATCTCTCGTCAGCCCCAGAGTGAATCCATTGAGGGTACAAAAAAAAAAATTCGGAAATATACTGATGAATGTGTGGAGCTGAAGAGGTGAATCTCATTGCTCTGCACAGTGGCAACATCTGATAGCAAAATCCTTTCACAATCTGGTCTTCCAATCTGCCTCCTTTTCACGGCTGATTGTAAGACATTACTCATTTCTTTATGAAGATTTCCTCCTTTCTCCTGAAAAAAAAAGTGCTGAACCCTGAACTGTCTTCACAGCAAATTTTTCTCCTTGTTACATGAGCTCTCCAGGTGGAAATATCAGTCTCAGAGGTTCCTCCAAGCAGATTCTGCTGTGTCCTGACCAATAATAGGCATTATTTATATACTTCAGACTGCCCTTGCAAATGCAGGAGTAGTCACGTAGGATTACGTATTTTGTATATAGTTAAGAGATGTGTCATACATTCAGCCTGGAGAAGAGAAGGCTGAGGTGGGCTGAGGGGGGCATCTTATCAATGCATATAAGTATACAAGAGGAGGGCATAGAGAGGATGGAAACATAGTCTAGATGAACCTGCTTGAGCAGGGTATATCGACTTCTAGATTTCTAGATTTCTATCGACTTTCTATCGATTTCTAGAGGTCCATTCCAGTGTCAGCTATTCTGTTTTATCTCTAACTTAAGACAGTAAATAAAAGAATCATGCCAACAGGCCTGTGAGGCAACTGGACATAAGAATTCAGAATAATGAGAATTCAGATGAGTTATATCTGGCATATCTGTAAGGACCCTTGCAAAGGAGATCCCTGTCACCATCTGGACTTAAGGTTAGTAACTACGAGGTTGCTAACCCTCTTGCTTGAGAAATTTGATATCCCAGGTGAATATTACTCTATGCAATGATTACAATAAATAAGGTTTTCTTGTTTTCTTTTTTTCTTTTTTTTAACAAACACTCTCTATGAGTGTCTTTGCAACAAGTTGCTAGGTCCTACAAGGCACCAAACAGAAATACTACTATATGACAGCAGATGGATGAGAAGCTTTTATCATAATTTGAAATTTTCCTTAAATGACCATCATTATGTTCCTACATTTCACGAAGCATTCAGTTTCTTAATCTGTAAGATTATTGCAAACATCCAGTGTCAGACTGCATCTGACATGCTTCACCTGCGTATGACTGAGAGGTACTGGGAACATGTCTCTTGTCTTTTTGTTAGCTTGATTGATAGCATTGCACATTGCATATTTTATACATAATGCACGTGGTACACTGGCAAATTTGGGATGTCTCCTGAGCTTTCCTTTCTTATAGTGTCATGAGCTTCAAATTAATTTGGCACTTTATTTCACTTGAATTTGATGTCTGAGCACATCTCCGCTGGTTGAGTATTGCTTTCCTTACTACTACTTATCCTATTCATGTCTGGAACTTTATAATGCCATCTGGCAGAGTGTCAAGATGCAGAGACAAACATTCTCTGGAGAGCTGTACATCTTGAGAATTAGAGCACCCCTTGCCATAATAACAAAAGAGAGGCGCCATCTTTATGCTAGTGACAATAACCTTCCTCACGTCATGATTGCAGAATTCTAAATCTGCCTCTTCAGGACTAATCTTCCATCCAATTGACTGATGTTGCTGTAGGATTTTCTTTTACATTAGGCTAATATTTCATATTTTTCTCACAACTTAGGTTTCCTCGTAACAATATATTTTACAAAGCATTTAGAGTATATATCAGTGTTCTACTGTCCATCTTTGGAATGTTCAGTGTTACTGAAGAAATTCTGAGTAGTACAGAAATTGCCAAGTCTATCTTTATGTGTCAAATTTTCAGTTTGATCTAAATTCATTCCATTTCCTATCATCACTATTTCCATCACTGTACTGGCTTATGCACTGCACTGTTGTTCAACAAAAATTTTCAGATTCTCAGTTTAGCCCTGGATCTTGTCTTGGGTCACCCACAAATCTTTGCAAATCATTGGGAGTAAAGGGAAATGAGTATTTATTGTCAGTTCTGTTATATTTCTAGATTTTAGCTTGGTACACCCTGTTATCTTTAGTAAAATCTCATACTTGACAAATGGTAAATGCTCAAGTTCAATGCAGATATCACAGAATCCAAAAAAATCCTGGACATTCACAGCTGGTGTGCCACAAATGGATGTTTATTTCACTTACAAAATAGAAAATAACCATTGCTTGAAGCATGTAAAAAGCAAAGTAAGCTATTTTTAACATGACTACCTCACACAAGTGGGAGATGATTACAGACAGTGGTAATAGCCTTAAGAATGTTTCCGACGTCTCTCTTTGATGTGACCTCCAATACTTTCTTAAAAAACAAACTTTTCTGAAAATAATAATTTTTCAAAGCACTCTCTGTTTCTATTCCATATCCAGCTTTAATGAAAAGTTCAACATGGGGTAAATCTCATAAAGCAAAAGAGAAAAAATGTTGATTGAAAATAAATCAAGAAATATAGTGAAGACAAATCATATATCTACAATTTAAAAAAGTACTATTTTTTTCAGTGTTGTCAAGCAGATATAGAAGTTATGCCTGCCATTCCTTTCTCTTATTTATTATAGCTAATTGTACAAATTCAAGATTCAATACTGAGGTATATAAATATATTTGAAGGAATAAATCTATTTTTAGCACATCTTGGGTGATCTATAACCACTAAAAATATAGAATTTTAAGATTTCAGATTCATAGTTCATAATTAGTTAATTTCTAATTTGTAAGGCTGTCTTGCATTTCAATTTAACTTTATCTTAAAAATAAGTATTCTTTCTTTGGAGTCAGAAGGACTATAAAAATACTGTTCTGTCATTATATTACTATTATCTAGCTTTTATTATAGATGACAACTCTTCAGCTCAGTTGCCTGAATCAAGCACTCAAAGCTTACAATTGATTGCAAGCTTAATTCCTGTCTTATTTGCTTTTAATTGCATGATCTTACTCATTTCCAAGCTTGATCTTCTTCTGCTGTGTGGTATGGCAGGTGAACATTATTTCTTGCTTGCCCTATTCATTGAAATTTTGTGTATTTAGTTGGGAAACAATGTGTCAAATAACGGCTCCTGACTATGATACCAGTTCACTGGCGAGAGCTCTCTGACAGTATGCAAATTTCCATGGTAAATAATGTTAAAGGTAAATCAGCTATAGCTGCTTGGGTTCTTTATCACCCTTCAGCCAGGGTTAATGACAGTATGATATATAAGTTTAAAAACACTGCAAGATTATTGTGATACTGTACAAGAACACTGCTCCAGCCTCAGCTGTTTAAAATATAGATCTAAGTCAGAAGCAACATCACTACTTTTGCAAGACCTCAGTGAATTTCCTTTACAGCAACTTGTCCAGTGCCTCCCTCTGACATCCACAGCATTCATTGTCCAAAAAATCCATAACCTAATTGAAAGCTATACAGAAAAAGAATCTTGCCTTACTAACTGTTTATATCCTAGCACAGAGAGAGAAATTGACCACTTAATAGCTGTGCTACCTGGGACAGACATCCAAATGTTCTTATCTCCCCAGTCATTTTTCTTCCAGAAATATAGATGCTATTCCATATACTTGATAAGTTCCATAGACTTTTTCATAACTTCCATTCTATCCTTTCTGTGATGTCAACCAGAACTGCTCACAAAGTTCAAACATTAGTCATTAAATGGGCTTATGCAATAGCAAAATGATGGGTTTTTGTTTCCCATTTCTTTTTAACAACTTCTGACATATGCTTTGTTTTGTAGTTTTTTAGAGATTTTTCATAACAGTTGAGTGCAGAGCTGATGTTTTACTGAACTACTAGCGAATTCTCTCAAACTCAAGTCTGTTTGCATTGCAGTGGTCCACTCAGAATCTATCAGTGGTACACAATAAATTTTATCTGTTGATTTACTGACCAGTAGCTGAGCAAAATCAAAATGCCTTAAGTGTATAAATATTCTTCATGGCTTGTGTTAGCTTTATTATTTGCATAGCATAGAAAGAAACAAAGAAACAAAGAAACAAAGAAAGAAAGAAAGAAAGAAAGAAAGAAAGAAAGAAAGAAAGAAAGAAAAGACCTTAAATGCTATATTTTAATTTCAATAACCCAAGAGACATCTATTTACATTCTTTAAGCAGGTTAGACTTACCTTTCACTGTGTAGGAAGAGTACAATATACCTAGAAGATATTGTAGATTTACACATCTTTAAAAAAAGGTAGTGCACACATCATGCATCCAGCATATTTCATGGCATTATCATAGAACCGTAGAATCATAGAATGCTTAAGGTTGGAAGGGACCTCAGAGGTCATCTAGTCCAACCCCCCTGCACATGCAGGGACACCCAGAGCACGGGGCACAGGGCTGCATCCAAGGAGGAGACTCCACAACCTCTCCGGGCAGCCTGTTCCAGGGCTCTGTCACCCTCACTGTCAAAAAGTGTTTCCATAAGTTCCTGTGGAACTTTTGGTGCCTCAGCTTGTGGCCGTTTCCTCTAGTCCTGTTGCTGGCCACCACTGAAAAGAGGCCGCCCCCTCCTCCTCACTGCCTCCCTTGAGGTATTTATACACGCTGATCAGGTCCCCTCTGAGCCTTCTCTTCTCCAGACTGAACAGACCCAGCTCTCTCAGCCTTTGCTCATAGGGCAGATGTTCCAGGCCCCTGATCATCCTCGTAGCCCTGCGCTGGACTCTCTCTAGCAGCTCCACATCCCTCTTGTACTGGGGAGCCCAGAACTGGACGCAGTCTCCAGATGTGGCCTTACCAGGGCTGTGTATAGGGGGACAATCACCTCCCTCGACGTGCTGGAGACGCTCTTCTTAATGCAGCCCAGGATCCCGTTGGCCTTCTTGGCCACCAGGGCACACTGCTGCCTCATGGTCATCTTGTCGTCCACCATGACGCCGAGGTCCCTCTCTGCGGGGCTGCTCTCCAGCAGGTCCAGCCCTAATCTGTACTGGTGTCCGGGGCTATTCCTCCCCAAGTGCAGGACCCTGCATTTTCCCTTGTTGAACTTCATGAGATTTCTCAACGCCCAGTCGTCCAGTCTGTCCAGGTCCCTTTGGATGGCAGCACAGCCCTCAGGGCTACCAGCTACTCCTCCCAGTTTGGTATCATCAGCAAACTTGCTGACGGAGCACTCCAGCCCTTCATCCAGGTCATTAATGAATAAGTTGAACAGGACCAGACCAAGGACTGACCCCTGGGGGACACCGCTAACTACAGGTCTCCAACTGGACTCCACGCCACTGACTACCACTCTCTGCACCCTGCCACTGAGCCAATTCCTAATCCACCTCCCCATCCACTCATCTATCCCACACTTCTGAACCTTGCTCAGGAGAGTGTTGTGAGGGACTGTGTCAAAAGCCTTACTGAAGTCCAGATAGATGACATCCACCACTCTGCCCTCATCTATCCAGCTAGTCACTCCTTCATAGAAGGTGATCAAGTTAGTCAAGCATGGTTTCCCCTTGGTGAATCCATGCTGGCTACTCTTGAGCACCTTCTTCTCCTCCACGTGTCTGGAGACAGCAGCCAGGATGAAAAGTTCCATCACTTTTCTGGGGATGGAGGTGAGGCTCACCAGCCTGTAGCTGCCCGGGTCCTCCTTCTTGCCCTTTTTGAAGACCGGAGTAACGTTGACTTTCTTAAGTGTTGACGTTGGCTTAAGCTTAAGGCTTAAACCAAGTCTTATATTTCATTCCTTATCTGTTTGAGTTGAGGCAATAACAACTCAGAAAGCTTTAATACTCTTTAAAATAGTCATAAAAGACCTATCTGCGATAGCTAAATTACAAGTTAAAGCTGCAAAGAGAGCTTAATCAGTCCAAAGCATTTCAAGATAATAATTTTTAAATAATTTTGCTTGTACTATTAGTGCTACTCCATCTTACCTATACTGTTAAAAAGATTATTTTATTTTCTCTCTTACATGTCTATTTCATGTCCAGAAATTTCAAGTCAAATAACTGTCTTCCTGGATGCACTCTCAATAAGTTGTGTCACACATTTATTAATAAAGTAGAAAGCTGAGTTTGAATGAATCGTTTTGGATGGAGGCAGGATAGTCTTTGAAAAAGTCAATATATAATTGAAAGCACAATGCCTAAGAATTATAATGTCTGTAAATTTAACAAAGCTAGAAACATTTTGAAAAATATATCATTTCTTGTTTGTAAATTTTCTCTTCCTTATTGCCTATGTCCGTCCTTCTGTACTGCCTATGTCCAGCCTAGGATTTTTCTTCTTGTGCATTGACAGTGATAGTAAAGCTGTTTTGTTTATCAGCTCAGTTTAGATAACTGCTGCATCATAAAGAAGTATGTGGACAATTGATTTTGAAAGTCTGAAGAGCGTGAATGTGTATCTTCCTGAATAAATTTAATATCCAGAATGTAAATTATCTCTATTTTTCTAATAGCAGAGAGAGGATTTCATAGAGGTATCTTTATCTATTAACAGTATTTAGTCTTGAATATGGAGAATTCCCTAATAACATTACTGACTATGTATAACAAAATAAGGCCCTGTGTAATTATATTTTCTGCTATTTTTTATACTAAGTGTGTTTCTTTAGATAGTTCTATTCAAATCAATACTACTCTTTCTACCTACAATATATTTCATGAAGAATAACTATTATATGATCCATACACATAGTTGAATGGCTCATCCATCAATTAATTGAGTAGTAGAGGTCTGATTCCTAGTGTATCTCAAAAGAGAGTACACTTGTGTGCTGAAAAGCCCTAAGAAGTTTGAGGGTTTTTTTAACATTTTGCAAATATGGCCTTTGGTGTTCTTTGCTGTTTTTTTTTCTTTGTTGGCTTTTTAATGTAATATAGCTGAAGAAGTTAACATTCGCATTTCTTAAAGTTCCTGAAGTTCATATAGTTATTGACATTCCTGGTAATAAAACAGGGAGAAAGAAAATGATGTAGAGAGCGGTTTTGTTGACTTGTAAACACTGATGGTCTGATTCACTAACCATATTTTTATCTCAGCTGGGAAGATGATGGAGTGACTTAAATTATACTAGCAAGTTCATCCACTCCTCCTGCTGTAGGAATAACTTTTTGCCAAGTATTACCTGACAAAGTGTAAACACCTGCCCCTTCCCTTCCAGGTTAATTCAGCAGTGGCTGATAGAACATGTATAATACTTCTCCAGCTGCGAGTGAGCCTAATAAAATGGTAGCTTAAAAAATATATAGAAAATCTTGAGGTTTTACAGTTTTATTATTTCTAAAAGTAGTTTCTATTTTTCTGGCACTTGGAGTTGCTAAAGAATATCTCTTCTAAATAAACATCCTATCAGAATATTTCCAGTCCTGTATGCTTATTCACACATATACAAGCACAAGGAGAAAAATATGGGAGATGACAACAGTACAGTCTGCTACAGTCTGTCCACCTTCATCACTTGTATTTCCAAGTTGTGTTCTGTCATGTTATGTGTTTGTTAGAACAAATGAAAGAGACAGTGATACATAGAAAATGGAAAAAAATTAACAAAATATACTGGACTTCTTTAGCGTAATTCATGAATTTACTGAGGCTAGGCAAAGGTAATTTAGGAACATGCTTTTGGTGGTTTAAGGGATGAATATCCTTAAAGTGACATGTGAGAATATAGACTATAAGGATCTTGGCAAAAGCTCCTGTAACTCTTATCAACTGTATAACTTTCAATAGTCTTTTCTCAGTTGAGGTAAAAGGAAAAACAAATAATTCTGCAAACAAGCTCTCATTGATATACAAAGAAACCCTAAATTAAAAATAATAAAATAAAATAAAATAAAATAAAATAAAATAAAATAAAATAAAATAAAATAAAATAATAAAATAAAATGTGTAAAACAAAAATAAAAATGTGTAAAACAGCTAGGGTTGAGTGAATTGAAGTCTTGAATATCATAGTTTAACAGAAGACCATGACTTGAACAATGCCCAAAATATCTACATCTGTTGCATAAGATCCTTGCAGTCAAACAACTAAATGCACACACTACTTCCAGTCTGAGTGCCTTATGAGCATATGGTTAAGCAATGTATTTGGTTGCTATTTAGTCATCTCTGGAGCAATGAGCATGTTACCTCTCCTATGGTGCAGATGGGCCTTTGAACACAAGTGATCCTGTGCCTGTTCGAAAATAAAAGATCACCAACCCATTTGATACCGAGTCTGGACCTGTGAAAGACATAGGCATCATTCAACCTTCCAGAGAAATTCACCATAATTATCATAGTTCCATCTTGATGGTGTAACAAAGCCAACATAACTAGGAATTCCCATATTCTTTATTTTTATGAGTACAATAGAAATTTGGACATAGAATCTATGCAAAGGTGGTCAATAAGATTCCATAATAAGATTTTTTTTTTTTTTTTTTAATGAAAACTAATCAATAGGCCTAGTCTTTTACATGCTGCAGAACAATCTAATAACTTAAAGGCCACACAACTTAAAATCCCTTTAAAAGTCTTGGAATCATAAAAAATCATTTGGGATTTATAATAAAAAATAATGCATAATAGTACTGAAACATTTGCTGCTACTTTCTCAATTTATTTAGCACAAAAGTATTATTTCATGCTTAAACAATCTTATTTATTGGGATGAAGCAAACTGTGGGAACAAGCGCTGGCAATTCTTTCAGCACTTCAATGCTTTTCAGTAGTTCAACCAAGATATAGCTGCTCCATAAGAAAAAAAAATGTTCTTGGAACACATTTATAGACTGGAATAAAAGCTGGAGACTATCTTAAAATCTGAAATCAAGAGTCCAGATTTCAACTGGACCTGCTACTTTATGATTAAAAAAGATTTATCAGATATTTGATAGAAACAAAACAAAACCTCTAAAAGGTCTTTTTCTTTTATTGAAAGATGAAATTGGAGTGATCAAAAAAGCAACAAACAGTTGCAGTAGCAATGGCTGTGCAGTGGCTATGGCACGCTGTTAAACTGCCTAGTGCATATTTTTATATGACTTGTTCAGGGAGTGGAAATATCTTTGAAGAAACTTTCTTCTGAAGCAATTCTTTTCTGTTTGAACACTGATGAAGACCTCCTCTCTTCACAAGATTTTTGATTTTTTTTTCAGCTTCTAAGAGGAATTTATGCTGCTCTTTTTATTATCTACTTCGCTCTGCACTGCAGAGTTCACCTCCACACTTTCCTTATGGATGGTCATTTGAACTATCTTAGTGATGGCAGTATGTGGCAGTCACAGATTTGCTGTCTTCTTTATCTTTATCTTCTGTGATTTCTGCACTCAGCCAATTCAGTTTGGCTGCTGTTGTGTTTGTGGTGAGACATGACTTTAACTTTCCTTTCTTTTCTTATTATTTCATCGTATTTCAAATACTTGGGTCCTAGATAATACTGGTCTTATCAATAGACCCACTTGGGTTTTTTTATGCTTCACACTCTCCTCATTCGGTTCTGTTTTAGGGAATCAATCCTAAATCAATCAATCCTAGGGACAAAAGATTCAGTGTTTAAGAGGGGCTGTAGTAACTCTATTAGCTGTATTAGTGTAGAACAAAAGGAAAGGGTTTTGAAGGTTTTGTAGGCTAGCTCTTCAAGCCTAATGAGGGAATTTCTGTAAAATAGTTTATGACAGTTAAGTCATTCAGCTCTCTGGTGACAAATCTGTTATTTATCTTGCCAAAGTGACAAACTTAGATTTCTTATCTCTCAGGATCATTATTTTCTAGTGGTCATCAGTCTGGTTTACTGTAGCTTGAGAATTACCTAGCACTGAACAGATATGTTGAAGAAGTTGCTTAAATCTGAAACAGATTGAAGCAAATCTTCGAAACTGTAGAATTACCTGTTTAGTTGGGGGCCTACTGTGGCACCCATCTTCATGATATCTCATGTTCAAATTTGCTTCTGGGATGCTTAAGTCATGGTTTTTTTTTTTTTTTCTGTATAAGAATTTTAACAAGTGAAAAATGATTCTACCAAGTGCCAGCACTCTCAAATTTGAAAGAGTACTGAATGCATGTTGACAGGGATATACCTCTTCACCTCTCCCTACAGAAGATTCATTTGAAGATTACATCTGCAATTACATGGATTACATACATATGTTGTGACTTGTCATGAGTTTTCTTCAAAGAACCATACCCTCCGCATCAATACCTTTACGTTTTTTTCAGTATATTTCATAAAGCTTTATTTCTATTCTGGTTTGCATGTTGTAGATACACAAGATGATTAGTGCCTCTGACGTTACTCTTTTGCTAATCAGAAGAAATACTAGGGCTTCTCTGCTTTCTTGAGGAATGACCAAGAAAGTGATAGATCTGGAGCATCATGCATAAGCCACCCAAGTTTTCTATTAATCTTTATAGTAATGTATCTCTTTCATAACTGTCTTGCAGACAGCCCAGTTAGTATACATATCTGAGTCTTACTTCATGACAGTCAAGGGTGAGTTGAGGACAACTGTATTTTTTTTCTTGCATTTGCTTTTCTCTCTGTAGCAAGAAGTTTTGCTAAATCCCCTTCCCTAGTTGTTCTCCCATATGTTCACATCAAGTGAAAGCAATAGGATATAGGCAAGTTGGAGGGAGCCAGCTTCAATTAAGGATTTCTGGTTCTACTGTCTGATTTCTGTCTACTCACTCTGTCCATTTAGGTCTGTAGGAGTCCTCTTCCCACATTGAGATCAAATGCTACATCTTCTCATTTCTAAGACCCCTCTGGCCTGCTTGAAATAAGATTCCCCATGGGACATGAGTCATGTTCTTTGGTCTAAATGATATGCTTCCACTAGCATAAAGTTTGTCAGATAATTATGCTCTGTTAAATGAAACAATTTCAGTTTCTTTTCTTTTTATTCCTTCAGTACTTCAAATCTTAAAGTAAAAAAAGTAAAATGTATTCATTCATTCTGCTCCTGTGCTGCCTATTGATACACACTTTAAAGAACAAATTTATTTTCTCTTTCCCCATTTTACAACAGTAAACTCCTGGAATAATAGAAAAATTAGGGAAGGCCTGTTTAGTTTGGAGAGATCGCAGAAGCATGTAACAGTTGACACTGAATGGGACATACAGAGTTCGTCAAGTCCAACTTCTTTGCCCAAAGCATGAGCAACTACAGCAAGTTTCTAATGGGGCACAAGACACTGCCCAGTGAGGTTTTGACTGTCTTCAAGGATGGACACTGCGCACACACTTGGCATCCTATTTTACTGTTTACCATCCTTACAGCAAAAAAAATTCTTCCTATTTTTAAATCAAGTAGCTTACGGTGTTAGTTAACTTAAAAAAAAAAAAAAAAAAAGAAAACAAGATGAGAGGAAGTTGAATACATAGATTTGATTTTAATTTTAAATTTACTGCACTCATTGCAGAAATTTGTATTTAAAAGTATTAAAAAAACTCAAGATAACAGCTAATTTGTGCTAGATATTAATTCACCTAGACATCATTTTAAAATGGCTGTGCCCAGCAAAACTATTATATTTGAGACATGTATGTATTAAGATGACTGTCACATGCAGATGTATTTTGTTCAAAACATTAGACAGGAATTTTATTCAGAATGCAATTCTGCTTGAGTTGGCTTATTCTGTCAGAAAGGACTACTAGTTTTACTTTCTCAATCAAGACGCCTCAATAGTTACCATTTAAATTATACAGAATGTCTCCTCAAATAAACAGCTACTTTTTAAACTCAGTTTAATTCCACAGTCAAGCAAATATTTATTTTCTACATTGAGAGAAACAGGATGCTCTTTTTTTGTGGCATTTAAACCAGAATGTTAACTTAAATAAGACCTGAATTCAGCAAGGTAAACAATTCTGGAAAAAAAAATCTATTTTCCACATTTCTAAACACTGTGCTAAATCACTTATCACAGACCAAGCCAATGCAGATCACAATGAACTGCACACTATAATGAATGACTTTTCTATTCCTGGCACTTTCCTTATTGAGTGGTTTTGCTCAGGAAGCAAATTCATTAGGTACTGAAGTAAAAATGTTTTCTCATGGTACTGTCAAGGCGTCTCTATGGAGACAGTCAGCAGCAGCTTTGTCTTCTTCAGGCATTTTGAAGGACTGGGAAAGAAAAGAATAATGTTGCACTGCACAAATATGGATTTTACACCTTTATGTCATATCTTAAAATATCACATCAATATCAGAGAAGATATAACATTTTTGAATAAAATCATAAAATAATAGCCTAGTACTAGACACTTACCTATTTAGCTTTATAATAGACCGAAAGAACTGATATCTGGAAGAAAACAATAAAGTCCAAAATTTTACTTGGAAAAAAGAGATAATTGACAAAAATCTCTAAATCAGTTTTAACTAATGGCATTTTATACCCAGGAATCAAGATAGAGAAGGAAAATATATTTCTAATGTCAATATGTGACTTGTGCATTTATGAATGTTCTAAGAAATACCTGAATATGTAAGGCTACATTTTGGTTTTTTTGAATGGTAAGAGTCTGAGAACAGAGTCTTAGTTCAAATCAATAGATGTGAACTCAAAATTTATCATTTCCTAATGGTTAATTGCAAGCATTTTTATTGCATTTTATTCCCAATACTCTCACATGCTCCTGTACAAAACAGACTGTTGAGCTATCAAATTCTATCCTATTATAACACCAATTTTTTCACAGATATTTTTATATAGAAAGGAAAAATATAGAAAATGTTCACTGGTTAGTCAAAGTCTGAAATTCTGCTGATAGTTTTTTTGAGAAGTGCTATTTTTCAGCTCTAAGTGTACATGGAAATTAATTCATATAAGTTCTTTTTGAAATGATCTTGCCTTTTTGGTAATTAAGTATTATACAAAATGAATATATAAGAACTCAGAAGGGGATTCGGAAACCTGGGTTCATCCTAAATGTAGCTGAATCTTCCACAGCTTATGAGTGGATTTCTCTTTAACCGTTAGGCTGTTGGATCTTGTGAAATGGAACATGCCCTCCTCTGTTAATTGCACTGAATTTATTTGTGAGAAAATATTCTTCTAGGAGTGAAAAAGGAAAAAATATTGTTAAAAAACACTTATTTCTGTCACTGAATACTCAAAGTGAAAATAAAGAACATACCATTCAATAACACAGTAGAAATGAGTCCAAGATGATACCATGAATTTACTGATTCAAAAAGAGGAATTTCCAGTTCAAACTAGAGAGAAATTATCAACTAATTATATGGTATCAAACATAATTAATAAATAAACTGGTAGATATCTTAAAATTTTAATGTTGGATGTTTGATTTTTCTGTGCCACTACACTTCTGAGTATGGATAACATTGCAGCATTACATATGACTGACTGATTTTATCCACATTTGTAACCACAGTTGCAAAGAGCATGCAGGTTAATTGTATACTTGTACAAATTGAGTGAAATGCTAAATATTAAAATAGAATCCCCTAAGTCAGGCAAAGTGACTTACAGTCAGTGGAGCAGTCTTATTTTTCATAAGAAGTAGTGGTTTTCAGCAGCAACAGCCTTGAAGTTATCAAGTCATGGCATGGATAATATTTGGAATACCTGTGATACTTCAACAGTATTGCCCAAATAAAACAACGTGAAGTCAAAATGTGGTGAAAATATTATTTCATTCCCTTTAAAATTTCTAATTGCAACAGTGAGTTTGCACTATATTTCTAGAATGTAGGTGCTGAAGATAATTAAATGTCATAAATGAAGAAATTATTTGAAACAAAATCAGAAAGATGAATATGACAATCAAATTCCCTATGAAGCCTGTATTTTTAAAACTCTTAAAATATTTTTGTATTTGCTTCTGAAAACTGGTCTTTGACTCATTTGTCACACACATATTAAAAATAAAACCTGAAATCTTGTTGTACCTGTATACTGCTAACATGAATTCTAGCTATGAAATCTTTAATTGGGGATATCAGAACACTCATTGATTATAATGTAACAGTAAAATTTGTCTTCACTTAGAAAAAAAAAAATTGGCATTTAAACAAGACAATCAGAGCCCCCAGCCAGAGCTCAGATTCCGAAAGCATGTTACTGTATTACCTGTGTGACTTCGTGTAAGGGACAATGTCCCACTCTGCATCATTATACTTTATAAATAAGAAGTGAATGAAAAAGGGAAAAAAAAAAGTTATATATGTATTTGGCGGCCCCATTTTCATATCAGTTAAAAAAAAAAAAAAAAAGAGTAAAAAGGAAAAAGAAGGAAAGCAACTGCAAAAATGCCTTGATGCTGAGAATGGCTCAGCTGAGAGAGTTAAATATCTGAGCAAGCTAATAGGGAACTATAAAAAGTAAGGGCTGGAAAAACTGAATAAGCAAGGCTAAATTTGCCTGTGTCAATTCCCTATACAAGTAAATCCAGTAGCAGTGGAAATATATTGGCTGGAATGAATGAGAGTCATACGATTAAAGGCAATACTTGGAGATTAGAAAGCTTACTCAATCAAGTCATAGACTGCGTACATGTATCGAGGAAATTCATTTGAGTTTGGACTATGCTTAAATGTTTCATTAGTGTATTATCTCCAGAGCAGATGATTGTCTTTGCTAACATATTTTCTTTGTTGTTTATACGGCTAATGTACCAGAAAATTTAGTCTTATGTTGATGTGAGAGCTGCACTTCTGGTCTTTCATCCTGATCTTTTTGTCTACATTTTTTAACATTTGTCTACATTTGGTGTAATCTTCTTCAAGAACTTACTGAGCAGGCCAGAGCCTGCTCTATTACAGCATGTAAAAGACAGACTTTAGTCTTTAGATAAGACAGTCTTTAGTCTTTAGATGAGATAGTAAGGAACATAGTAAGGAAATAAGTTCAATAGGAGATGGAACATAAGCAGAAATAAATTTTAAAATGATGAGTAAAAGTAGCATTGTGATTATTAGAAGTAAGATTCTAGCACATTAATTTACTTTCCTTGTTCCTTCCTTTCCTTTTTCGTTTCGTTATGAGTGTTGCCTTTAGAATAATTCAGTCTCCATGTAGAATAACTCACTGTTACAAATAAGCATACCAATATCTGCTTCTGGGGAAGTGAGTGACATAAACCTCTGCCATCCATGGAATGTTAAAAAATCCTGATTAAAAAAAAAAAAAAAGGAAAAAGAAGAAAAGAGGATTCATGCCAGTGTAATATGCAATTAAGGAAAGCATTCATTATTTTAATAGAGCAATAAAATTAATTAAAATGGAATTACTTTTTAAAATTACTTGTAAATATTTAGTTATTTTTAATAATTTGTCCTGTCTCTTGACAGTTTTTCTTCCTCTTCACTTTATCCAAATGAAGCACCTTAAGAAGGAAATGCAATTTTTTTCTAAGCCTAAGCGACATGCATATAGCACAGATCAAAACAGGAGGAAGGATGTTCAGTCACAAATCAAAGAATGTAACTAGTAAAAAGAATGACCTGCACTATTTCCTCTCTCTATATATACATATATATGTATATTTATGCGTGTATATATATATATTGCATTTTAATGTAAGAAACCTTGTTTTTCCAGTCAAAAAAGAGATAGTAGAACATAAGAAAATTCCAAATGAAAATAATCCCTAACTTACAAATTTGACTGGAAAAAAACAGTGGTTTTCATCTGTGCAACTGTAACTGATAGGAAAGGTCGCCTGACTTCATTCTAATGAGACTACTTCTCTTCAAGATCAATATCCACCAATACTGTAGACATTTTCATAATTTTCTAGTGGGTTCAGGAGTTCTGGGTTCAAGCAATCAGCCCAGAGCATGTACCAGAATCTCTTGAACCTTTAGCCTCTTCTGGTGCACTGTCTGGACCACACAGCTGAAATAAGGGCTCACTGTTTCTCCCTATTTGATACAACAGATAATGTGTTGGAGATCTGCAATCACAATGAGACATTTGAGATGGTAAATTGGCCATGTCCCTGGTTTTGTTGCAATCCATTTAGTTGACTCATCTTGAACCAGTATGTGGTGAAATGCAATGAACTTATTTCCTCATAACATCCTAAGTACGCTTCACACTTACTAGTACATATAACAGATGAAAATGTAAATATTACTTGGCTTCTTCAAATACACAAAAGTATCCTTGCTGGATGAAGGATCGCATCTGTTTATGAGTAACTTGTAGACATCTAGTTTCACTGAGGACTAAACTCCCTTGCTGTCCTTGGTAACTCACCCATATGTGTCAGTATAAAATATGATCTTACATTCTATAATTTATTTTGAATATATAGAAAATTGTTGAACAGGAAAAATATACATACCTATTTTCTTGTACTGGACTGAGATCAGACACACCAGTCATCTGCAATATTGATTCTCAGTTTCTCCTATATGTGCTAATATGCATAAACTTCCTCTTTCCTACCTATCAATAATGTACCATTAGTTTTAGTTATTCACTTGTCTTTCTTAAATTACTTTATTTCAGATCTACTATCAAGAAAAACTCTATCAAGTTTTATTAAATGCATATACAATTATCTATTGCATCAGAACCATTAAATGGTCAAATTCTACATTGACTCTGAAAACAGGCAATTTCTTCAGCTTCAGGTTATATCCATTGTAGTTCCAAGCTCCAATTTGTCCATATTTCATTATGCTTTGTTGCTCATTTAGCATGGCTATGTTAGAGTGATTTCCAAAGTCTTGCTAGTACTGCTCACACTATTTCATTTTCTTTTTGTGTCTCCCAGTCTGCAATCTTACTGTGACTCTCAGTGAGGCCATTTCTGAGAGAGAGAGATGGTTGGCTTCCAGTCCCCAAAGTTATTTTCCTCCCACTCCCTTTCAAAACCAACTGTTCCTGTAGTAGAATTCTCTCTCATCTGGCAGCTGCTAGTGCTGTTTCTTGAGTGGTTGTACTGGTGTGTGCTCTCACTGAGATATTGCCCATGAACCTCATCATATTCCTCTTCGGATGTCTTGGCCAGATTCACTCCACAGCGAAATGCCTTATGGCATATCATTTTTGTTCAGAGAGACTGTAATATTTCAGACTCGTGTACAGTGAATGGTAGAAATTCTGCATCAGGTTCCGTTCATTCACTCTCTTTCACTCCATGCTATATTTCTTGTTAATTCTGGGTTTTCTGTGCCAGTTTGCCGCTTTGCAATCAAAAATGTGGACTTGCATATTTCTTACATCTCTTAAAGAAAGGGCAATTTCTTCTGTAAATTCAGAGGTTGAAAAAAGAAGCAGTAAGGAGGTTTTTGGTAGATGAGAACTAAGCAGCCAAGCTGCTAACTGTGGTAGACCTGGGGTGACTGAAGTACTCAGGAGCTTTTGAATGGTGTTCTGCTTCTGTACTAAGCTGGCCCTGTTTCAACTTGCAACAATATGTAAAGTGAAATTTCAGTCCTTTGCTCCCAACAGTCATATCCTGCAAAAAGAGAGGTTTCATTTCAGATTGGAGCCAAGCAGTGGGCATTCACCTGACAGGTAGTGCCAGGGTTAGGATTTCAGATTCCAAATAGACTTAGTAATGTATGCTGCCTCCACCTAAGACTGCCTGTCCTGCCGTTTCTGAGTCTTGGGAAACAGTCTGTCTGACTGCGAAAGAGCACAGTTCTCCTTGATTGGCACCTTATACACCTCGGTATAGTACATATATATCATATGCTGATATATATATACATTCATATATATACATAGATATTATTTGGGCTGCAAGCTGCAGAGGTTCAAATATTTATCTCAAAACAGAGTGGGAATCTAAACTAGTAAGTCTCCTAGTTCAGAAGAGCTTTTTTTTTCCGCTAGACCATTAACTGATTAGCAGTAGCTTCTTTCTGCTGCTCCTTGGGTGTTTTCTCATACTTATTTTCTTTTTCTTTATTCTAACTAATGAAAAGTAGTATTTATGCATGCCTATTGCAGTATTTCTTATTATAAAGATAGGCTGCTGCCATTTTCTGGTAGTTGTAATGATGGAACTTAGCTTGTAATTACATACATTCTAACCTACTGTTTTTATCTGTTTGTTTGTTTTTGTTTAATTGAGAAATTTGCAGTATCACAATTCTGAAAACTGAATTCACGATATCACAATTTCTGAAAACTAGAAATTCAGTATTGGTCCTGTTCAAATGCACCATTTCTAGGAAAAATCCTGCCTTATGTGGAGTGGTCATTTGTAAAATGTGAGTTGGAACAAGATTCTTTGCCAGTTAAAGTCAAAAGAAACTTTTTCTGGAAAAGGTAAGGTGTTTCTTATGGAATCTGCTGTAAGCCAAAAAATGTCATGATCAAATAAATACAATGACATTACCCATAATTCTTGTTTGTTATACTCTTAGTTTTACTCTTAGTTTAAATGTTTTACACATAAGAATATGGAATGCCAGATTTTTGGGGGGAGAGGAGGAAGGATATATTTGTATGTTTTGTGACATGAGGTATAATGAGAGTCTCAGTGATTCAAGTTTTCCTGGTCAATCTTAAAAGTGTTTTGATTCCACCCCAGTCTAGAGTTATTCCAATATTGATGAACTGTTGATTATCATGATTTTGAAGTTTTTTTTAATAGCTATTATAACTAATTTGCATAAAACACCTATATATTAGCATAATCTAAAGTAGCTTCTGGTGGCGAATTTCATCTGGATCATTATTCCTAAATCATTCCTTTCTCTTAAGAGTTAAGACTTTAAAATCATGGCTGCAACACGGAGCCATCCAAACATCTTGGACTGGGCCATTGATTTATTATTGTGCTTAGGTTTAACATATTATATTCTCTCTTTTGGAAACTCTCTATCCAATATTCTATTGCAATTTCACATTCTTAGTGAAAAATGAGTATAGCAAATTTGAGAGACATTTATAGAGCATTTTAAAATCCTGCATCAGGCTAAAGCTTACCTAAAGCTCCCTACTCTTTTGCCTGCACAAATCTAACCTTTTCAAATACTCCAGTAAAAGCCTATTTGGCTCTGTTTCTACTAAGTAGCTACCAAGCATCAACTTCTCCAGAAAAAAAAAAAAAGTGTGTGTGTCACCTGTTACCCACTGAGAGCTCCTTTATTCCTGAACATATGGGCCTGTCAAAATCAGTTCTGTTAGCTTCAAAGGATGCCAAATTTGGCATAGAGTCACTGTCAGTGCCATTTTCGCTTGCTACACTGTAGATCATTGTAGGCCTTTCTTTTTGTTTTTCTGAGTCATAATGGAGACCAGAAAAGAAACAAAAAAAAAAAATGCAGTTTAATAAGATTAATTAATGAGTGGTTTGATTTAAATAAATTGTCAACTTCTACACATTTATTTCATTTCATTCATCACATTTATTAGAAGGTTTCTTCTTCTGTATCTTATTTTTTGTGAATGTCCAACACAATACTCTAGTCAATCTACAGTATTGGTATCTAATGGTATCTAATATGAACTATATTGATACTAGACGATGGATAAGTACAGTGTCTAATAGCCACCTGTGATTTTCACCGATTTATGATACTTAGCATTAAAACATCATGTTAACCTTTTTAATATTTGTTATGGAGAATATGTACATGCTTTCTAAGGGTCTCATTACAAAATCTGAGTTTCTTTTTTTTTTTTTTTTTGGTGGTAGTAGTTATTTTTACTTAGAGCAGAGTTAAAGAAATACAAAATCTGGTGCTATTCCAGTTATTATTCACTATTCATTAGGCTATAGTAAAGATTTTTTTTCCTTTTTTTTTAGTTTTATTTCTCTCATACTTCTGTGAAAGGAATACAGTAAAATTTTCATGATGTAATAATTATGAAGTCTTTTCAGATACTTTTATGATACAACTGTTCATGTGTGTTTTGCAGGGGAGGTTTTTGGGACAAGAAAGTAGTCTAAACTGTGCTTATCACTGTTTTACAAATAGGGCATCAATTTTAGGTATTCCAACTACTTTCTGTTTTCTGTTGGAAAATTAATTACCTCTCACCAGTGTGAGGGCAGAGTATCATTACACTGTCACATGAAATGCTCCTCAAGAAACAACAAAAAATCCAGATTAAAAAGCTGATTAAATGCAATATTAACTAAATAAGGATGTTTTTATAGGAATGTCAAGATTATGATCAAGATTAAACACCTGCAAACATATCACTAAATACAAACATCTCAAATCTTATCTGAATTCTATCATATCCTTTATATTTGTATTTTGTGAAGAAATTGTAAGATTTCTCAGTGAAGAATGGTGGAAAAGTTGACTTTTTTCTTTCCCCTAGCAACAAGCTAACATTAGACATCAAGTAGTACTCTGTCAGAAGCTGTCATACCATTCCGTAATGTATGTGCAAGATGAAGATAGGACTCAATATGGTAAATGTATTTATCAATGACAAGTCAAATACATAACAAAAATAAGCTAATTCCTTATGACTTAAATTTATTTCATGCCAGTTCATCTCTGGATTTATCTGATTTATCCTGGATGAACTTCATAAATCTCCAGAAGTGAGCTTTCGCAATCCAAAAAAAAAAAAAAAAAAAAAAACCCAAAAAAAAATAAAAAAAAAAAAAAAAAAAAAAAAAAACTAACCTCATATTCCTCTATATTGCACCTCCAAATTCCATATTTTAGTGGAGTATTGAAGGTATAAAATCAGTCATGAACTGGCAGCTTTGGAATATATGTTCAGTTAAACATCCATCTATTTTGTGTGCTTTAAGATATGTTAAGTAAATTGATGAATAATTTTTTTTTAATATGATATCGAGTCCACAATTGCACCAAATGCAAATGTGAACAGAATGTTCAAGAAATCGAAGATTAGGCTAAACATTGAAATACATGTTTGAACAGGTTTTAAGCACTGAACTACATGATTATATGGAGGACTTGAAGGAGGAAATGATCCATTTTTCATGTGCTGGTACACTTAAATAACAACGCTGTTGTTATTTAGGTTCCTAAGGCTCCTAAGAGTAGGATTTTTTCTCTTTGAGAAAAAAATGAGATCACAAGAGTAGGAGTCATTTTGAGAATCTGTGATGCTCTGTACCAAAGGGCATGGAATTTATGATAAATAAAGGTCAATTCCTGTGGTGCTTTTCTGAAGATGTTCAGATATTAAAGCTTATGTTGATGTAGCATAAATACAGATTCTCCTCCCAATAAGGAATAATCCAGGACATGAACCAAAAATTGTGAAAAGCAAAATGTTGAAATTAAATTCAAACTCTAATGCCTATGCATTTACTATTGCATGTAAATTCTGCAATAAATCATGAGTTTAAATTGTTTCAAAATGAATCTAAGATTAACTTGTCTTTAGTCAAGTATCATCTTCTATAAATAACATTATGATGTTGCACATTTTTGTTTGCAGCTTTATAGTCCAAATCTTCATAATATCAAGTTAGTTTTAAACCAAAGAAGTAATAATGTAAATTTAACTTGAATGAAATGGTAAAAGGAATGCTTCAATTTTAAATCATTCTGTAAGAGAGTTTTTGAAGTATGCAATCTGTGGGGTAGATTGGTTACTGACTTTTGCAATGATAATCAACTGAACAGTTAAGAATCAAGCCAAAATAATGACTTTTTTTTTTCAGAATTTTTTAATAGTTTGTCCTGTAATTAATGGGGCAATCTGACCATAAATGCTGATGCTAATAATGTCCCTTCATACTTCACCACATTCAAGAAAAGATACTAAGAAAAATAGTGTAATTATTTTAATGCAGAGAAAAGAAAATGGATATATGTACTTCTCAACATATATACAACTGTGGCTCTCCCAGTTTATTTTTAGACTTCAAGCAAATTCAAGAGCTTTTTGTTCATTATTCTGAAGTTCTCTGACAATGTTACTTTGAGGGAATTCCTGTTCATGTAGATTTTTTTTTTCTCAGTGTTTTCTAGAATATGCCTGTTTAGCAAAATTATCCTGCAGTTCCAAATTTTAAATAAAATGGCATTATTCTGACACTCATATTTTGTCAAGCTTAGCTCTTAGCATACAGGCTAGGATTTATTAATATATCTTCAGGATGTCAAAACAACCATCTACATTTCTTCAGCATGTCAAAAGAGCCATTTACATTTTCAGAGGAGTTATGAGAATATGTAAACTGTTTAAATAAATTAATGATTCCATAGAAAATACATTATTCCTACTACTCTAGGATACCATCATATTGTTTAGGATCACCTGACATAAAGGTAGATGATAATGATATCCATGAAGATTATACCAAAGAAAGAAGGAAAAAAAGACTATAGAGTACAGTTAACCTGTAAAACACAATAAACTAACATAACCTCTAGGACACTGCAATTTAACAAGGGCCGATTCATCGGAACTCCTGCATATATTTGAAGAGTTGATTGAGCATCCTTCAGCTGAGTATTTTGATCAGGAAGATGTTTTTAAGATGGCAATACATACCTAAAAAAAAAAAAAAAAAAAAAAAAAAAAAAAAAAAAAAAAAAAAAAAAAAAAAAAAAAAGAAGGAAAAGAAATGGCTAAATTGTTCAAGTATTTCATTTTTTATGGCATTTACAGTTCTTTTTATTTTTTCCTTCTCTTTGCATTTTCTTCTTTTAAATTTTTCAGTCTAATAGTGGTCACAGTATTTTTCTAACCAAATTTTATCAACAAAAAGCTATTTCTTTCTTCCTCCATTCTCTTCTTATTCTTTACCACTTTGCATGGTCCATATAAAGCAGCCTAATATTAAAGAAGTAGATGAAAATGAAGAGTTCTGACAGGGGTAAGTGCTGAGAAAACTTTTGTCTACATGTTTTTTTCATCTTTAAATGAAATACTGTCTTCTAGCCCTCTATTCTGCTCTCCATTAGTAAGTGGAGGTGTTGTCCTGCTGTTGGTTAGAAACATAACTTAAGGATGACAAGTCATCTTCCCTGCTCTTTGTTCTCTCTCTTCCTTTCAACAGTGTGAGACCTGGAAACTGATACATACTCACTAGTAAATATTGACTGTTGAAAAGCCATTTATTGGCTTTGTTTTGCTTGGTTTAAAAGACTTTGAAGGAAGAGGAGAAGATGGATTGCCTAGTTGTTGTTAGTATAGTATATATTTCTACACTAAATGTGTATGAAGAGTAAAATCAACTTGTGTAGTCTTAACTTTCAACTATGTCTAATGTCACTCTGACAAAGTCTATTGATATTGATATTTTATTCTGCAGCCAGAGCTTTTATGTTGCAAGTTTTTCCAGTATTGAATGCTTTTTTTTCAAGCTTATCATCACACCATTTCCACACTATTTTTAAATCCAAGTTGTTGAGAAGAATATTTTAAAAGCATAAGGATAGAATGTCAACACTGTAAAGTGATTCAAATAACAGATAGTTTGGACTGAAAAGGTCCACTCTTGCCCACTCTTGTGAATCCACAAATCACTAAACAAGAAGTTGGAATTTAATCTTCTTTGTCAGCACCTACTTTATATAGAGTAGGCAAGATTTCAATGTCAGTTTAAGAAATTGCCTATTTAAGAACAGTGCCTTTATTTTTTAATTGACTTTCAAGACACCAGAACGGCTGACAATATTTTTTGATGAAAATATGTTATCTATGTCATCCTCACTACTAATTGACTGGCTAATAGAATTTAAAATTCCTACACCTTAAAGAAGCAAAAAATGTCCTTTCTTGTGGATCTTCCAGTTTTATGTTTAGTTTGTATTTCATAATGCATTTGAAAAGTTTGAATGAATAGAACTACCTGTGACATTAGGGGAAAATTAACTTTAATTTATTAACTATGTCAACAAAGATGAGTGTAACCTTCCTCATGCTTAATAAGATGGAGCTTAGATAATATTGAGCACTCTGAAATTCTTTTTTTCTTTTTAAATTAAAATTTAACTATGAATCTCAAATAGGAAGCAGTTAGCAAATGGAGTGGACAGAAGAGTTCTTCACCTCTCAGTAGAAACTGACTGATGTGGTAGACTGCCTCTTTAAGCTACTGAATTTTTCTGTGTTTGTATTTGTGCAGGATCTTATTTCTACAGCATGCTGTCAGCTTTGTCACATCAAATGGAAATAAGATTAGAATGCATATTGTTTAGTACTATACAAAATAGCCTGTCATATTTACCTACATACTGCAACAGGCTGAGGAACTGCAGACAATACATTTAGATTTTTAAGCTGTTGAAAAAGGAATATATTGTTTGAATATGTGTATAGTATATTTTGGAAATCTCGGGGCTGAGACAGCACATATACAAGTTTTTTTAAAAAAATATTAAAAAGAAAGAAAAAGAAAGAAAACATATTGATCTTCTATCATTAAAAATATAGTCCTAAGATCTGGGTTTTTTTCAAGTCATTTGTTACTTTCTTAATAGCAGAATGATTTGTTTCAATGCCATAATCTCTTCAAAGATGGATATTTTTTTCCTATGGCTTATGTAGTATACCATCTATAATACTGTCAATTAATACAAAGTGATGTGACTAATAGCAATTACTCTGATGCCCTGATATTTATGCTGCTTTCTTTAAATGTTTTCTGGTGAAATTAACTCATTTCCAAATGAATACAGATTCCCTTTCAAAATAAGTCTGTTTTAAATATGTTGCCTTTTTCAGACACTTTTATTTTTCCATTGAGTGAAGCTTAGATGTTGTGAGAGGTCAAGACAGAAAATTTATTTGCAACAAGTTAAATATTATCAGTAAAATTATTGAGCTATTTTCTAATTATCATTGTATTAATGATTATATGTTGTTTTTTCTGACTAGTCCAACAATTTGAAATTGAGAAAGACTTCTTTGATCACAGCATGTGTAGGTATCCTGCTATGGCTGTAAAGTTGTTTTAAAAATTTTTTTAAACAGTCCAATTAGTCGATAGACTAGAAGCTTTTCTTCCCAGACTTGTTTCTGAAAGTTTGATGCTTCTATTTGAGGAAAGGTTCTAATTGTGTAGGATTTACACTCTTCAAAACTATAAAATTGTGCATTGGGTTACTTCACGTTATCCATATAAGATGGAAAGCTAAGTCACTTTATTTTCTTTTCCTTCACCATTAAGGTAAAAGATGCTCTTCACTGTCCTAAAAACACAATTTTGAGTGGCCCATCTAAAATCTCCAATTAAAATTTTTGGTTTCTTGTCTGCTTTTACTTAGTGGCATAATGTCAACCCAAATTTAGAAATAAATGTAAATTAAGCTTGTGTATCAGAAATATTCTGCAGGATCCTTACTTCTACAGTCAAGGCAACTCTGTCTTCGAGTTGTGTTGTTGTTGCTGCTGCTGCTATACATTTTGCTTCTGATAATCTCACTCCTTTTTGAAATAAGACATTTTCCTTCTCCAGATAAGGATCCTCTTTAAAATATTATGGATTCCACAAGCGTTTCTGTTGAACATACTTTAGAGCACTTTACAAGGGCATGGCATTCTTTTTTTTTTTTTTTTTTTTTTTAATTCTGCAATACTTGATATCCATTCCAAAAACATGCTACTTATTCTTTTATGAACGTACACTTGGATAGCAATGCTTGCCATCAATTTGTAGAGGTCTCTGATGGTGTTATGCACTTCTGAACTTTTATTGCATTGTTTCTAAGGTTGAGAAAAATGTCTCAATTTTTTGGCCTTTCAAATAAAAGCAAAATGGAGACTGTGCCCTTTGTTTTCTTCTATTGTCCCACTGGCCTCAAGTATATAACATTTAATCTTCCAGAATATTCTGTTCCTTATATTTTTATTAGAAATGTCACAATGTGACATGTTATCCATGAATAAAAGAATACTTCTGAACAGCTAGAGTCAAATTGTATTATAGTGAAATCACAGCAGCATCTTTCTGCCCCTTCAGTTTGTAGAGTAAAAAAAATGCAATTAGAAAATGTTCTTTTTTTTTTTTTTTTTTTTATTTAATTTTGACTTGTGTCCAAATATAAACAAAACAATAAAGGCAGAAATGAAAGCTGCATTTCTTGAAGTCTGCTGGAAGGACCAGGGAGAAGGGACCTTATTATACTTCAGTACCCTTTAAAGAAAACTGCCAATGCATGGATTTCTGTCTGGCAGCAGAAATGAATCATGTTTATCCATCTTGTAGCTTAAACTCCATACTGTCTGAAGAGGAGGAGATCAAAGGCTTGTTTATCTTGATAGTCTCACTTAACATATATGCAGGAAAGAATATAATAACATGGTAAACTCACTTTACCAGAAAAAAATCTTCTAACCTTCATCAATTTTGGGGTCTAGGATTCATGAGCTAAAGGTATGGTGGTGAAGTACTTCATAACTTATAATACTTTGCTCTTCTTCCGTTAGTTTTTCTACTGTCTTTAAAAACCCTTAAATTTTGCATTCAGGTGGAACCTATGGCAGAGTTGCACAGCTCAGCTACTTAACATGTGAAGAATGTTTCTTTTTGTTTCCTACTGAACCTCCCTCCTGGTAACTGTTTGTGAAGTCTAGCTGTTTCTGAGTGGTAAGAGGCAACACATAATTCATTCTTATGCTTTCCATGCCATTCATGATTTTAGAAATCTTACTCCTACAGTCATCTGTTTTCCAGGCTTGAAGAGCTTTAGCATGTGTAATCTCTTCCAGTATGGAAACCATGCTTTTACTGTCCTCTGCCAAACGTTGACCTGATGCTTTCACAGTACTATCTGTTTAGGGAGACAAGACCTCATTCCTGAATAGCCTTAAAATGTCAATTGCAAGAAAATCATATATGTGAAACATGTTTTTAGCTTATTTCTGTGTATGCTCTTTCATATTTGCTACACTGAGACTAATCTACCATTTCAACACCTAATCATTCAGGGTTGTATAAGTTTAATTCTCCATAGTTTGCTTTTAATCTTTACCATCCTGAATAATGAGAACTGATTATTAAATTTCTGCTTCTTAATTATTTATTTGTTTCATTCATATTTATTCATTCATATTCCTTCATTTAGATCATTCTCTTCTTTTTCTCATGGCTACTTCTTAAGACCCAAGTAAGACAGCAATCTGTAGAAAATCTTTAATAATCTCGGCAAGTTATGTCAATCAGACTAGATTTTCTCATATTTTTCTTGATCTTGCTA
The DNA here is from genome assembly GCF_003342845.1 of Nothoprocta perdicaria. Classification (NCBI taxonomy): domain Eukaryota; kingdom Metazoa; phylum Chordata; class Aves; order Tinamiformes; family Tinamidae; genus Nothoprocta; species Nothoprocta perdicaria. The sequence continues at coordinate 1,755,327 of NW_020455810.1, forward strand.
GAAATTTACAATGGGACTTTCAATATTTTCAAAACATGTTAGCTCCTCTCTTATCTTTTTATGGCCACTAATTTTTCATTATATTTTTGATCAAGTACTGATATCAGACTTAGTGGCCTATAATTTGCCTCTTTAAATTTCTTTAGAAAGAAAAAAGGCAACATGATATTCACCTTCCCATCCTTTGCTATCAAGGCATTTTTAAAACAAGAGATTATATAGAGAAGGAGTTGAATGGAAGATTACAGTGAGAAGCTAAGTCTTCTTGCTGTTTCCTCTCTGGAGGAGACAGACCTCAAGAGAACTAATATTCTGATGATAACTCCAGCAGAACAGAGCAATATATTCACCTTGATGCCAGTGTAGAAAAGTGCTAAAGAAAGAAGGAAGGTATAATGACAAGAGTTTCAGGGAACAAGCCCTGGTAGGATGAAGGTAAGCTGACACTCTGAAAACTCCTTACAGGTTGTTTGGAAAGTGGCTGTAGGAGCTTTTAAACTAAAAATGTCTTGTTATTCTGCATCATAGACAGAAACAAGATGGAAAAAAAAACGAAGAGAAAGAAAATGGGCTTTGAAAATTTTCTGGAGACATGTCATGGAGTGTTCAGAAATCTCTAGGCCTCCTTCTTCACAGAACTACATCATAACAATTCTTTATTTTATTTCATACTTGCTAAGAGAAAGGCTTAGGAGAACAGGAGAAAATACTTCTTTAGCCCTAGGAGTGCCTAAATTCTCTTTAGGTACCTAACCTAATTTCTTTCTTTGAACCACATCAATCTTATATGTCCAATTCCTGCAAAGAAGCTTTAGACTTCAGATGTAATACCTGAGAAGGGGTTTCTTTAGTAGCTACATAAGGTGTTCAGGTGTTTATTACTACATTCTGTTGTTTTTTTTTCCTCTACCTCAATATATTTGAAGATCAAATGTGATCAGTCCTGCACTTAGTTCTTCTTTTACTTTATGTATCTTGAAATACTATTTTTTGTCCCTGAGTCTTCATGAAATGATGTTGCTTATCTAGACATGTTAAATTCACTGTACCTTCAGCTTATGAGTTAGCTTTTATTAAAATGCATTTATTTCAATGTCTAAGGTATATAATTTTAATATTTTTGGAGATGCACTTTTTAGTGAATACTGCCAGGAGTTGTTTAGTTTTTCTGTTCAAAAGCCTTGCAGAAAGCTATTAAAAGCTATTGATTGTATAACACTCAAGGAGTCTTTGTGAGAGGTACTAGAGGACTGTATTGTAGCTGGACTCTGGACTGTAGCTGGACTGTAGCTGGAAAAATCCTTTGCAAGACAGTACTCTGTGTCTAAAATGTAAGTTTTAACTCTCTTTATACTTTGAAACTGTCTGTAATAATGTGTACATTTACTTCTTTAAAGTAGTTTTATCAGGTAAAATCCCATCATCTGTTATCAAAAATCATGTCTTGGGCTTAATGTGACTGTGCAGCTTAAGTTTTGAACACATGTGTACTATAGATGTGTGCTTTCTAAATACAGTAGATAACACTCAAACACACACCTTTCGATCATTGCTCAAGTTTGAAAGATGCATTTGCTTCTTGCAGTGACCAGATCACCATATTTTTTTTTTAATTTTATTACCTTACACAGATATTGATGAATCACAGTCCTAAGGGAGTGACATATGTATATATAATAATATTCAGAATGATATATATTTAATTATACTTTGTAAAAGAGAAAGGAAGCATATAATGCTGATTTAATTTGAAGGACTTACCAATGAGCTGAGATTTTGATAGGAAGATACTTTCTATCTCAATAATGAATAAGGATAGAAGTTAGGATTAATTATGATGAAACAAAACATTGCCATATTTGTTTCAAGACAGTGAATAAGAACTCTTATAATTTTGTAGCTAAGAGTTGAAGCTGATAAAATACACCATATCTGTACCTACAAGTGTTAATGTTTGCAGAATGTTACATGTCTGGAGCATTGTTTTACTTCCTTATTTTACTAATTTCCCATTAAAAGTACAAATTAAAACAGTATATGTAAATAATAGATGTTAATGCAAAAATAGTAGGAAGAAATTCATCTGCAGGCTCAGTAACAAAGGAAGGGTATTGCTGCACTGATATGGAGCCTTGCAAGCTAGGAAATTGCTATGTCTATTGGGTGACTTGTGAGACTCATCCCCAGAAGAATCTGATATGTGAACTTCACAAATAAGGTGTCTAAGGTGTCTACTTATTAATCTGACAGTGCATGTAAACCTTATCTTAACAGGGGCAAGAAGTTTATTTCTAGCTAATTAGACAATACTGAATGAAGGGTCAGTGGAAAACTTCGAAATGTCTTTCATATCCAAAGTTGAAATGAAATATTTTTATTTTCAACACCTGAATTTCTCCTGCTGTGCAAAATCTTCTTCTAAATTCTCATGTCAAAAAGTAGTTCTACGGTCTTGGAAGGCATTATGGTATTTAGAATTTACATTTAAACTGTTTTTTTTTTAATTTCCATTACCTGAAATTCCTTTGACCTCTGGCATGCCTACTAACTTTGACCTCCCTTTACCTCTGGTTTAGCAACCAGAGCTGGTAGTCTGCTTCTCTCCTCAAAAGCACAGATTCAGATGCTGGCACTTTGTGGATGTCTCCTTTCCAGCTTGCAAGTACCACTTTAAGGAAGGTGTCCTTGGCCTCCCTGTGTCTGTCTAATTTTTTCTTGTGGCTTACAAAATTTAAAAGATAAGCCTATATCCTGATTCAGTAGCCATCTCTCTACATTATCTGATACGATAAAGTACTAATTATTACAGGAAATAAAAACAAAATAGAAATGGTAAAAATCAGTGCTTTTAGTGGTGTCTTAACTCTTTGCAAGTTTTGTTTATTTGCTTGAAAATTCACTCGAAAAAGCTATTTTTCTAGTTTAAAATATAGACATTAATTTTTGGAAACTCTCATGACCTAAGGGCTTTCAAAGGGACTTGCAGGATAATTTCAGTAAGATTTGAGTATCTGTCTGTCACTACTATCTGAAACATCTGATAAGCATCACCAATCCACTTCCTTGTTAAATAATTTCATGAGAAAATGTCTTTAAAATTTTTATTTCAAAAATAATTTTGAATAAAGTTACATTTATTTGTTAGATTCATTAAAGTAACACACTGAATTAACCCAGCAATATTAAAAGGCACTAACAGTAAAAGCAATTTTCAAATAATGATTATTCTTACATTATTTGATTTAATATCTTAATTTTTATTCTTGCTTAAGCATTTTACTAACTCAGAGCCTTGGCAGGTACCTACAAATCAGATAAGAGCTGCTTACCATACAATTTTCTTTTCAATGCCAAACTTGAATTATAATATGGTACCAGGACTTAAAAGTTACCTTTATCAAAAGCATCTACAACTGACCTGTGAAACAGTCTGAAGACCACTGAAATATTGCTGTATAATGAGTAACTACATCTAAAGTAGCATTACCAAAATTATTGATTATATATGAAAATTATTGTATTCTAACTATAACGGTATAACATGTATCAGAAAATGATGTTCTTTTGAAATAATTTTAAATTCCAGTAACTATTATGGTCTAAGAAAGTCATTCAGTTTCCAAATATATACAAAGCCCTTATAGGTCCACAAAAAGGTCTTGTCTCTTTGCAAAGTTTCTACTTAAAAACTTTCATACAGAAATACTGCAAGGATAGTGATATAAAGCTGTTAATATGTTTTAAAATGTTGTAAGTCAAAGTCATCTCCTGAATATGTTTATAAGTCTATTAGAAATCATATAAAATAGACCCTATAAATCTTTCTTCATTACAGAGTTACATCTTCTTCCTGAGACTTTCTCAATATGGAAGAGCTGAGGAAGGCTGAGCTCAAGCAAAAGATGCGATTTCAGGTAACTGTCAGAAGCTTGCAAGGAAGAAAGCCTGAGCTCACGTTACATCTCTGGGAAGATTAACTATACACAGGCAATGTAGCACAGTCCCGTCTGGCTCATTGAATCTTCTATCATGTGTCCTATACTGCTATGTGATCACGTTGTGTGTCTGAGTCAGGCAGGTATTTTACTGATACCACCTGATCCTAGGGTCTGTTGCAAGACTATGTGGAATTGCAGGCATTGGGAAAAGATGAGACTACTATATCACTGTGTAGATGCACAGAGCCTCGGTCCACTTCTGTATAATCGCTGTCACAGAGAAGTAGCATGCAATACTCTTACAACGCGTGTAGAAAGGGTGAACATACTCTTTGAATGGATCAGACTCCTCCTGATCTTGAGTAGCTTGGGAATGGTCAAGCACACACAAAAGAGCTACCATAACATGACCTTGGGGTTGAGAAGTAGCTACTGTTTTTAGTAATGGAAAGTAGTGCAGTTTTGGCTGAGGAAAGAGGATATGGGCAGAAGAGCCTCAAATCAGAAAATCTAATGGGAGAAAGAGATGAGCTGTATTTTTATATTGGAAGAAAGGAAGGAAGTCTGAGTGAAACTGATGTTCTTTGTGATGTTAATCTACAGACTAGTAGCATTCTCTCTCCTTTAATATCCAATGCAGCATGAAAAATGAGTGCAAAGTTGATGCCAGAACAACTGGACATCTTCATACTTCATATAGCTGGATTTAAAATTCTGTATTTCCAAGTAGTCTTTAAAATTGTACACAGCTTTCAGCTAGTTTCTGTGAATTTCATAATTTCCATACCAAGTGAAATGCTCTACCTTAACACTCAGAATGTTCCTAACATCATATGGTTTTCAGGATGTCCTTTGCAGCATGAGTAGTAGGAATTGCTTAGCACGTTGTGGAAGGTACAATACTGCAATGTTCCTAGCTCTAGAAAAGAAGTATGAACAAAGTTTCTATGAAAATTATGAAGAGAAAACAAAATGTTATAGCTTGATGTCCTAGCACAATATGAACTCTTCTGTTAAATAATTAACATCTAATTAGATTTGAACTACAATATTTGAAAAACAAACCTATAGAATGCTGGTGATGTCTAGGTCAAACACTGCAACTGGCATTGGTTTTATTTTTAGATATGACTTTTTCTGTTTTTTTTTCTCAAGATAAATTGGTGCTGAAATCTGCAGTCCCGTCTTGGGTCACTCTCACATTTTTGTGAGCCTTCTGCTGCTGAGATGCATGGGCATCAGTTTCAAAGGAGAAGGTAATTATACTGTAATTGCATTGTTTTCCTCCATAGTCCTGCTCTTGAGACATTTGAAATCATGTCTGGATCAGAAATGTTAACTGCCTGCAGATCTAAATCTTCTTCCTTCTTTAAGAGCCTTTCTCCAAGGCACTGGCAGCAGCTATTCAGACTATAGTAACTGTCCTATGGATGAGTCCTACCAGTTACAAATGGATATCAGTTTTGTGAAACCTTACTAGTTTTGCATATATACTCTAAAGAATGATCCCTGTCATTAAGGAACAGCGTGTGATTGCTTTAATTTCATTAATAAATTCTTTGTTGATGCCTGCTGTATAGTCGGAATTACTGCATTGTACCTGGTGCTGAAGAGTTGAGAGGTGTTTTACCTTGCTTTGCTTTTGTTTTGTTTAGGGTTTTTTTTTTTTCTGTTTTGTTTTAGTTTTTCAAGAGAAGGATTTTGTTTATTTTGGAGTTTCAGTCTGTGTAAGTATTCAAATTGGGTTTGATATAAATTAAGCAAGTGCTTCTAGGCCTCAATTATCATATGTAACTACAGGTATTTTGAGATGTACTTTGGGGGCTTGGTTTTATTTTGCAATATGATGGAAGATACTTGGGGAAAAACCAATTGTTTGTTCATAAGGCTTAATTTAAATTGTGTCATACACAGATTTTATTCTGCTTTCCAAATACATTCTCTCCTGCAAAGGAAAGGAATTTAGCTCACTGGAGTTGTATACTTGGCAATCTGCCAAGCAGCATATTCAGAGATTTATATAAATAACAAATTTAGAAAGAAGCAGCTGGGCTTGTTCAATTAGTACTGGCATCTTTCAATACGTTCTTTGGAACTAGGAATTAAACCAACAGAATTCCAGTGTTTTTCTCTTTGACAAAAGATGATTACTATGAAATATCTGTTTAGTGTCTAAATATCTTAATTGTAGCACAGGAAAGCCTTGTTCCTTGTACTTCAACTTATGCAGGTGGTATCTGGGTTGTCATCCTTTTGAATAAATGTAAGTACTTCACAAAGAATGTGCGTTCAGTTCATTACCCAAATGGCCTCCTTGCTCTCTGAGTGATGTGTAAAATGATGTTCACCTGCAAAAAAACAATTTTTTCTTTGTTCTACTATTAAAGAATGTACAGTAGTATAAAGTAAAAAAAAAAAAAAACCAAAAAAAAAAAAAACCACGGTGAACCATTATTTGCTCTGGAATCTCAAGTTTTCTTCAAAATTCCATTTATCCTGTTCTTACTGATTGTGTGTATTAGAGTTCTTCTTTGAATTCTTCTTCCTTTGATATCAGTATCAGTAGGGGTGGCAGAATGAGGACCTTAATTATCTACATTTCTTTCCATAGCCTGCTGTCTCATTACAGAGAATAGGAGAAAACATCCACTTAATTACAAAGTATATTGCCAGTAAGGCTGGTTGGTGACTATAGTTATAAATAGATTCTACCATTTCATTTCATTCTTAGTCATGACCTCTTTTGTTTGCTTATAGATGAACATTTGGTTGAATTGAATTTTATTTGCAAGCAAGTTTCTGAAAAGTATAAATACTGTATATGGAAATCCAAATAAATATTGGCAAGATATGAAACTTCAGAAGAGAATTCTCACAACCACTTTAAGTTCATCTCTTTCTCCTCAAACTACTTCTGTTTTTCTTTTTATGCTGCAAAATACTGAACTAAAATATCATTATGCACACATCTTTTAACATGCCTGTGTTTCAGTAAAACTGTCACCTTCTTTTCCCTTGTATTTTAATTCTCTTTTCTCTTTCTCTCTTACTCCCTCTAAATGGATAAGGGTCATGCTACATAAAAAGGTTTTTGAGAAAATCATGTGTTATGAATTAACAAACTACATAGCACAATCAAACTAAGGAACAACCATAGTGTGGCACTCATGATCATTGATGTAATTTCTCTAGAATTATAGGTCACAAGAACATTGCATCCTGCACATGTTTCTATTGGAAAATAAATCCCTTCAGGGATTGTCTACATGGGAAAATTTACTGTTAACAATTTTTACCACTTTGTTCTGATCTATCTGCTGATGCTTATTTTAAAATAGGTACCATCAGAGCAAGTTATAACAATGGTGATATAATTACATTAGTATTTTTCTCCCATACATTTTTCTGGATAAACCTTTGATGCAGCACACTTCACAAAGACACAGTGGCTGTGACTTCCTGGCATAAACCTAGCAGAGCTGGGAAAAGAAACAAACTCCTATTTTAATCACTACTGTCTCTGTGGGTACATTAAGGCTGCAGCTATACTAGTAAATTTAATTGCCTGAGAAGAATAAGTAAATATGTTTATCTACATTAGTAAGTTGTTAGAAATCCTACCTGTATCAGTTTGGTCACAGATAACCACAGTTCCTGGCTAGAGTTCAGCAGTTAAAATTCCCCTGGAATCTGTTACTGTCTTCCAACAATAGGCAGGCTGGCTTTGTAACCTCATGCTGCCCTGTTGCACTGGACATACATTTAAATAATCACCCCACGCATTTCCAGCCTTCCTTCATGGAACAGAACAACCTCTTGTAAAGCAACCTACTGTCCCAAGAAAAAGTGCCCTACAGTAACAGCCTATGAACAGACTGGCAAGGAGTAAAAGGGATGTGGCTCTCTTTGCTTCTCTCCTTACCTCTATTGAGATTTCTTGGCTTTTATTGGCAATTCCTTGGCTTCTCTCATGGTCATGCTCTTAGCCACTTATAGCCCTCTGCTTCTATTTCTACCTCTTTCCCGACTCCATGACATTACTTGAAGTGTGGACCTGGAAAATTCGATCAAGATGGTAGTATTTTTTTTTTTTGCTTCTCATCAGAGAAGCAATTCTTACTGTTTTCACTTGTGACTAGTTCTTTTCCCTTATTTCCTTTCCCACTGCTGTCATTGCTGTTACACTTATTTTATTTTTTTTTCCTCTAGAAAATAAAATGAGATATTGTTTGGCACTTTGAAAGGAGGATATGGTCAGCATCCCCACAGTATGGCTGACTCCTAGAACTTGATACCTGGACTTTGTGATGCTGACTTTTAGGCAAAAGATGCCTCTACAGGTCACATCCCAGATTCAAGATTTTACAAGCTGTTCAGAATGAACATAAAAAGAGGAACCTCTAGAAACCATAGGTGCATTGTTAGTAGTAATGCACAGCATGTTAAATGGCGGTGTTCAGCAAAGGATAGCAATATGAGAGTATGGAGCAGGGTTTCTTCTTATATGAGTCAAGACTTGCTACTGTGTTGTGTAGAAGGGTAAGGGGGAATACAGTGAGCGCACATTAAGTGTGCTGATAACTGGTTACAAAGCTGTGTGCATCTGTTCTAACTAGTCTGCACATAAGAGAAGGCTGCTCTATTTTGAAAAAAAAAAAGTGTTTGCTGGTACATAAAGGAATGTTCCTTTAATTTTTCTGGTAGGTATGTGAGATACTTGAAAAGTCCACATGAATTAGCAAAGTATAAGCTCCACAGTAGTCTTTTCACATATAAATATTTGCTTTACATTGAGGAAATGTTGATGCAGGGGAGAAAATGGAGAACTTCTGAAATGACAATAAAGTAATGCACAACTTAAAGTATTGGATACTTTATTAGATTAGAGAGATCAATGTGAAAAACAGTAGGATACAAGTCTGTTCTCTTTATGATCTATTTTTTGAACAGAACAGAAAACCAAGAACCACCTGTTTTATCACCGAGAGAAGCCGAAACTTGTAAGAGATCCTCTACAGAGAGGATATCTGAGTAAGCCTTCAGAGTAAGCACTTCATTTTCATGAAAATGCAGTCTGATATTTAAAATGAGGTGTGGGTCTTTCCCCCTTAGCAGTAACTCTATAAGTTCTGATTAGCATTTCTAATCAAAATGCTATTCCACCTAACTCTGAGCAGATGTTTTGTTTTCTATATCTACCTGGCAATAGATGTCAGGTGATGATTTAAAGGAGTAAATGAAAATAGGAGGCAAACACCGTAATTTTAAACTAGAAAATATGATCTTTTTATTAGAAAAACAGAAATGCATTTTCATATTAGGTTTTGTGAAGAATTAAGAAATACTTTTTCTAAAGGGAATTTATTCCTGGAAATCAATGGTAGATATCAAATATATGAGCACTTTGTGAATGTGACTCCCCTTTTTAAAAAAGAATGATTGATGATTGCTGCTGAAAAAGAAATTAACTTTAGTTGTTGCCTTGTAGCTGTCTCTGTTCTATCTGGGATGTCGTCATGCAAATATTATTATTCAGAATTTGTGTTTGAGGAGTATTGGAGACCTACTGCCTAAGGCAATGAAGAAGTAGAATAAAAACTGTTTAACTGAACCAGAAAGTTAACCATTCATGTGAAATAGAGGTGCATAATCAGAGAAATTCGAAGAAAAGGTATATATTAATTCCTAAGTCCTGGAAGGAAGTAGAGACTCCAGCCACAGCCATTATATATGTATATTTATTAAAAGAACACTATTTTTCTCTCTATGGAGAATTTAGACTAAATGGATACGCCCTGCGGAGCCCCTCTCTCTTTGAGGATGAAAAAAAGAAAAGAAGGAAAAAAGAAACAAAAAAACCCTCTAGTTCTTTGAAAACAGTATTATAACAGGTCTTAATGATGTACACTGTCTTTCTCTCAGGTCTAGCTGGTGTGGCTGTTCTGTACAACCTTATGCTAACCAATGTCAGGAGACAAAAGAAATTCTTCAAAGATTTGATCCTTCCATTAAGTAGCAATGTATGACTGAAGCTTCTCTGTCTGGAGGATGGAGGAGAGACTGATATGATTATCCGTCATTATATTTTAATGAGAATAGTATACTTAGTGAACAATGAATGGCCTCAGTTTTGGATTGCAGAGCAAGTGAAAACTTGGATACCGCAAGCTAAAAAGTGCCAAAGCAGAAGACAGTGGTTGCAGCAGTTACAGCAGTAAAATTCTGACTAATCCTTTTCTTTAGTGGTACCAGATGAGTTGCGCACAGACACCCTGCCTTCTGCTCTGCTTAGTCAAAGAGGTGGATATTTAAGATTTTCATCCCAATTCATTTAAAAGGAGTATACAAGCCCTGAGCTCCAGTGCAGTGTGATGTACACTGTGTGGTACGTAACAAAACATCTCTATTTTTCATTAAATTAGCTTAGCCTTCTACAACCAACCAGAGATGGTGTCTTATAAAGAGAAAAGTAGTCAGTAGTCAGCCATCTTGAGGCATAGGCTGAACATTGATACTGTGGTTGTCATGGCAACAACACAGTACTTGAAACTGCAACTGTAGAATGTGCAAAGATAAAACATTTCACAGGAAAAAAAAAAGTTAGATTTCCCAGTAACAAAAGGTAGAATGGGGAACATTTGGTTAAATATACTAAATAAGGCACCCTGCAAGATTTATGCTAGTCCCTAATGTTATAAAATGCAATAAAACTTGAGCATTAGATAGCATTCCCAAGCCAAATAATTCATTGTTAAGGTATCATGAAGCAGAAGCAGGACAGAGACTGATAAATGGCCACCAAAATTTCCACTTATATTAGTAATGAAAAAGTAGACAATTTCTCCATTGTTGAATGTTTGATGTTGATATCCAGTACACAGTAGATGTTTAAACAAAGTTCTCTTAATCAAAACTAATATCTTAACTGCAAACAGTCAGAGGATTATAGCTTAGTGTCTTATTTTCAAGAAAGTGAGAAATTTCAGTTAGAGGGAAGAATGTCCAAGAGAAGCCAAGTTTTTAACCACTAATATATGATAATTCCAACCAAATCTTTTGGGAAATGATTATCCTTTAGTAATCCATACTGTTAAATATAAGACAATCTCTCTTTCCTCAGTGAAATCTGAGATCTCTGACTTAAATCACTGAAATGTAGTAAGTCCAACATAACTGTGTAAGTACATGAGTGCTTAGTTTACCTTACTACAGACATTGGGGTCCCAGTGTTGACACTTGAGCTTTTTCAGTTGTAGAAAGCTGTCCAGCCATTTGATTCATAACAAAACATGGCAGACAGACAGAAAAGTAGTTCTGCCTTGTTAAAGGAGCCTCTTTTAGTAATATTTGTTCTTGACTAAAGCTTGACTTTTTTACAGATTTTAAGGATTTCACCCCTTTCTTTTGCATTCAGGTTCTCTGTGGAAGTATTTGGATTTTATCATAACCATGGAACAAGAGAAAAAAATTTGAGGGAATATTCACAGCCTTATACAGTAAATATCAGGAGTAAATATCTGTGTATCGTGCTTATAAAAGCATGCATTAGCAGTTTAAAAACTTTTACGATTCAAATGGTGGATCTTAGCAGTCTCTTCCAAGAAGAGAGGGGAGTACACTCTGAACATAACTTGATAGAAAAATAGAGGGAAAAAAAGAAACAGCGTCATCTGGATTCTTTAATAAACCTTAATACCAAGTTAGGTTAAATGAATACTCTATTGGCCTAATTCAGGAGAAAGATAAATAATTATCCCCAAAAAGTAATTATTTCAAGTAATTGTTCAAACTGTGACTATACATATATTTTTATGTAATTCTGCTGAACCCTCTGAAGCTTTTGATGTCATGCAGGATAATTAAATTTTTAATCATCTATATGACTACACAGAGTACATGAATGACACTTAGAGCTTAAAATTTCATAAACGAAGTCACACAAATTTACTTGAAAACAGATGAAGTTATTGCAACAAAAGTATATTTTCTTCAGTTACAAAAAAAATCTTGTGCATATGAATGTGAGAGACTGACCTAGTTCGTAAAACACTGTAGAATGAAGCCTGTCCGAAAGAAGTTCTCAAACAAAATGAGATCTTGACTCCTTCTGACCATCTCTAACTCATTAAGTAATGTTGGCATGTGCCAGGAAAAGAGCAAAAGTGCAGCTAGCAATTACAGGCAAGCTTGCCGCATCTGCCCTGATCTAATGGTTCTTGAGAAAGAAAGAAAAAGAATTCCTTGTAATGTATGAGTGACCCAGAAAACTATGAAAACTGTCTTTAGACATGGAGAAATTAAAAAAGACTTTCCTGGGGTAATGTGACCAGCAAGGCTACTGATATCCTGTGAGACCACCTAAGTTAGAAAACAATAAATAATGCACATGGTTGCCTTTCAGGAGAGAATACATCTCTAACCATCCAACCCTGTGCAGAAGGCTGAGCTGAAGGTGTAGCTGCTATGTCAGCAGACTTCCAACAAGGACTCAGGCACCTCTATGAGCTGGAGTGCTTGTCCTGCTTCCCAAGTCCATAGTGCTGGTCCCAAGTCCATAGTGCTACACAACGTGTGGCAAAACAGAAATCACTATTAACCTCTACACCCATGCTGCTTAACAAATAAATCTTAGATTTCAATTTACTGAGTGGTGGTGGTCTGTTCATATGGCTGCCTCACCCTGAAGTTGTTCAAAAACATAATTAAGTCATAGTGTATTGTAGAATTATGGGTGTTTATTCTATTAGAATAGGATTTCAATTTCTCCATAGACTAGTAAAAGAAGTAGAAAACTTCTGTGTGTTACTGCATATTACTGTGTGAAAAAAATCATGAGAGAAGGGTGTATTTTTTTCAAACCTTTTCAGAGTTTCTAGTTTTTAAGTTTAAGTGTCTTTTCAGGCATCTCTGTTTTAACAATCCTTTTTTTTTTTTTCAGTTAATACTTGTAAACTTCAGACTTGTAAATAGAAAATTCTCGTAACAGATTTTGATAGTATGATCTTAAGCCCTTTATATGATGATCACCTCCTGTTCTCTACATGTTTCTGATAGGTTCCATCCCAGTGTTGCCTGCATTAATTTAAAACATTCTTAAAGTGGACATTGAAAGTACTTCCCTTTCAATGTCGTAATTAACTACAATCTCATGAATTTTCTCAGATTGTCTGAATCTATAATTAATCTATTATTTTTTACTACAACTAATTACTTACAACTAGTTACTTACAACTAATAATATGAAATCAAATATTCCCATCCTCTGTTTTGTGATAATGTATTTCATTTCTATAAAACAGAGGACAATATAAAGAAAAAAAAGTATAGAAAGTCATAGAGATTTTATCATTCTACAAAATCCATTTAATACTAACTTCAAATTAGGACTGTAGAGTGAAATAATAGTGTGCCATCCAAAATCAGATAAGGATCTCCAATTTCAAAGTTCAGCAGACCAAGTGACAGAGCAATAGGCAGACTATATGGACTACTGAGAAGACCAAAATCTTAAAAATAAAATAGCAGAATCAGAGTTCTTTCCTTTTGTCTATCCTAAGGTATTTCCATCTGTCTTCTGCCACAGTCTTTGAGCAAGGAATAGAAAAGAGGATGTTTATTTTCCTATTTGCATACCTTATTCAATCTGTGTTATTCTTATAGAATTGAAAGTATTTTTTAGGACTAGAGTATCTATAAATCATTTGAACTGTTTACCTTTTATAATTTGGAAAAAAATTTGAGATGATATGTGATCTCTTTGTTTCTTTGCTTTTGTTTTTGTTTTTTTTTTCATTTGAAAACTTAAGTGTGCTAAAAATGTTTTAACTGAATAATCAGAAATGTTTTGGAGAAAACAAGTTAGCAATTTTAATTATGAAAAACTCCAGGAAATATCAGGAACAAAATCTGTTCCTATTTAAATCCAGAGAATTTCAAGATATGCATGAAAAGAAATAGCAAGATGCCGGGAGGAATCTGCTGCTCTTAAATCAAGAGCACTTGATGAGTAGTTTTAGTAATTAGTCACTCAAGAAAGTTTTAAAGTCACCTAAAACTAAACAATGCCTTTTTATATATGCCAGGAAAAAAATACAATCTCTGTTTGTTACATGTTACCAGGAAGTGAACTCTTTTCATATCGTAGATAAATTAGCTGGACTCTAGTTCAACAGTTGGTCATTTGTATAGAACATAAACTACTGTCTGCTACAGTTTTAGTGGTGCTTTCTGGGCTATTGGTTTGTTCATTGTTCCTGTTTTGAGATCTGGTAAGGCAAAGGCAGAAATTTAACTCAACTTCAGGAGCACTATATTTCCCATCACTGTTGTCAGTTTAGTCTCACACAGTATCCAGGAACAGCAAGTACATAGGAAAAGTAGCATTGAAGAAGTTTTAAGTTTTAATAGCTCTAAATTGATTTTATTTTTTCACTTTAATACATCTTGCTCCTAAGCTCTGAGAAACAATGAATAACTGAGAGTAATATTTTTCATTTGTTATTTATATGATTTCCGTTGCCCTCCTTTTCAACTCCCTCTCTGCTAACTATTCTTCATAAATTTGTTTTGGTTGCTTAAATATTTCATAAAGAATTGTATCAATATTACTTAGGATTAAATAACTTTTGTTTTCTCTCAGTCCTGAGGAACATCTCCCAATTGCCATAGGATAGATGGGTAGTTTGATTTGATTTTAGGCTTTAAAATTCAGATACATAAGTTTTATCTCACAAGATCAAGTTCTTTCAGTTCTTCCAGTGATGACTCTTAACACTGTACATGTGTTTTAAGTGATACTTACAGACTTTGGGATAATGTAATCGTTTTTGTTTTTCACTAGTCTACTTCTATATTTCCAGTTTCTGCTTCCTGTCTTACTTTTCCAGTGAAGTGCAAAGGTGTTTCAATAGCATTAAATTTCACTCCATAGTTTAGTGCTTCTGTCTTCCTTTTGAAACTACTTTTTTTTTCCTTTTTTTTTTTTTTTTTTTTCAGTACTAGTATTTGACATACACTAAGCAAGTACCCAGTGACTTTGTGCTACAAATCAGCAGCTGCTAGACAAATTCTGTCTACCTAGGCTGTGATCCCATAACCAATTACGTGTCGCATGAAAGGTTACAGAGTGAAAGAGAGGCTCCGGCTCTGCACTGCAGGCATCAAAGGAACCCTCCTAGAGAGAGAATACCATAGTAGTAGCATGGTTTCTCCACTGTGATGAGACTCGGTCTGCTTTTCATTTACTTCACACAGCCCTCAACAGGCAGCTTGATAGACAGTCTCAGGCTTCTAGTTTCAACACAGTTGACACATCTCAGTATGAAGTTTGATTTCAGACATTCAGTGCCATTCTGCATATTAAAATTCTTTGGTTTCAATATGATGGTATGGAAGAGCATTAGGAGTTGTATATTTGCTGTTAGTTGGAATATCAGGTAAGGCGATGGAGCTACCGGAGTCAGACATGAGCGAGAGGGCCCATGTGTCTGCAGTGCCAGCAACTGGAGCAAGTGAGGGTAAGAGAAAGGGAAACGCAGGATGATATGCAGTGCACATAGGTATTAAAAATGGGGCATAGGCTGCCATTGGACATTGAGAGTAATAGAAAGCTTACTAATTGTCACCAAATCTGGAAGTGGAACTAGACAAACCAAAATAACAAAACAACAAAAAACAGTTTCTAATATCTGTAGAAGACATCACATACAGTAAAACCAGAAGGAATGTATAGTAGAACTAGGAAGAAATAGCTAGGTGTAAAACTTATAAGTAAACACACAAAAAACCACACATCCAACAGGGAGGAGGAAGAAACCACTTCCATCATCCTCATATTCTTCCTGGCGTAGGACTCCAGATGCCGATAACTCAGGTAAGTTCCCCATATGCACCAGAATGAAGCATTTAACTTTAGGACTCAGAGGAGCAGGGGAAGACTGAACGTAACATCAGGACAAATGGTAGAAATTAGAAAGTATGTGTGCATCAATTTTAACAGTAATATTACTGTTGAAATTTTGTATGTATAGAGAAGTTGATTTCCTTCCTTCCTTCCTTCCTTCCTTCCTTCCTTCCTTCCTTCCTTCCTTCCTTCCTTCCTTCCTTCCTTCCTTCCTTCCTTCCTTCCTTCCTTC
>NW_020455810.1:1771478-1788855 GCF_003342845.1 Nothoprocta perdicaria
CCCTTCCCTTCCCTTCCCTTCCCTTCCCTTCCCTTCCCTTCCCTTCCCTTTCTGTCATAACTGGGTCTTGACTAATAATGACCCTGTATTAAAGTGTCAATTATGCTAACAATATATTCTTGGCTTTATATATAAAGTCTGTTTTGTTTTTGTCCTTAACAAGATTTTGAGTGCAACACGGTTTATGAACTGCTGAACCTCAATGAGTTGGGATCCTGCATATGCGGAGCATTGTTCTTAAATTAGAAAATACAAGCCACTATTGGATTAAGTATAGTTCTTGCATTTTTTAACTTGGAAAAATCATAGTCATGGTTTCTTCCAGTAGTACTTCTGGAATAGAAATGGGAGATATCATGATATTACTCAGAAAAAGTGGTGAATAATTTGAGGGGAATTGTTTGGTTTTATGACATCTCAAAACATGTTCTAATAATCAATGGCACATTTCCTCAGCTAACTGTAGAGTAAATAGGTTCAGGTATATTTCAATTACTGCCTGTAGAAGATTTTGGCTGAATTAAATAGTACCAGATGAGACAAATTTTATTTTGTGTAAAATGTGTGTATGTGTATATTGCAGGCTGTAGGTATCTATTGTTTTCTTTCTGTTTTTGAAAATATTTTTAACCTTAGTGAAAACCCATTTTGGAGTAAAAACTTATGCATAAATGTGTAAGCTGCTTTTATCAAGGATAAATGTCCTTACTATACAAGAAATACACATTTCCAGAGTTTGCAGCCAAAATTGTTTAATTTTTTAAAAAGTTGTTTCTGAGTGGCTGCTATTTTGTGTTTTTTTACATAACACTTCATACTGTTTTATAAACAGTATATCTGCATTACAGAGTTTATGTAAGTAAATATTGCTTTCAAAACTACTTTTGAAGATCTGAATAAGTTTGCGTTTGTGTGACATTGACACTGTTATTTAAATGTTACTTACACTTATTAACTTGCCCAATGAAACAGTGAATGGGAATTCTGGTTTGAAGCAGATAACTGCAGAGATCTAAGTGGTAATATCTTGTCTGAGCTACTCACACAGTACTGGCATTGCATAGCCTCTATGGAGAAAAATGTATTCATAAGCTGAACTTGGAAAGGAGAGAGTTATACATTGATATTTAAGAAATTCCTTCAGAGCTTATGGAAGTGGAAATCTTAAGTCTTCTCAAATGTTGCCATTAGGATCTGATTACATTTTTCTGAATAAGTACAAATGTTTCCACATTGCTATAAAAAGTCAGTTTTTAAATATGATTAAAACATCTGCTCTTTCATAAAGGAAAAGTTAAGACAGAAAGCCACAGCAAGCATTAAGTACCATAGTTCAGGATAAAAATATTTATCCAAAGTTATAATTTATCTGTGGTTATAATAGTTACTACTCATCTTTTTTTTTTTCTCAGATCTTTACAAAATCTAATAATTCTCTTGTTGTACTTTATAATCCTGACTTATGTGTTTAAGAGAATAAAAGCTATAAATATTTCAGAAATATTTTGAGAAACTCCTCACTTTCCATTTTATTAATCATTTGCAAGAATCTATCAGATACCAAAGCAGTGATGCAAATGCATTCTGTAAGTCTTTTATTCTGTAATCTTTTATTTATTTATCTATTTATTTATTTATTTTCTTCTTAAACTCTCATAGAATGGTTAATATTTTTATTTTTTTGTGTTGTATTTGAAGAATGACTTATTCCTCTTTTTCTCCATTTTTAAGATATTTGTCTTAATCTGAGTGCATTTTTTTTTCCAGCTGAAAAAAAAGGCTCAAGCTGTATGGAGAATTATTTATATTTAACAAGTTGATATTATTTCTAAATATCTCAGCATTTTTCATCCTCAATGAGTCTATGATCTCTAAGTGCACAACCTTACATTCCTATCTTCTGAACTGCCTTTGTAGACCATTTCTCCAGTTCTATCAGCTTGAACTTTTGCTATGTCCTCCAGAACTGTCCTTCCCTCCAGAATTCTGTATCTTCTCCTCAATTTGCTCAGCTCTAGATGCCTGGTTCTTTTTAAGAAGAAAAGCAGTTTCTCAATACTAAAATTAATAGAACAGGTAAAATTTGAATTTAACCTGTCATTTCAGAATTCATAGCCCAAAAGAGTAAATATTCAATAAGTTAGCCTGATTTAGTTAGGACCACACACAGTTTACTTCTAATATTTGTATGTACTTCCTACTCCAAAAAGACTTTTTTTTTTTTCTACATGAAGCTTATAGCTTTAAGAGTGGTTGTGGCTTTTTGTCATTTGCAGATCTAGAATACATAAAAGCTGAGGAGGTTTTATTTCTGCTCTATATTTGGTTGAGAAAGTTAGGCAGAAGGTAAAGGAAACTGATCATCAGTGATTTTAAATGAATCTTGAGCTGACTTTAATGCTGATCACTTCCATGCATGGCAAGTAGTACTCAATAGAGAATCTTTTACCAATTGATGTTATGTAGTGGTATAGATATAGATATATGTATGAATATATACATATACATATACATATACACATACACATACACATACACATACACATACACATACATATACATATACATATACATATACATATACATATATTCATACATATATCTATATCTATACCACTACATAACATCAATTTGGCATATACATATATTCATAGATATATATATACACACATACACAGTGACTTGTATATATATGTGTATGTATATATGTATATATGTATATGCATATACATATATACATACGTGTGTATATATATATACACATATACACAGTGGTCTGTATACATATACTTCAGGATTATGTAATATTTTATTATTTGGTCGATTGTTAGGTTTTTTTGCATGACTGCTGCCTTATTAATTGAAATAGAAAACTATCTTTCCTTAAGATTTCTGTGTGATTCTGTGTGAAAATGATTGTCACATTTGTGATATAAAGTTGATAGGCTCAAAAAAGTAACAGATATGAACTTTTTAAAGGTATTGATTCTCTGTAGCATAAGACAATTCTTAGATATTCATTAAAGGGCCAACATGATTGTTGACTTCTTTTGTTTTGCCTACAAGTCTTTTCGAAATATCAATGTTTAAACATTTTTATTTACTTTCTTATCAAGAACTTTAAGGACTACTGACTCCTCAAACATCAGGAATTTCACAAAGCAACAAAATTCTTACTTTTGTTGAACTTCTGCCATATCCTATTAGCGAAGGTTAAATGTAATTTCCCCTACATTTCAGGGGAATTACAGAAGCAAGGATCTACTTCATTTTTTGTCCTGCTGTTTTCTTACCAATATTTGTGCATCTGAATGCTGAACTGAGTCCAGCACCATCAAAATCAAAGGAAAGAAATTGGACTTCTGGAAGGTAGAGCTACATAGAGAGAAAAATATGGTAGCTTTCTGTCTGAAGAACACGAACCAGATTTTTTATATAGTCTTGCAACAGATTCTTCTTTCCTTTGTTGTAGAAATAACCATGAGAAATACATTTTGTTCAGTTGGAACAACATTAACCATACAACCAATCTAAACTAATAACATGTCTTTGCAATGGAATGACATGATAGGAAATAAAACACAAGCCAAATGCTTAATTACTAGGTATTTTAAGGATTTCATACATTCACACTCTTGCACTCACATACTCATAAATGTCTGACCAGAATCAATTATAAGCAATATGGATGGAATGGAAACTGTCAAGTCCTCATCATGTCTCCGGGGTTCTTCTTGATTGAGGAAGGTATCACAGGCCATTCTTTAAACCTCACATACTGCTGAGTCAGAAGAAACTACAAGTTTCCACAGTTTAACTACAAAGCCACTGTTTAAATCATTGTTAAGTGATGACATATATTAGATATTATATTAGACCATCCTAAAGGAACATCAAGATCTACATCACAGTACTGGCATACAGGAAGAACACTGTTAGAAGTGACCACATTTATGAAAAACAAGAGGTGAAAGGTTTTTTCAGCAAGAGGCTGCAGTTAGAGCTCCTTTGAAATTGCTCAGTATTTACAAAGCTCTGTACTGATGATGTAGATTATGTCCATAACATATGTCCATAACACACTACATTGTGCCAAAAATCTATTTATATGTAATTCATCTCGAGGCTTTGCAGTAATTTTACAGTTTAACAAAAGTTCTAGATAAAAGTGTGTTATATGCATTCTAATCATTTGCTATGATTCTCTTACTAAGGTATCATATGTATTTCATACTGATAAAACCATGGTGGTAGTCTTCAGGAGCTGAAAAGTAAATTCCAACCATTAGATTTGGCAAAGTAAATTCATTTTAGTTTCCATTATTTGCATTCTGTTTACTACACAGAGGAGTCTAGCTCTTATCAATCTCGAGGACATAATAAAAAGAATATTTTGTTTGTTTTTATATATTTGAATGTGTGGTAGATATTAATGATTTAACACAATCCAGAAATGATACCAGTAGTTACTTTAAAGAGTATTAAAAAAACTAAAAACAAGCAATCGAAAACTTTATAATGCAATGTGATATTATTTTGCATATACCCATAGTATTAATATCTGTCATAACAGATATTAATCAGTGTTGCTGTGCTGATCCCATTCTTGATCTGAAGATCAAGAAATTAGCCTTTCAAATCATACCAAAATGTAAAAGTCATAAATGTTGATAGTCTGTAGAAAAAGGTGTATCAGGGGAGTTGGTATGTGTTTTTTGGCTGGTGTTTGGTGTTTGCAAAGGATAAGGATGCTTCTACTACAGGATAGCTGCTAAGTAGCTTTCTCACTGTCAACACACCATCTAATTAGATTATCTCTTCATAGACAAATACTGTTAGAGTGTAAAGAGAAAAGAAACTGCTTGTTACATTGAAGGTGGAAGTTTAGGTTTCTTTTCAGACAATGTTTTTAGGCATAGAATAATTTCTTATGCTGAATTTTGTCAACTTAACTAATATATCTTGGAGATTGACTAATATATCTATGGAGAATCTTTGGGAAATGGATTAGCATTAAAACTCTTTCACTCTTCCCCTAAACCAACAAACCAGCTCTTCAGAAAACATCTTCAGGCGTATGGAGATGCTTGAATATTCAAACCTGAATGTCATTTGACTGCAAGGAATTCTAAGTAAGGAAACAAAATGGGTTGTTTTACCAAGCTTTTGAAGTTCCTCAGCCCAAGCTCTTATTTGCATACTAGATGTAATAGAGTTTAATAAAATTGATAGCAGAAATTCATGCTAAGAAAGTTGCTCATCATGTCTGAGCTGACTCATAGACAGTCCACAGTACAAATTTACTTCAACATTTTACATCAAATGAAGCATAAGAGGACTCTTTTTTGATTTTAAATGTTGAGCAAAACTGCATTTTCTTCAATAACTCATGATTGTGTAGGCCTGGAGAAGCCTTTCAAAACTCATATGTTCAAATACATTTATGTAGCTATTCACTAATACATTCAAATAATGGTAATTGAACAAATGAGCCTTGATCTCAGAGTTCAAGATGTTACTCTGTAAAGCAGGTGACTAATGAGCTGGTGGCTTCCAGACAGATTCTCAAAGCTGACCAAGTTTCCGGCTTTGATGTGGAAAATGTCCTGTGCTTTTTAAATGTAAAAAATGTCTGGTACATATGCTAGAAATAGGGCAGGTTTGGCTGAGAGTATAAGAAATGATTGAGATGATGAGCAATACGGAGTTCAAGACACTGACATAGGGATACAGACCCTCCTAAGGAAAGAGGCAACTTCTGCAGCAAGTGTTAAAAGAGGAAGCTAGAAAGGTTATATCCAAACTCAGGACTGCAGCAGATAAAAGACTTCAAGGCATAAGGGCGATAGAATAGATATAACTTGGCAAAAGAGATAGGAATTGCAGCACTGAACATCCAACCTCATATTGCCAGGCTATTTTTTCAGGGGAGAATCCTCAAAGGAAACATGAACTAGATTAGAGTGGGCTGCCTTCTGAAAACCAGATTTCTTGACAGTAAAATCATTAAGCTATACTGATCTGGGGAAAAATCAACGGTAACTCAGGAGCGAGATAAACCAGCAATTACCACATCAGAGACAAACTAGGTGAAGACCTGGGGATGCTTACTTGGTATTTTCTTTTGCTATAAAAGACGAGAGGGTTTTCAGTTGGGAGCTGTCAGTGCAGGAACTTTTGGAATGGGGAAGAGATGGATATTAGGACACAGCCTACCTGGCATGCCAGTTCCTGTCTCATCCTCTTCAACATCATTAATCTTCACTTACATGCAGTCCTGCTCCTTTATCCTCTCTGCCTGTATCTCTCTTCTCAAAACAGTCTTTCTCCTTGATGGAATAAGAGGCCAACTGTTTCAAGAAGACATGAACAAACTGCTATCTTTCTGTCCCACCAGTTGGAGAAATATTTTGCTTTTGAAACAGACTGATAACAATCCTAATAATAATAATAAACACAGTAATACTTTTTTTTCTCACTTATTTCTTTTTTATACTGTTGAGAACAGTAGAGAATTTTAACCTGATGTGATAAACTAAATAAAACCCTTATCAAATTTAAAATGTGATTAAAACTTGAGAGCTCTTTTTAAAAGATCCATGTTATGGGTGTTTGCTGAGTTACAAGTAAGTAGTACTGAAATCTACCCTGAGGCAGCAGGGTATATATATAGAGCTATCACAGAACTATCCTGAAGTCTGCAATTTGCAGGCTTTCATGTATTATTCTTTCCCTCCATGAGCCCAATTCCTGGCTAACATACTATAAAGAAAACATACAGGTTTTATTTGCTTATCCAGATAATTCTTACTTGAAATATGTATTTAAGCAAAATAGTGTAAATACAAGAATTTAATTAAGAGAATTCAAGTAGTTTGTCTCTAAGAGGTATCGTTAAATTGAAGAGCTGCTGCACTGGCTACATTTAAAATCTAATGAGATGTGATTTGTTTATTTGATTCTATCCTTTTCTACAAAGCAGATTGTGATCTGGCACTCAAAGTTAAGTAGCATGATCCTTCTGAATACTATCTCTGCTTTTGAATCACTAAATTGAAATTACTTGAATGTATGATATTATCATTGGTTAATAAACAAGTACTTGCTAGCCAAGTCATCCTAAGGCTTCCACTGCTAATGTAAAAGGCATGAATTCTTTCCTTAAGTTGGAGCACATCATAAACCTTCATACAGAGTAAGCTGGTACGATGTACACATATCTTTCATACACATATTGATACACATGACATACACATATACACACCAAGAACAGCAGTATTGCAGGTAACACCCATTACTCTCTGAAGCCCGTTTGACTAAGATATGTCTAGCTTAATAAATGGAATTTATGGCTGTTCAAAAAACACCTATTTGGCTTCATCAAGTAAAAGAATAGTACAAAGTATTTAACAATCTAAGCCAATTCCAGAATATCCTTGATATGGTCCTAATGAGGACTTTTAAAAATTGAATTTTTTTTAGCAGTTTCAGCAGTGATAAATATTTTCAGAAATTTATTTTTAGAGTGTCTAAATGACTAGGTTTAGAAGGATAGGAAATGAAATTAAAAATGAGAAAACAAAAAGAGTGACCTTAAGAATAGAGGATGTTTTTGAGTAGCATAGTCTTACTCATATAGGATAAGATTTTTTTTCAGATCTGTTTTGAATTTTACTTATTTTTTATACTTGCTATTATACTTTTTGATATACCATATTTTACAGATGTGATAGATAGCTATAAGTCTTGTAGAGGTGAATTGCACTGTGATATCCTAGTGTTATCTGATATTCGATTATGAATGGGTAGATCTAGAAGAATCATACAATGTTATTGTTCAACTTTTTTTTTTTTTTAATACTATAAGAGTCATTTTTTGCAACAAGAGGTACTTTTATCAGTGCTTATTCCTCAAAAGTGTTTGGGATTTTGAATTTATCAACTTTAAGTCTGAATGCAAATGCAATAGAAATTTCTAGGTCTGCAGCAGCGTAGAACAAAGAAAACAAATGAAAATCAATGACAGAAAGGCGGAAAAAAAAAGGAGAAAAAAAGTACCAGTTGAGTATTTCCTTTTTGTCTAGAAAAGGTCAATCTTGATGCAAAAGGAGGAATAACGGTCATGTTTTGAAAGAATAGCAAAGAAAAGAACCACAGAATCATGGAATGGTTGAGGTTCAAAGAGACTCCTAGATACCATTGTCTAACTCCCCTGTCCAAGCAGGGGCGCCTAGAGCACAGGGTGGCATCCAGGAGGATTTTGAAGATCTCCAGCGAGGGAGACTCCAGAACCTCCCTGGGCAGCCTGTTCCAGGCCTCTGTCACTCTCACAATAAAGAAATTCTTCTGCATATGGAGATGGAACTTCATGTGTTCTAATTTATACCCATTACCACCACTGAGAAAAGTTTGGCCCCATCCTCTTTACATTCCTTCCTCAGTTATTTGCACATATTTATAAGCTCACCTCTCAATCTTCTCTTCTCCGGGTTAAACAGGCCTAGCTCGTATAGCCTTTCCTCATAGGATAGACGCTAAAGTCTCTTAATCATCTTTGCCACTCTTCACTGGACCCTCTCTAGAAGTGACACATCCCTCTCGTACTGTGGAATCCAGAACTGCACCCAATACTCCAGGTACAGCCTCATCAGATTTGAGGACACAAATCCCTCTCCACAGAGCTGTTTTCCAGCAGATCAACCTCTAATCTGTACTGATGCCTGAAGTTATTCCTCCTCGGGTGCAGGACCCTGCACTTGTCCTTGTTGAACCTTATGAGGTTCCTCTCTGCTCACCTCTCGAGCCTGTCCAGGTCCCTCTGAATGGTAGCACAGAGTAGCATATATATTCTATAATGGCTAAAAATTTGAATAGTCCAGATTAGTAAACTATATATTCAACAACTTAATGAAAAGGCCATCCCAGGATTGTCTTGCATTATGTGAAGTTTGTATATGTTCCTGAAACTGTGATTTGCTGATGTTCTTAGAAATATATCATTCAAACTTTAAATAATTTATTACTAATATTTCCTTAGTCAATAAATGACCCCATTCTCTGTGTTCCAGAGAATAAAAAACAGTACTACTTTCAGTTCATACAAAGGAGTTTGGTAAAGTTATTCAAACTCTATTCTCACAATTTCTCAATCTTTATAGAATAGAGAATATAGAATAGTTGCCCATCTCAATGTATTTTTAGACTTTTTTAAATTTTTTATTATTTGAGTAGTATTTTATGCAGTATTGCATTAATGTACTTCTTAAGAAACAGAAAATCAGCAAATTCATAGAACATTTGAAAGAAGTCTTAAGAAAATGTGAACTGTAAGGCTAGAATGCTGCTGTCAACATCTAAAGAAATACTAGTATATCTGCAACTATACACATATATATATGTCCCAGTAGCTTGAAATGTGTGTAGAAATTGCTTTCCATGCATGTTCACTATTTACTCTTTTTGAGTTTGCAAAAAAAAAAAAATGGAATAGGCAATTCTGAACAGCTTTGTCAAAATTTGTTAATTTCACTAGCAGCAGCTATTAAAAAGAAAAGAAAAAGAAAGTAGAGTAACCACCAGTAGCTCCTAAAAACATTTGAATCACTGTTACAGTTACTGAAATTTCAAATAAGAATTTTAAAGAGAGCAGAGTATGACCTCATTAACTATCTCTTTGACTATTTGCAAATCTAGAACATGCAGAAAAAAGTACAGCAGTTTAAAATGTGTCTATGGTTTCTCTAATAACCCAAGCTTAAACCAGCCTCCACAGCCTCATGAGCTGTTATTTCTTGGGATTTACTCTAATTAGTTTTTATCAATACATTTGTAGTTCATTTCATTATTCCTCTTGTAATTCACAAAGGATGTCCCATTCATTAATGAGAATTAGCAAGGCATTGCTGAGATCAAATGCCTTTTCCTCTTTCAGCCCTTTGCTCAAGGGCATCTTCTACA
Organism: Nothoprocta perdicaria; assembly: GCF_003342845.1. NCBI lineage: Eukaryota > Metazoa > Chordata > Aves > Tinamiformes > Tinamidae > Nothoprocta > Nothoprocta perdicaria. The sequence continues at coordinate 1,781,436 of NW_020455810.1, forward strand.
GATCTTTCTGATATCCTGGGCAAGAGCAAAAGTAATTTATTTCATGGTAAATTGTTCTTCTGTGCCAGAATCCCAATGTCATATGGGGCATTCAGTGACAATCTTGTTCAAAACATTACCAAGAGCATTTAGCCATGCTGTTCTACTGAAGAATTCTCTCTTGAACACTGAAATGTTTCATTGCTGGAAGTAGCACCACAGCTGGTGTATGAGATGAGATATCCTCACTCTCTATCCTAAAGGCAATTATATGATCCTAAAGGACATGGCTAACTGAAATTCAATTTTGATTTCATATATACAGTTTCTGACAAAGGCAACAAATGTTAATTCCACATTATCAAGATCAGTACTTGGAATGTAGCTAATTGCGTTAAATCTACCTCTACTTTGAAGTAGCAAAGACGACAGTTCTGCTATTTTATGTGTGATAGACTTTACTGCTTCCTCTTCCTCTTAATATAAAGAGTACTTTGGACTTTAGTATGAAAAAAGTTATTGATTTAGATGTCAATTCAAATTAAAATAAAATACTTGCAGTCACTAGTCTTTAGCACTTCATAAGATTCTTTTAGCCTGGAGAAAATAGTGAATCAGTACCGCTCAGTTGAGACTATTTTGTCTTAAGTGGTTCCCAAAAAGTTAACTTAGAGAGCTTACCTGCCTTCTTTTTTGTTTTTGATTTTTTTAAAATTCATCTAGCCATTCTATCAACAGTTACCTGGTGACAGCCCACTCCAGCTTTCCAAAGACTAGAAAAGCTCAAGGAAGGGAAATAACAGTGTTGTCATGGCAAAATAAAAATTTATTTAACAGTAATAAAGTATTTTGGATCACACTAAAAGGTAAAAAATCAATGTCTTGCCTTCATCAAGCAATGCTAAACATTAATTTTTCATACATCCTTTCCCAAGGGAGCAGGAAAATATGATTAGCTGACACAAACTGAATTTTACTAAAGTTGCTTATTGTTCTTTTATCACTAATTCCCAGGATTTTTTTTCCTTTTGTACCAAGAAGCTTGTTATTGATAACTAGATTTCCCAGCAACATTTTTTTCCAACACATTCCACACACTACCTTCCATAAGCAGGGGAATGAGACATCTAGAAAAGGCTGTATAATTTCTACTGCTCTTCATATTCTTGTCTAATGTCTTCAAACATACCTTCCTTTCCCCAACGGGAGTTTCACCTGCGCTGTCCTAAAATTATTTTCCCCTATCTCAAAATAAGAATTATAGATATGCAGTATGATAGGTAGCACACTGCTCTAATCCATACTTTAAGATGACCAAGTGTTGTGAAAATGTTGCAGTTTGAAAGTCATAGTGGTGGTGGTGGGAGGGGAAGGAGATATCAAATTAGTATCGTATTCACAAACAGCCTATGGACCATAGGTTCAATCGCCTTCCTAGGAGCGAACTGAATTCCCAGTTAGCCTGGTCATCTATAAACTCAATTCTGGCAGTATCGGATTCACGAACCGTCCGTAGACTATAGGTACGATTGCCTTCCTAGGAGCAAATTGAGTTCCCAAATAGTGTAGTATTCATGAACAGTCTGTCAACTGTAGGTCGAATCGCCTCCCCCCAAACAAGTAGTCGAGTTCACAGTGTGATTTATTCAAATGCAACATTTACAAAGCAGGTTTCGGATGTCAGTACAGGAAATTCTCTACTACAGCGTGGGGTTTTTTAGCTAGCTCTGATGTACAAGTGTGCAAACATCACTCACCCCAGAAGATGGGAGAGGACTCTCTATCTCGAGTCTCCTCAGGCGGTGTCTCAACCCGAGGGGAGAGAAGGGGGATCAGCCCGTCGACTGACCCATGAGTGATGATGAATTCTTCCCTCTTGTCACGGAACGAGTGTTGGCAGGGGTGAGTGACAAAATGCACTTCACTCGTATGAAAGAAAAAATAACAGAATTTATTAATATGTGCAATGATTTCACGAGATTCTATGGAAAGGTCACTTACTATTCACTGTATGGAGGCTCAAGATGATACACAATTATCTTGGGATACCCTCCCGTTGGGTCACGAGGTTCAGATTGGACCCCCTTGCTTTCCAGGCTCCTTCTGAGAGGAGTCTGGGTGCGGCTGGATCCAATCCTAGTCCCAGACCTGGTCAACGTTTTATGACTAAGGGTTCTTGTGCACAGTTACAAAGTAAAGTTAAAGAGAGCGCGCTATGTTCACTTACCACAAATCTGTTGTGGGAAGGGGGATCTGTCAACCTTGAGGAGTAACCTTGAGAGGCGTCCCTGCCCAAGGGGAGATCCTGATGTGCAGCCTACTGCCATGCCAGGAGAGTTCAAGGGGCTCTTGGGCTGTCCGCGTATTTATAGGATAAGATGATTGACTTATAGTCATTCTTTCATTTCAGAGGCCCATTGGCTAGTGCACTAGCCTTACCTCCCCTTTCGGATGCAGCCTTCAGGAATGTTATGTTGAGTCTAAGTGGGAGAAGAAATCAGAATGGTGGCGCCTACCAGGATTAGATAAATCGCTGGTGGTTAGCAACTGAACAGGACTGCATGTAAGGTACAGGCCAGGTTGAGCTGGGAAAGGAGCGTCTCCGTCACACCTCTCAGTTGTTAGTCTTCTCAGGCGATGTTCCAGTTCAAGGGGAGGGAAGGGGAATCAGCGCATCGACTGACCCAAGAGTTACGATGGAGTCTCCCCCCACAAGTTCTTAGTCTTCTCAGGCAACATCTCAGCTCAAGGGGAGGGAAGGGGGATCAGCCCGTCAACTGACCCATGAGTTATGATGGAATCTTCCCTCTAAGTTCTTCATCCTTAGTTCACCTTTTATACTTTTCTTTACATTCAGGTGGGGCTTGAGTGACTAGAATCATACTTAATATTGTTATTGATTGGTGAAAAAGTTTCTCGTTTTCATTTAAAGGTACAGTCAATCAAAAATCTGAAGTACATGCTCAGTGAGGGGTGGTCGTACCTCGGAGGCGGGTAACTTCTGGGATGGAGGTGTGTTTTGGCATTATAATGAGCGCATAATGAGCAAAGTTCAAGCAAAGTTCATCCGAAAGGAGTGATTTGCCACTTTTCTGGCTCAGCACCAGACTTTTTATCTTATATATCTCATTGGACAGCTGCTGAGTGACTTATCAGTGGCCCAGCACAGGGGGTGCAACATAGTTTGGCCGCGGGGTCTTCACTCTGCTCCATCCTCCATTACTCCCCTTCGCAGCCGTGAGGAGGGCAGATTGTGTTGCCCAGGCAACCGTGGAGGAGCTGAGTCCATGTGTACCAGCCATCCTGGAAGTGGCAACTGTGTCTCACCCCAAGCAAGCTCCTGCAATGCCAAAACTTCTGCTAGGCCCTAGTTTTCCAAACAATTCTTTCACACCAAGTCTGTTTTTTTTTTTTTTTTTTTTTTTTTTTTAAGGATTGCAGCAGCCTTTAATCTCTATAGTAAAACTTTTGAACTAAGTTTTTTTTTTAATTTGCTTTTAAAGAGGAAAAAATACTATACAGGATGAAACTATAGTCACTGTATCAAACTATACTTCTATTTAAATCCTATCTGCTAAAATTCACTTTTTTTTTCAGATAAGAAAATTGCTATCAAAATGATTCACTTCTTAAAACTGAAACATTTTAATTATGCGCTGATTTCTCATTTTGATATGGAGAATATTAAATTCTCCCAGTTTTAAATAATAATATTAGAAATATAAGAGAAAATATGAGTATTTCTACCACAAAAAATAGGAAAAATAATATTTTATGTCAAATAAAACATAATAACATAATAAAACATGCAAAACAGAATAATGTCAACCCTGAAATTTTGAAATGGAATAGCTTTTTGTTTGTTTGTTTGCTATCTAAATTAAAATATACTCACTGAGCTTAAATAATAACAATAAAAAAGATAAATCTAAAGACAAATACTTCTCTGTACACAGAACTTTGGAAACCACATGGTGATTTTTAACGACATACATAAAGCTACATAATTGCTTAATGCTATTGTCCACTGTGTTTTCTCATCCAAGGTGTCAAAATAAGTTGACAGGCAACAGGTTTGAAGCAAACTGAAGGGAGTCAGTTTTCCTAAAACAAGGTGTTTAAGCAACAGAATTTGTGAATGAGGTGTTGTAGGTGATAAAATCAGCTGAATAGATTAATGAAGATGAATATATCAGGTGATATTTAAAAAAAAAAAAAGTATCAGCTTTGACTGCTTGGTCATGGTTCTTCTTAAGCTCTTATTCTACTTTTGAACAATTGGTCACATTCACACAACATAAAGCTTCATTATTTTTCTTTTGAGCCTGTTCTTTCTGTGTCATAGGCTTATGTCAGAGCAGGTGATTTCAACTAGATGTCTCCTCATTTCAGTCAAAGCTGTGAGAACTGCAGAGGAATTGCATTGGCTTTGAAATTGCTATTAAAGCTGAGAGACAAGCTTTTAAAATATTCTCATTCTTATTAGGAATTTTTCTGCAAAAGCCCAGGGAGGTATATGCTTAAATTATTTCAGTCTTCGGATCAGACACAGATAGATCATGATGACACCGTGCTTAGGTTATCAAAGTTCTCTCTGCTCTTAAGTCTCCTAGGCAGAATGATGAAATAAAAATAAAAATAAAATAAAAATAAAAATAAAAATAAAAATAAAAATAAAAATAAAAATAAAAATAAAAATAAAAATAAAAATAAAAATAAAAATAAAAAAATGGAGGCTATGCAGAAGCTCCTTTTGACTTTCCCAATTCAGAAGAAATAAGAAATCTGCACCATTTTCTATACTTCCAAGAAGCAATTTCATTTCTCAAGACATCATAGCAAGCATCTGTCAGGGTTTGAGACTACCAGTTGTCATAGAGCAGCGAGGCATATGGTCCATGAGACAGTGTGTTGATGTGCAATGAAGTGCACCCTCCTGGGTGCAGGAGCCAATGTATCCTGCTCACATGCCATGTCACTGTTAATTGCAGTCATGGCTGGGAAGGGAGGGCCCTAGCAGGTACCCTCTGCTTAGGTGCTTTATTTGACTCTCTCTGTGTTATCTTGGGATAAGTGTAAACGGCAGAAAGTGAAATAATCCTATCATAGAAGCACTATAAAAATGCTACCTTAGAGATGCTGCTTAGCTGTTTTAAGCTGTGCTCTTGCTGGTGATAAACAACACCTGTCCAAATTTTGTTTGACAATCCTAGTCAAAGGCCTTCATCATTATGTGAACAAGGTTTATTTCTTTAGGCATCAGTGTAAAAACCATGGAAACACAGTCTATGGAAAGGGACACAAGCAGAGGAATATTTCTGAAAAAGTCAAACTGGTTAATCTGTTGCTATAGCAATGCTTAGGCAGTATAACAGATGTCTAGCATCCTTCTGAATGTGTATTAAGATAACATTTTCTAAATCTTTGACCCAAGCATTCTGTCCTTTTAGTGCTGGAAGCATTCCTTACTATGTGTGTTAAACTTTGTATGTCAGTATTTTCTGCTGTACTGACGCTGAAATCAAAGGTTGCAACAGAATCTAGTGGTTAGGTCCACATAGTCTGGCACTTTTTCCCTTTAGGCATTCAAACCAAATTACCAGTACTTTGCAGAACGGTGAAAAGAAAAAATCTATCACATTAAACAAAGCATTCTGTAACAGAGAAAAGTTATGTTTTTATACCCACAAGGCTTGTCTAGAATTGTCACTGATAAGATAATATCTGTCCTAATGCTGTTAGCAGGGTTTTTGGGTCTCTATCTAATGGTATATCTGTTTTTTTTCAGTTTGCAAATGTATTCTGATCATAAGATTATCCCATATTGCAATCAATGATATTACCAGTCTGACACGTGATTTTTAACTTTTTTTTTTTTTTGTAATTTATTTATTATAATGAACCACAAATATGCAAAAACACAATCTAAAAGCATAAGCTCACTCCTCAGTATTGTCTGTCTTCTAGACATAGTGTGTGAACTAACCATATGATTTGTTCTATTACAGGTTTTAGAAATCACTCCACTGAGCAGATGCTTACTAAACTCTATAGTAAACATATTTCTGTCTAAAAATTATCAAGGAAAAACAAAATATCTCTTGAGTTTCTCCTTTTCAAGAAACCATTGATAATATTTTCCTCCATAATCACTGCATTATAACTTTATATATGTCACTTTAAACAACTTTGTTTCACTCATGTCAGAATTTATAATACCTACTGTTTTATCTCTAAATAATCTGCACACAATAGGCACTTCGCATAACCTAGTTAGCAAGCCAATTAGAAAATGTTACGTCACATATACTTCCATTCCTTGCTTAACATAAGTTTTTCTTTTCAATTGCTGATTTGCATTTCTGCTGTTCTGCTGTCCACACCACCTTAGCACAGCTGGGTTTCAAATATCTGACTAATTACGTATAGAGAGACAAAGATTTAACCAACAGTAAGCACTACTTTCCTAGTGAGGTCTGGCATGACTTCTGCAGCAGAAGGAAAGAATGTATCCTGAAGTCTTCCCAAACAGCTTAAGCAGATGCTCTATGGAGTTTCTTCCTCACTCTTCCTCTTGTGCTTCTACATTCTTGCCAAACTCCTGAGAGTAGTTATACATTGCTTGCTTTCCTGCTACAGACTAATTTCTTTCTTTTCTTTTGTAGCTTCACATAGACTAATAGCTTTTTCTTAGAATAAGTTTACCTCATGCAGTAATGTCTTCTGCTTTTCTATCTCCATTTCTGTGCAGTCTGCTGTTTTATAATGGGTTCTGCCAAAGTACCACCCATGTCTACATGTCATTAATTTGAGAGAAGTAAGGCACTAAGGATTTTACCTGCTTCTGTAATCTTCATCAAACTTATGTTTTTAAAGGTCTCATGTTTCAATTGGAGGTTTGTATTCTTTAACCTTTCTGGCTAAAATTTGATAATTAACTTTCTCATCTTGACATATATATTAATATTTTTGTTCACATCTTGTAGCATTCTGAAGAGTGTTACATGCTGAGAATCTTTCTCAAGGAGGCACATTCTACGCAGATGTCAGAACTTTGCTTGAATATTTTCAAGACTGCAATACTACTGGTAGTTCTAGTTCCTATTTTCTTCTTCTATCCCTGTGGGGTAAGATAGGAATGATACTATCCATTCTTGCCTTCTTGAAATACAACTGTGTGGTATTTGACTTCTTGAAGAAAGAAATTAAATGTATTCACAGTGAAAGGCAAACTATATTTTGTATTCCCTTTAAAATACAGTATGTCACTGCTGACAGACTTTCAAAGTGGATCCATGGATTTATCACTGTCTGTTACTTTTCTCTATAAGGGGATGCAGATAGATAGATAGGAAGGAAGGAAGGAAGGAAGGAAGGAAGGAAGGAAGGAAGGAAGGAAGGAAGGAAGGAAGGAAGGAAGGAAGGAAGGAAGGAAGGAAGG
>NW_020455810.1:1788985-1879211 GCF_003342845.1 Nothoprocta perdicaria
AAAGAAAGAAAGAAAGAAAGAAAGAAAGAAAGAAAGAAAGAAAGAAAGAAAGAAAGAAAGAAAGAAAGAAAGAAAGAAAGAAAGAAAGAAAGAAAATCTCCTTATTTTGATAATAAACAATTCATAAGCATCAGTGTCCACTTAGGGTGGTCAATGTTGGTTCATGGTCAATGGAAAGGAATAATTTAATTATTTTCTTTATTAAAGAAGTGTAACATACCACAGTATGTAAAGGCTACACTGTAAAACAAATTAACAGTCTCATTTGACATGTTATGGAAAAATATGTCATTTGCATTTTGTGTATCTATTTAGTGACAGCATTGTTAAATAAGTTCTGTGTTTTCCTTGGTGATGTTTTGAAGCTCAGTAGTGTAAAATTGATGCAGTGTGAATTGCATTGTGTGAAACCATATTATCTATATTAAATTGGGATCAGCTCAAGAGAGTGTCTTGAGCTGCCTCTAACTGCCTCCACACTGAGTCTAACAGCTCCTTGACAGAATGGATTTACTTTACAAACACTGCTAAAAATATTTGGCTGTCCCTTTTTCACAGTTTGGTTGTTTTCTAGAGCTGCTTCTGTGGAGTTGCTGCTCCTGTCAGATGAAATATACAGGCACATTACCTTGTCTGACAGAAACAGTAAGCATGAAGGGTTTCCTGAGGAGAATCATCAATATGCAGCATGTAAAGTTTCACATTTCCCAACAGTACTAATTACAATATTGCCTTAACATCATCTTCTAATAATAGCTGTTACTGAAATGTGTAGTGCTGTTTGTCTTCCTTAAAGAAAAGTTATCTGACAGGCCAAGTTGTTCTGTTATCTCAGTCACTGTATTAAACTGACTCACAGCTCCATATTACATTCATACTCCAGATGAATCAGTGGTCGTAACCCAGCCTATTTCAATGGCATCAAGGTGAGAGCCACAGCAAAAGAGAAACTGTCCTGCTTAGTTTTCCACTTTCAATTATTATACATAGTATGATAGATGTTCACATTTTTATTTTTAAAATGTATTTTCTCCTTTTTTATTTAGAGTTCAAAATTAGACTTGATGTTCAACATGACTAATGATATATAGTGAGGATAGGAAAAGTGAAGGTTATTGTATTGAAAAAATTCCATGCTGCATTCATTATCTATTTAGATTCTTTTTTAAATTGCAGATGTTTATTTCTGAGAGCAAAAGAATGTAATATTTAAAGAGGGAACAAGAATACAGAATAAATCATAAATAAAAAATAAAGAAGACTATTCTGTGGACAAACTTGAAAGGCAGAAATCTTTCTCTGCTCACAAAGATGCAGTGAATGTTTAAAGCATAAAAGGTAAAAGCAGAGATTCAGGAAGTGGCTAAAGGAAAAAACATAATCTACAAAAGCATTACAGTATTTCCAGGTGCTTTTGTATAGACTGAAGTGTCCTTGATATCCATTAAGAATATATACACAGCAGTTCATAACAAGTGCCATAGCTGTTTATTAAGCAGCCTTGGAAGAAGTAATCTATTCTGAAAAGTCTAGATGATGACTCAAAGTATACTGGATAAGAATATTCGTAAAGTCTGGATACTGGAAAACATTGAAGAAGAACCATCATCATTTAAGGCTAATCTCTACCTAAGTATCATTTACCAAAAAAAAATGTCAGTTTCACAGTTTAATTAACTGGAAAACTGGAAAAACAAAGAGCTACATTGGAATATGACTTGGGTCATCGACATCATAATAATAAATCAAGCTCTGCATCGAGAGGAGAAGAAAAATATAAATGAAATTTTGGAGTCTTGCTGAAAGAATATGGCAAGAACTACTGAAGTGGGACTGAGGCAACAGGAAAATCACATGAGTATAAAATCATGAAAGCCTAAGGAAGCAACGGATAAGGAATAAATCCTTGTATTGTTATGTATTTCAAAATACTTCAATGATCTAAAAGGGAAAGGAGTAGAGGGAGCATCTTTGAATAGAGCCAGTCCCGCTTACTAGTGAATTTCAAAAAAAGTAGTTAGGATAAATCTGAGAAGTGAAAATAAACTACTTATTTTCAGTAACTGCATAGAGAATTAAACTGAAGAATGTGAATTAAGAATTTGTATGACCACTGTCAAATGTATACAAACCACAGCTGTACTACAGATTCTGAACTCAGGGAGCAAACAATCATGTTTGGAAAGCCCTTGAACTTTGAGATTCTGTGAAGGATGCAGAAAAAATATATTTCTCATATGATTGTTCACCCACTGCTTCCTTCTTTAAATAGATATCAACAGAGATGACAGCAAACTGCCAAAAGCCTCTGAAAGATCACTTGACAACTCTTTCTTCTTCACCCTGTAAAAATCTTATTAAATGACAAATTGTCTCCCTGGTAGCTTCTTTTGCTCAGTAAATATTAGTTATTATGTTCTGTCTTTTTGCAATGCAGTTAGCAAACTACAGTACACTGTCACGTACAAATTCAAAAAAAAAAAAAATGTAAAATGTTTACATTGTCCATGTTTCTTAATTCTTCCTAGGAAAGTATCTACAATTGCAAACAAGTCATTGTCTTTCAGCATAACTAATCTGTTGGAGCCCTGGCTGTACTAAATGACTATGAAGCACTGCGGTACTAGAGAAGTGGACAAGGTTACCCTCGGTCATTGTTCTATGAGATACCAAGAGTAGCAACTGCCTAATTGCAGTTAGAACTGGATGAAACTGGGTGTTTGTCGTAAGAAGCGAGACTTCAAGAACCAATGGGAAAGAGAGATTTGGTGCGTGGACAATGCGTGTTAACCAATCACACTCTGTACCTTGGCGCGTGAACAGCATGTCTCTGCCGTCTGACCAATTATGTTGCCTTCAGGTGATATCACGGTTAACCAATTATATTGTCTTCTAATGATATCATAGTGCCTTCTGATGATATATAAGTGTGTTTGCTTTCTAATAAAGTTGGCTAGAACTAGCATCATATTGATGTGACCGGTTCTCCCAGTCGCTACAATTCCGGGGAAAAAATAAGAAGAGGGACCGGACCGCGGCACTAATCATTGCAAGGCTCTGCTGTCCTCAGTTCCTTACATATTTGCTATATCTGCTTCACTATAAGTATTTCTTTCCCTATAATACATTACATGAATTATCTTTACAAAAGTCACATAGAATATATGGATACACACATGGCCAAATAAGCATAACACAAGAAGTTATGAAAAGGCCTGTAAATTTAATAAATTTTGGTCTGTACTCTTGAAAAGAAAAAAAAAAAAAAAGAAAAAGAGATTGAATCTACCTTACTATGATACCGAAATTTACTGCCTTAGCAATTTCTATAACTCTTCTGCAAAAAAAGCAAAGTTCAAGTATGTTAGTTATGCCACATATTAAGTAGTATGTCAACCTTGTCTGCAGAATGTGATACTGTTTTTTCTAACTCTCTATTAGTACTTTCTACAGCCTCTTTGGCCACCCAGAGATCTCTTAGAGGTGTCTAATCTTGAAATATGAGTCTTAGCTTTCTTCCCAATCTATCTGTTGATATTATAATTTAAGTGCACTTGTCTAACAGTTAAGGATAGTATAAACATACAAAAACACTCAGTTTTCACACGAGCAGCTCGGTAGGATATACGCCCGTTGTTTATCTAACATTCAACAAATTAAGTAATTAAATAAAACAGGAGGAACTGACATTTTGGAGAAGCAAAGTTCAATTTCTGAAAATGGCTAGTGACATTATATATCAAACCATTTTGAAGAGAAGCAAGACTTTCTGTTATGGTACAGACTGTGTTCTTAATGTCTTTGTTTTGTTGTTCTTTCCTCTGGAATTGAATTCAATAATCAATGATTTCTTGTTTAGAAAGAATGAGGTTTCATTCATTACAAGCTCACATGCCATTTGCTCAGTAAGACTATTTTAGTTGGAAAATGAAAGTAGATAAGGTAGACCCATATTTTATATTCTATATTTTATATTCTATATTTTATATATTTTATATTTTCTTACTATGTATTTCTTATATATCTTATATATCTTATTTTATATATATACACAACCACACACACAAGGAAAAATAATCTTGCACCCATTTCAGTAAAAATTTGTCTGGGAAGAGAGAGGTTAGATGTCTGGAAGAGAGAGGTTAGATGTCTTGGGGTTTCCATGGCAGGTGGAAAAGAAAATTAATGTCATTCCATGTTGCAGAATAAAAAAAATACTTAAAACACCAAAGGAAATAATCTACAAACTGAATGTTTTAAAATTATATAACTGGTGTTTGTGCTGATTTTGATTCAAGCAGTCCATTTATATTCCAGCACTTAGCATGAAGGTTTCCTAGATTTGCTAAGGCTTTCAGATTTGAGTCATGACGATAGGCCAGGTAGTACCAAGGAGGACTGAAAAAATGGTTGGTTTCCGGAAATCCAATCTTCATTTTTTTCTGCTACCAGCTTCACCAAACCTTTTTTTTTTTTTTTTTTTTTTCCTGTATCTCAGAGCATGGCTTTCTGCTGTAAAGGAAGAGAAGAGGGAGAAAAAAAGGGCAGAATGTACAGGAGCCCCTCAGTTAACTCAGTTAAGAGAGTCTTGATCTGTTTGATGAAAAGATATTGAAACACAGCCTTACAGATGCAACTTCTGCCTTGCCTCTCTGGAACCATCTGCTCATTCTCAGTTATTAGTTGTTTAGAGATGTGGGAGGGAGAGGAAACCTCCCACAGTTTAGATAGGGATATGTCAAAGAGAATTTTATTCATCAGAGATTGTCAGCATGGAAAAGTCTGGTCAGCTTCAGTCCTATCCTGCCTGAGGCAGTGGTGCTTGAAAGAGTTCTGATTTTTCATATACCAGACCTACCGGGAACAACTCATGTGGCTGAAATGCATGCATTTGCAGCTTGTAACTGAACAGTAAAGATATTCTTGTCAAGCAGTGGTCAGTACAATTTCCACTAAACAGCACAACAGCAGGTATAATCTGTATATGAAGCATGTATATTTTATGCTCTTGAATTGTATAGTGGCAACTATACAACTTGCAAGCAAGTCTCTGATGACTAATAGATTACTTAAGTGAAACACAAGGGAAACTTTCTGCTGAGTTTCTTTTAATAAATGTCTTCATCACAACACTTAATAAAAATTGACACTTATTTGCGTTCTTCCTATGCTTGCAAAATAGTGGTCTTGTCACATCACAGTAAATCATGTAGGTAAGTAGCAATGGAATTAATGGTGGCTTACAGGCATCTGCCATAATTATCATACCACCTATGCTCCCATGCTTTCTGATTATAGCAATCTGTAATCTGCATATCTATGTGTAATGCAAATACGTGGAGAAAAACTGAAATCATGTTCATTTCTAAAATTATATACAACAGAACTATAAAATTTTGATGTGACATGCTTTTTGTATTACTGCAAATCCCATTTCTCCTTCTTTTCTTTCACATACAGTCATAAAATCACTGCTTATGGTGTACCTGGAAAAGGATAGTTGTTTAAAATATTGACTAAGAACATGTCATATGCAAGTACTGCTGCTTCTCTAATGGCCTAATATTGTAGCTAGCCATCATTTAACCTTCTACAGATTGGTTGCTCTATTTTATACGAGAGCTCACAACAGAAACAAATTCACACATAAAACATACATGATATCATACATGAATCATACAGGAAAGCATACATGATGTCAAAGCATATTTTTAATTACAGAGATTTGAAAAATCCTGGCAGCTTTAAGATGAAAGTAAACATTTTTAATATATAAGGTTATACCTTGACTCTATATTGTAGGTCAAGATTAAAATTAAGATGAAATCACCAGATAAAACCGTTACATGATCCTTAGTAAATTGAAAGGACCTACATATAGAGTTTCAGGTGTCAGGAAACCATCAATGCAGTATAATGATATCTAACAACGATATTTGGCCAGCAGTAGGACGAGGGGTAATGGCCATAAGCTGGAGCACAGTAAGTTCTGTCTCCAGGTGAGGAGGAACTTCTTTACTGTGAGGGTGACAGAGCAGTGGAAYRGGCTGCCCAGGGRGGTTGKGRAGTCTCCTTCTCTGGAGGTCTTCAAAACCCACCTGGATGCCACCCTGTGCCACATGCTCTAGGTGTGCCTGCTTGAGCAGGAAGGTTGGTCTAAATGATCTCTAGAGGTACCTTCCAACCTTGAATATTCTGTGATTCTGTGACCAGAACAAATTATCCCAGTATATGATCAAGGTGCATTAAAGTGTAAAAAATAGAGATGCTCTTTGCTTATTCAATAGACAATTGTTATCAGAATATTTTCTATAGATATACATATACATAAAATTGCTTTCCATCAAACAATAGCAAACTTATGAGTCCTTTCAAGACACTTTCTTCATGAGGAAAATAGATTCATTCAGAGGATGCAAATATTTGTTGTTAATGTGTAGCAGTTCTGACACAGGTATGGTCAGGTGAACAACAATTAATTACTTTCCTCATTTGTTTCCCTCAGTTAAATCTCAGTGCAAATGACCTGTCTGAAGAAACAAAAGTCCTCTCAGGAAAGAAGTCTAATTAAAAAAAACATTTTTTTCTTTGATTATTTTCCTTTTCTATGGACTTCTCATCTTCTTTGCATTTTTGAGTCATATATCTTCTATTTGCAGGAATCTCTCTGTACCATAAAAGTTGCCCAAACAATGGGTCATTCAACATAGGAGAGTTACATAACTTTCAGCACTACTTGGAAAAAAAAATAAAGGCTTTGTTAAAGTTAGTATCTACAGGCATTACACAATGGGATTGAGAAATTTTGTTTGCCGGATACTGATGATTTTTTTAAAAACTATATAAAATTCTAAAAAATTGCATGTCTACTTTTTTATAACTACAGAAACAGACACTGCTCATAGGTGAGTATGAACACCTTCTACTACTTCTTGAAAAAAGGGAAAAGTATTTCATGTCATTATTTAATATTTACATCTGCAGGTTAGTTTATTAATTTTCTGTGATTCAAAAGTGCTCTTGTATATATCTCAAGTATACAACAGGAATCTATCTGACAGAGGAATAGAAAACATGCCACACATACAATTTTCAATTATTGTAAATGATGAGAGGAAAGACACAGTGCCATGTCTTCCTTTCAGAACAATCTTGGTAACTTGGAAGGACCAGGTCATTAATAAAAGATATCCTTGGCACAATTTTGTCAGTTTGTTTTATGTAGATTCAGGGTAGAGATATTTTCATTCTATGGGAGTAATACTGATTTCAATATTTATTTTTCTATCAGAGGATATGCCTATTTTTTTAGGCAAGGCATATGAAACATCACTTTCTAATACTGGCTAAATCCTTTTTTTACTATATTTTTTTTCTGCTTGAAGTTGGTTAAATTTTTTGTAGACTCAAAAGAAATCCTCAAGTTTTAATTCTAAACAGAATATGATCAGAAATGGAAAAGGATATTCTTTCCCAGATCAGATACTGTAGGACTCTCAAAATTACAATGTGTACTTTTTAAAAACCTTAAAAAAATCTAATTAAATGTTGTATACAACTTCCGATAAGTGACTTGGTTATCTCTTGTTATCTCTTTTTTTTTNTTTTTTTTTTTTTTTTTTTTTTTTTTAAGAAATGTCTTCCTTCATACACTTAGAATATGTGTCCTAGAAGGATAAGAAGGAATAGAAAGATAAATTAGGATCCTGGACAATCATAGTATTTTCTGATCAGTCAGAATCGTAGGCTAACATTCCTCCTGTGATCCATGAAAGATTGTGGTAAGTTCCTGAAAAGCCTCACAAATCCTGAGGAGGTTCCTGAAGGCTAGACAGTAAAAGAAAAGGATAAAGGAAGAACTGTTGTAGCTTTCTCTTTTCTAGCCCTAACAATCCTCTTGCCATGAATTTCCAGCCATGAGATTCTTTTCCTACCAGGTGCAAGTTTTCCCTTTGCCCGCACAAAGGCCATGTTTGTGATAGCACCATTGAGAATGTATTCCTTCAGTGAGGATTTCTTCTTTTTTTTCACATTTTTTTTTCTGGTAAAATATAGGGTGCAGGTTAAGGCAAGGTTAGTGCAAGTTTGGATAAACTATAAGAGAGACTAGCTTGACAGAGTCTTTATTATAATAATACTAATCTCACTACCTTCAGCTTCATTATGAAGTTGTTTTTTATGGGGCTTCTGTTTATCTTGGATTTTTGGATAACAACAACTTTGTTTGTTAGTGAAAGAGGCATCTTTTTTTGTGTTTTTGGTCTGACATCGTAGATATAGTACATAAGTGCTGTTGGTTCTTAACAGTGTTCCTGTTGTAGATCTGATAAATGCTATACATTTTGTAATAATCAACTTATCTTCAGTTCTCTGCTCAAGTCCTTTAACAGAACCCTCCAAAAAAAGTGATCTTTTTTTTTCTGTACTCCTTCTTTGTTACATTGGTCCTCCACTGGAAGGAACTGAAATCATAACGTCAAGAAAAATTATTTAAGGTGTCAGCAGGGAAAAGGGATATCTGTATGAAGAAGAAGGGTGAGAAAAAAAACATTTTATGATCAGCTTTCATTTTTGAGGCCATTGTAGTGCTTTTACAGATTTTACTTACAGGACAAGGTCAGGTTTCTAAGAAAACCTTAGTAAGAAATGAAAGAGAAAAGAGAAAACCTTTTTTTGAGGTGCATATTTTGTTACTTAATAATGGAGAAGGAAGGTTTATTACAGAAGTCCTATGAATAGCTAATGGGGTGTTATGCTATTCTATAGTTTGTGACTGCAGTCCCCTGACAGGAGTTTTATTTATATTATTAAAAATTTAAATTAGAGTTTTATTATTTTTTCATGAAACTTCAACCTATTAAAAAATTGTTAGATACCACACTAGATGAATAATATCAAATAAAAACTAGTGGAAAGAATCATATTTTTGATATCGCTTCTCAGTTTTTAAGGCTTTTGGTGGTGATTAGTGTTTTGTAAGATATTTGCCTTTCAAAGAAATTCATCATCACAAACAATTTTAAAATAAAGTTTGTGTATTTCTATTTACATTTGATTCAGTTATACTGCTCTGAAAATAATGATTTCCTACAAAGCCTTGAATTGTTTTAAAGACTTGCATGTTTTTACTCATTCACTAATTGCTGGTGTACAAGTATTGTACATTACTGAGTGTCGTTTGAATTTCTTAAAGGAACATTTCACTTTTTTACATTTTTTTTTCTGAGACTTTTTTGTGCTTGTCTTTCCTATTGCTTTAGTGCAAACTAAATGTGTTAGGTCCTCTAAACATTTCATTTTGTGTCAGCTTTATTACTTGCAGCTCTTCCTGAGATACTATCATGCTTTTTCGGTTCCAGAAGAAACTGTTTCGACACAAGTCATCTTTTCAGCCACGCACAGAACCACAAAATGGTTAAGGTTGGAAGAGACCTCTAGGGATCATCTAGTCCAACCCCCCTGCTCCAGCAGGGACACCCAGAGCACATGGCACAGAGTCACATCCACATGGGCTTTGAGGACCCCTGGAGAACAAGACTACACAACCTCCCTGGGCAGCTTATTCCAACATCTCTTTCATCCTCACAGTAAAGAAGTTCTTCCTCATGTGGAGATGGAACTTCATGTGTTTCAACTTATACCCATTGCCCCTTTTCCTATTACTGGCCACCACTGAGAAGAGTTTTGCCTCTTCTTTCCTGCACTCACCCTTCAGGTGTTTTATACATATTAATCAGATCCCCTCTCAACCTTCTCCAGGCAAAACAGGCCCAGCTCACTTATTCTTTCCTCATACAAGAGATGCTCTAGTGCCTTAATCACTCACCAGAGCTGAGGAGAGGCACAGGATCACCTCCCTTGACCCTCTGGCAATGCTCTTCCTCATGTAGGTCAGGATCCCATTGGCCTTCTTGGCCGCAAGGGCACACTGCTGACTCATGGTTAACTTGTTGTCCACCAGGACTCCCAGGTCCCTGTCTGCAGAGCTGTTTTCTAGCAGATCAACCTCTAATCTGCACTGATGCCTGGGGGTTATTCCTCCCCAGGTGCAGGACCCTGAACTTGTCCTTGTTGAACCACAGGAGGTTCCTCTCTGCTCAACTCTCCAGCCTGTTCAGGTCCCTCTGAAGGGAGGATACAGAAGCCTTGCTCTGTATTGCATTGACTACTCTCTGTAGTCAACTCAGCACAAATTAAAAGTTTTTAAAATATTTTTTTTTCAAAATAGATTGCATATGCTCTAGTTTTCCAGAGTGAGATTTACTCCAACAGATGGCCATTTGTGGTATCTTGTGCTTTTTTTTGGGATCCTGATTTATCGCTGTTACGTATTGAAAGCAATGAACTTAAACAGGCATGACACTGTAGTGACGCAGTGATGAATTAGTCTTTATTGCAGTTGTGTGGTGAAGTCCAAACCATGCCAGAGTTTATAAGGTGTTTGCTCCTAGAATTTGTGAATTTAAAATCTTGTCTTGTAAGCTGTAACATGTTTTGTCTGATTGATCAATTATATTAATATATTTCTGAGGTCACAAAATAATTTGTCTTTAATTAGCAACTTAATCCCGTAAAAGGGAACATTTATGATTAACAGGAAGCATAAATATGTACCTTCTTTTTTAAAGAAGTGAGTACATGTCAATATTAAGTTTGCACAATTTTTTTCACTTTTTAAAGTGAAAAAAAAAAAATTGGACACTACATAAAATATTTTTTCCTCTTGCCCTTCTCCGTCCATCCCCAATGTGTCCCATTTGTCTATAGCAACAAGTGGTAAGAGTTTAATAATCATGCTGAATAAGTAAGGTGTGTATAACCTGTTTATGCTTTCAGACATGGAGTTTTAAAAGTAAATGATGATGCTACAGTGGAATTTGGCCTAATTGAGATAACACAGATAATAGTGGTACACTGAAGTGTATATTGTAGACTAAAGGACTGGACTTACTGAGAAGACTTGAGGGAGGGAGTAGGGGAGATGGCTTAACACAACCTTTAGCCTAGGTTTCTTATTTCTTTGCCATACTCCATTTTGTGATCTGATGCAAAAGTGGAACTCAAACCATATGCTGATATGCATATGGTTCAAGTCCCATCAGGACTGCAATACCCTTGTATTACAAGCTAACATTTTAAAATACATTATATTACCTAAGATTTTGATGCAAGAAACTGTTATATGAAGATTCTTAGAGTTATTGAGAAGGAATATTTTGTTAAGAGCTAGTAGTCCACTATTATACCTGATTTTCAGTTGCACAATCTAGGCACTTTGTGATGACCTCTGGAGGAACATCCAAAGATATCTTATTTTTACAGATTTGAGGAAAGGTAATCTTTGAAGACTTGATGTGGTGCAAATGAAGAGAAAACAAGGTACACAGGTTTGTCTTCAAACACAGAAAGTCACAAACTTTAGATGTGGGCCTCCCCACAGGGATAACTTTTGTTCTATTTTCACCCGCAGCACAAAATAAATCTGGCCAACAAAGTCATCTGGCTTTTTTTACACTGAAGAATGACTACATGGAACTGGAAAAGGGCAGAGAAGGATTGAAAAGAGAGCTGGAAGAAGAGGCATGCGGCTCTGCCAATCTCTCATCTGGCTCAGTGTGCCTGTCAGCTTCCTTTAAAGTAACCAGTAATATGCATAAAAAATCATAAACTATCTTGTGTGTGTGTGAGAGCATATAAAGGGTCCAAAGAGATACATACATGAGTAAATATCTTCATCTCAAATAATTACTATCTCTCGTATATGTGAGCTGCTATTAGTGAATCTGCAGGAGTGAAAAATAATAAAATATTGGGACATTAATCTGCTTTGTGTTATCAATCTTGTGAAACAACAGAGAAGTGTCAATCTTGAAGGGAAATGCTTTTTCCTTAGGATGCTTGATTTCTGTTTAAGCTTGTGAGGATTCAGAACTTCACTTAGATAATACCTCCTGCTTAAAAAGACATTTGCAGCATGTTGTGGGGGGACTTGAAGTGAAATATATGTTTTGTCATGGGTTTTGTTTTCTGACCTAATATAAACTTAGTGCCTGGGAACTCACTTGCTCAGTATTCAGGAGACCTAGTTTACATTTTCACAGTCATAAAGAACTAAGAAGGAATTTTCTAGCAGACAAAGTCCAAACTGGAATAAAACACCATTCTGAGCACTGACCTTTCTTCTAAATTCATCTTTGTACTGTCTTTAAGCAAACTCCTAGAGGCTATTTTTGAGCAGCTAACATGTGTATGGTCTCCTCTCCTACTCCTTTCTTATTCTTTAGATTTCAGGGGGTCTTGTTTCCATCTGGAAATAAGAGAGATTTTTAGAGAGTCCCTTAGATGGCTCCTGTTAGGATCTATTTATAGATCTCTTTGAAGCAGGAACCTCATCAGACATGCTTTTAGCTTGGAGCTGTATTTTCCTTTCTGTTAGTTTTCTGATCTTGTCTTTCCACCTATTTTACTGCCACTGGTTTTGTTTTGGGGTTTACCCAATTTTATGTTGGAAAAAAAAGTCTTATGCAATAGGTTTTGTACCTGTCTATTTTCATTTGCTGACTCATACCTAGTGTTTTTCTCCTTTTAGTGCACACAAAGTGAGCAGCCCACAAATCTCCATGTCTGCAAGTGCAATTCCCTTGGCACTGCCATCCTGGCTCCTATAAAGTCACTGATTCTATGATTCTATGAAAGTGCAGCTGTTCAGGTATGCACCATAGAACAGCTACTAATGACAATAAAAGTCATTAGTGTTCTTAATGTCTTTAATAGGAAACAATATAAACTTTGTTTTCTTCCATAAAGAAAAAAAGAATGTTATACCATTTTTTTTAACTCCACTGCAAATAAGCAGCATTACAAGTTTCAGTGTTGGGTAAATGCACAATTGCATCAAGTAATATCATGAAAGAGATCAGCTCAGACCAACAAATTCTTCCTACAGTTAATACTGTGTTAGATAAACTTTTCTTAAAGAAAAGACTTTACAAATAAAAATGTGTGGTTTGGTCAAGTAAAAAGGCTGCATGATTTCTGACTGTTTCTGTCTGTGGTACATTATCTTTTCCACCAGTGCCTCAGGAATGAGATATGAATGATATATAAACATATGGCTAAATATATTTTCCTTCGATGTTGAAGAAAGAACAGTGTGGGATCTGTGAATGTTGCACATTTCCATCTGCCTGAACTATAGCTCAAGCTGCTCTCCTTGGTCTTCAGCATGAGGTCAGACACTTGCTGCTGTTTTTGTACTTAGAATAGATGTTGACCTCCCAAAACCTATCCCCTTCAGATTATGAAGTCTCAGTCTAAACTGAAGTAGAAATACCATAAACCAAACCATCTAGCTTTAGCCAAAAAGGTTATCTAAAGAGTAGCCATATATTCAAAGCGTGGATTCTCTAGTGAGGGAATGGAGATATTAGATTTATGCCATTTTACTTGCAGAATGAAAGCTGACTAGATATTAGTTACTCCTGGGGTAATGTTGGATTAAATGTTGTTAGTGTTTTTGTGTTTCTAAAGTTCATCTTCCTCCTAACAGAGAAATTTTCATTTTTGTTTAATTCATATTTTAGTTGAAAAGCTAACTCATTTAGCCAGAAGAGAATTTTTAATGCAGCATAATTCACCATAGGACATAAAAATAGCTGTAACGACATGAATTTCTTCTCTAAGAGAACTTCTATTATTTGGCCATTTAACCAAATAACACAATTCTTAATACTCTAGCCCCTATAGGTTGTGATGATAGTGAGCTATTCCTCACCTATCTCTTATGAGATACTGCCAAGTATATGAGATATTCTGCTTGCCATGTTGCATAATCCATTGTGTTTACATTTGCTGAGCATATGCATTTATTTATCTAGAAGCAAATGAAATTTCCCTGAGCAGGACATAGGAAAATTGTGTGAAACATTAGTAATATGTTATTATTCTTTCTGAGATACCTTCTTTTGGCATTTATGTCTTGTATAATGTTAACTTTCTGAGGAGCCTTTATTTCTAACAAAATTGGAAAAAGACCTATTCATACAGGCCATTATTTGACCAAATGATACTCAGGCTACTCATGTTATGCTTTCCATGGGTAGTGATATTGAAGTGTCTTACATAAGTTCTTCTTCTTCTTTTTTTTTTTTTTCTATTTATTGATTTTTCATTACCAATCAGGATGCCAGAAAAAAAAAACCCTCAAACTAACTCAAAAGTAATGACTAGAATGAACAGCAGAACACATATATGTGGAAAAAAACAAGCCTTGTATGTAGAGAAAAAACAAGCCTAAGTGCATCTATTTTTTTTCAAGGCAGTGTAGTGCTTTAGGATTGTTTGTGTCTTTTCTTTTCCCCAGACAAGGTTCAGATGTGTGAGATGAACAGTAATAGCCCTAGCAGAAGATTTGTTTTATCAGTCAAAATTTACTGGAAAGCACAAGTAATGGAAGTGTGCTTTGCAGGAATTATGTTGCATGATAAAAAAAAGCAGTCCAAATAGGACAAAATTGTTAAAATACCTACTTAAATAGTTTTGTGAAAGAAAGAAGCACATGTCCTATTAATATCTACAACCTTTTTATATGCCAACCTACAATTGCTCAGCTAAGTCATTTTTTTTTTACAGGAGTATTTGTGAGAAGAAAAACTAGTAGAGGGCATTTTTACATACATTTTGATGCTATTTTTACTGTTTTTTTCATAAATATTTTTAGAAAAGCTTACTATCAACACAATATTTTAGTATAATTATGGATGCATGTGTTCTGCCAGCAGAATATGGGAAATCTTTTAAGGCCTTGGAACCTCTGAATGGGAGAAGCTAAAAAAACTGCTACTAAATTCAAGTGATCAGTGAGATAGCAAATAGATAAATGCAATTGGAAATAGCAAATATTCTATAGCTTAAAGATGGTGGTACATGGCTATGGTATAAAATTTCTTAAAAAATGCAATTAAATTGCAGAGAAAATGAAATAGTCATTTGTGTTTGCAAGTAATTTATAAGCAAAAGAAAAGATTCAGCTCTGAAAATGGTTTCACCTTTGAGTATATGTGAATAACTTTATGTATCTCTGTCCATTAAGAACTGGAATATTTACAACCATACTGTGAAAGTCACATTAAGACTTTCATTGAAATCAACCAGCATGCCCTGGGATAAACTCTTGTTAATAGCACTTTATTTTTTTTTTTCTTTTGGCTTGCTGAAATTCAATGGTATCTAATACCAGAAATGAACCTGATTTGTTTTAGAATAATGGTGTAACCCATCTTAATGATAAGGAAGCAGTTGCTGTTTTCTTTTGAAGTTGATAGAAAAGTGCCATTATCTAGAAATGACTAAAGAGATTTTTCAAATCTTAATTTATTTTATTGCTTTATTTTTAAGCAGTACATGATAAGCAGCACATAATATAGGAGTGGAATATTTATTGCATTATATGTATATTTTTTCTGATTTTGTAAGAAGTAGTCTTACAAATTGGACCTAGCAATCTTAACATGCAGTATCTGAAAGTATATATAAAATTCACTCACAATTCAGCAAACACACTGAAGGCACAAGATAAGAGTGGAAACTATTGGAAGAAAAGAGAATTATATACACTTCTGAGCGTAATAAATCAACAACATAAAATTGTCCCGTACAAAAATAAACTCCTTTTCAAATACCCTGAATGCAAGAAGCTGAATAATATATAACCTATATATAATTGGATAGCATTGCAATCCGGCATAAAAAGTAAATCTTGTAAATTCTTGAGAGTGATATTATCCATTCTGCCTAAGTCTTGGAAATGATGACATACCAGAATTTCTTTATATCAACCCAAAGAAACAGCAACAGTTTCAAAAATAAGGATGCCAAAGTAAAAATCACTTCTACTTTAGATTTTTAATTTGTTTTCATATAGAAAGAAGAGTTGGGGGAAGCTCATATTCTGTATGGCAGTCAAGGGAGAAGTGGGAGAAAATAAGAAGATAAGGACAGACATACCTGATGAAATCAAGAAATCCAGCTATTCTGTGGCCAAAAAATAGAAGCCTAGAGAAGGTAAGGAAAGAGTAAAAGTGTACAGTGCTACAGTACCTTGCATCCTTAGAATTTTCAAAACTCCAAAGATTAGAGATTTGGAAATTCCAGACAACAAAAAAAGATTTGTTTCTAGACTTAAAAAAAAAAAAAAAATTTGTTTTTCAGTGGATTCCTTTTCTAAGGAATTTGTCTAACTAATTAATGAACTCAGAACAGCTCACAGCAAGGAATTCCCCATCTTAATTACAGTGCATCAAAGAACATCTCTGTCTCACTGTTATTAACATGTCACTCCCTGTCTTTAGCTGATGTTGCCTAAAGCTAGAAGAGTGAAAAAACTCCCTAATCATGTTTTCCACGATTCTAATAAGTCTACAAATCTATGTAATCCTTTTTTCCCTTTTTTAAAAAAATTCTTCTGTTTTATTCTCTTTCTAGATTAAATTTTGAATATATATATACATATATATACATATATATACATATATGAAGCTTTTGACATGGATATCATTCCAGAATTTCGATTATCTTTAACACCTTTCTCTGAACAATCTCCAGTCCTATTATATGTTTCCTGAGAGGAAACAAGAATTGCACAAGGTCTTCAAGATGGAAGAGAACTATGGATATACACAATGGCAAAATAATGATCTCTTTCTCTCCTAGCAAAAGGCTCAGATTCATGTAACAAGAAGCAGACAGCATGAACTGTTCTGAAACTCATTATATCTTCCAAAAAATTTCTTGTGCCTGGTGTTAAATGAGCCAATCACATTGAATTGCTAATTATAAGAGTCTTGTAAGACTGGAAACTTGTCCATTTTCTCTCTCTGTAGTGACATATAATGTTGTTCTTTTTGAAAACTTGTGTCCTATGCATTTCAGATCATAAATTGCTTACCCAGAGATTTATTCTCAGACCAATTACAGTTTATAACCTCAAGTGGCACAAACATGCAGCAAGGCTCTCAAAATGTGCCCTGCTGCAATGGGGGTGATCACATTCAGAACCAACAGGTGGTATCAAAAGTGGTATATTAAATATCAGTTGAATTTTCATGGATTCAAGAGTAGCTGAGTATAAATTTTTTGTTTTGTTTTTGTTAATTCGGGATGATCTTACTCAGGCTATCTTCTCTGAGACATAAGGAAGGGTATGTTTTTTGTTAATATCCATACTTTGTCAAGCATTTTTAATGGCAAGTTTGGGAGACTTGATATGTGTCTGTTTAACACTCAGTTGAACTTGGGTGATAATAAGCAGTCTTTTTCTTACAGAAAGAGCACAGTCATCTTGCAGCTGTGCAGCAGCATTCTTTTAACTAAATACTATCTGTGATTTAGAAATCACAGAGTCCTCAGCTGTGCCGAGTTTGGTATGACTTTAATTGTTTAGGAAGGGGTTTTCTTACACACACATTCAAACACATAAACTAACCAGCAAGGTCCCACAATAGTGATATTTAAAAAAGCAACATCACAAAAATTCCTCCTATTCTAGAAGAGACACAATCAGTGACAGGATTGAAAGGTCTTCTATTTATCAACACAGTATTGCTGCTGCACTTCTATTTATTTTTTGTATTTTTAAATGTCTGTTTTTTGCTAGTGAAAAAAAGCAAAATTACTTTTCACTTACGATTTATCAAAATTTATATTATTTTCATTAGAATGTCATTTTTTATTTTTAGATTGTCAGGTTTATTCATATTTTATCACATTTAAATCCTTTAAGTTTACTGCCTCAATTAGTTTTAATCTTCTTGGTATGTCTTGTAAAATCATCTCCAAAGATGAACTATTCTTAGGAGAATCCATGACAGACTGGTTCAAGGGACAATTATTTACTCCATCCATCATTTATGTCTGACTCACTATAGGTGTCTCAGGGGGAATTGACTGATGCACTGAAGATTAAAGTCACAAGCTCCACAATTTTGCTGTCTCTACATGTTGTCTCTAAATCATATCTAAGTATTTAATTCCCCTGTTGCTCTTGACTTAAAGGTATATGGCACAGTAATGTCTTGTTCTTATACACGTCTCAATAATATTATTTTCTCATTGTCTTCTATGTTATAAATAATGATTTTTTTTTGCTTACTGAGAGTTTCTGTATGCTTCCTAACGTAATAAACGGAAGGCAGCCTTATCTTCTGTACCAATATCTTATTTTTAATCTAATAATGCTGTTGTTCATGTGCAGAAATAGATGGTCTGGCCTTTCCTATCTGAAAGTTAACATTTGTTTAGGCTTGTTTTAAGCAAAGTTTTGTTACTTTATTTATGCAAACAGAGGAAGTTTTTGATTTTTTATTTTTAGAGTTGAAGAGGGGATATTTCTAAAGGAGGAACACATCAAGTTGTCATGACTTCTCCATTATTCCTTTTCCTGCCTTTTCTCTCCTTCAGTCCCACCAAAAAGGTATCCTTTCCAGAAGTACCTTTCCATTCTCACGCATGCTCTATTCCCTTCTTCAGAACAGCTAATTCAGAAAGAGGCAGAAAAAACAAACTTTTGCTCTTGAATGTGTTACAGATGATGCTGACCATGCTTCCTTTCTTCAGCTGCAAATGTAATATTATTGCAAGCTATTAAATGAACCAGATTGCAAGAAGACGAAAACAGCTTGAGAAGAAGGAGGGCTCAAGAGATTATGACATGAGAGCTGGATTACTAATGGTCCAGACATTGGTGACATCGCTTCAAGCTGCTTTTCTTGTAAAGCAAAGGAGTCCCATGCAGAAGCAAGTATTGGTCTGCTCCATGGATATGGCCCAGCTGTGCAGCTGTAAATAAATTCTATCTATCTCTCTGCTGCCCAGCCACAAGCACAAAATACCAGCTGAGAGGATTGAATGTGAGTGAGTAGGACTGCTGTTAATATGAGCATTTAGTGGCAGGCCTGCAATTTTCCTTGGGACTAAGATCTTCAGAGAGCTAAGTCCTTATATTAAACAGCTAAAGGCTTCAATTTTGATTCAGGTTTGACAGTCAGGCATTTTTTTGGTTCTCAGCAGCAGACTTTAAAAAACTAGTACCGTGTACCTAATTTTCAAAGATATTAAATTGTGGTAAAATATTTAAAACGTTTGCACTTACTATAACTTTACTATGACTTATACTGAATGTAAAAGATAGTAGACTTGTCCAGTACTGATGAATTCAAGTGCTCAGAAACTTCAATTTAAAGAGAAAGTCTTTAACACAAATTGTTTCTTTTCATGACTTCATATTTTCAAAACATTTTAAGTTTAAGCTGTCATTCTTTTTTTATAAGAACAACCTCCCTCCCTTTTTTTTTCTAATAAAAGATAATGTGATTGTTCACACTATTATTTGGCAGTAGCATGCTTTAAGACTAACATCAAATACTGTCTCAAGACAGAGTTGGAAAAGCTTTTTAAGGTCCTTTTTAAGGCATAATTATCTTTTGTCTTCAGTGTCTTCTAGATGTTGCTAAAATAATTTGGCATGTATTTGTACATTTACAAAGAATGGACAAAAGACAGATAGTAGTCTTTATTCTCTGTTGAAGCAGATAAACAGATCTCCACTTTAACTAAGCAAAGCAAAATGAGCTGTTTAAGCTTAAGCTATTTAGGGATAAAGAAGGTGGGAGCTGGTGTTGTCAGCCTGCTTTAATTTACATCACATTCCTGGTGAGATCTGGACAGGGACTATCTTAGTAATGCTGCTGTCTTTCCTAAGGGAAATGGTAAAAACAAAAATAAACAATATATATTTAATCACATATATATTTTTATATATATAATGTGTATATATATATGTATTATAAACATATATATGTGATAGATTAGACAGCAGTCAACATAATATTTTAATCAACGTTATACCTTACAAAGCTGTTGGAGTTCTTTAAAGAAACTCATAAAAATTTAGAGAAGAATAATCTGATTATGCAGTTTACCTGGTTTCCCAGAAGCCAGGGGATAGAAGGAATACCATTCATAAATAATAAAAAAAAAAAAACAGTAAAAGACAGGTAACGGAGGGTGAAAATAAATAGTTTTCATGGCGATCAGCAGTGAAGTTATGACTGAAAACATATGTAATAGAAGTCTGTAAAATCATGAGAGATTGCAGAATGTAAATAGGAAAAAATCACTTTCTCTTTCAATACAGAAATAGATAACACCATCTGAAAGCAGCTGATGGCAGGCTCAGAATAAATAGAAGGAATAACTTTTTTTCAAACTGAGTATGGGGTTAAACTATAGAACTCCTTGCCACTAAAATTTACATGACTTTAGAGGTTCAAAGAGAAGCCCTTTGTGGGTTTCTGTTTGTGATTTAAGGAAGTTTAAGGATTTAAGTGATTTAAGGAAGAAGAGGAGTTAATAAAAAAGCAAGCATATTCTAAGAGCGCTGATAGGATAATGCACTCTGTATCTCTGCTATATTTCCCTCAAGCTTTTTGACTAAAACAAGATGAGTGACTCATTTACATCACTGTTCTTTATTTGTCCAGCATTTATGATGCTCAGAAACAAGTTTAATATAATTTGAATAAAACAATATTATTTCATACACATGCTATCTAAATATCCCACACTTTTTTAACATCTGTGGGTGTTCATCCATACATTGTTAAGTCTGTAAGCTCTTGTGGCACTGAATCTTAGGTGTTTCTTTGGTTGGTGCTTAGGGAAAACAATTTTTTATAGGATTGCTGGATAGTACTTCAACTCTCTTACACTGCATTATGTTCAATTTCTGCAGTGCAGTAGTACAAAAAAATGTTTATATATATAAAGGTATCTGTTAGATATTTGCTTGTTCGCAAAACTTGGATATTTTATTTGTTTTTCTGTTTTGTTTGTTCTTCTAGATTTGCCTTTATGTCAGTGTTGATCACTATCACAGCGTATACGACAAAATATTGATATGATCCTGTTGAGTAATTACTATGCTCTTAATGTAGGCACATGCAAAAGTACTTTTATTCAAGATAATCTTTCCATATCAAAATACATGTCAGTTAAGTTAGGATTTTAGCTTTGTAATAAACACAACAGAAGTTCCTGTAGTCCTAGGGTATTAACTGCTCAGAAGACAGGGTTTTGAAAAAAAATATAGTTATTGAATATACAGTGTGCATTCATTGTATAGATTACTTCCCATAACAAATCAAAGTTTAGAGTTTTACATAATTGAGATATATCTGCAGTTATCTGTATATCTGTATATTAGTATATCTGCAGGCTGATATACTTAAGGATAACTTGAAACAAGTTTGGGACTATTCACCTTGCCATTGTTCTTTTCAAATTTATAGACAAAACTACTTATTAAAAAAAATAGTAATAGAAGGGAAAGAAATAGGAAAGCTTTTTGCTGTTGATTCAGGCATATCTTTGCTGTACTGTTTGGTGTTACTAGCCCTTTTGATGGATTTTGGACAGCCAGTTGACCTTTTTCTTCTAATACCTCCTATCATGCACATACTTTAAAACGAGGCCTTTTTGCTTGCTTTAGGTATACTTATTCTTATGAACAGAGTTTATTATCCTTCTCACTGTAATGTCAAATTGAAAGGCAAACATTCAGTGTGTTATTGCCATCTCCTTTCAATATATCAAAGGCTTAAACTGTGAACTCTGTATATGCTTAGGTCTCCTAAGCACAAGAAATTAAGTTAAATATTGCTGTTCCTTCTCAAGTGAATACCAACCAGAAGGCAGACAATAAGGTCACTTCAGGTAAGATAAGTATAGTTGATTTTTGTTTTCGGTTTTGTCTAGTCTCAGTGAGGTCAGTGAAAGAAAGAAAGGGAGCTGTCCAGTTGCTTTTATATACCCCATGGAAGAAGGAACAGATTGTGGATCATGAACAAAGAAAGAACAGTTTTGTCTAGAAATAAAATTAAATTCATAACATACAGTTAATGAGACCATTATTGTGTTCTCCATAGTCCTGAACACTTAGAGGCTATTGTGCTGCATGCTAAGAGATTTGTATCATTATGTTCTGTAAATGATGGAAATTAGCATAAATTGCCTAAAATATATCATTTAAAATGCATCGTGGAGTGATGCTGAGGATATTGTCTTTCCACTTTGCAAAGCATTAGTATATAATTACTTTTTATCCCTTGTGCTAATATTCCATATATGTAAATGTTAAATGCAGCCAACAAAAAGTACAAAATGGAGAAGTTTGTTTGCTTTATGTTATATTCATCCTGGTAATGAGTGATAAATTGCCTTTGGGCAACAAACACATTTACAGTAAAAAAAGCACAAAATATATGAATAGAAAACACAATTCATATAATTCCATGTGCTTGCTAACTTGAAAGTAGGGGCTTTGATGGTAAGATGTTTTTCTAACAAGTAATAT
The DNA here is from genome assembly GCF_003342845.1 of Nothoprocta perdicaria. Taxonomy (NCBI): domain Eukaryota; kingdom Metazoa; phylum Chordata; class Aves; order Tinamiformes; family Tinamidae; genus Nothoprocta; species Nothoprocta perdicaria. Next base: position 1,811,394 of record NW_020455810.1, read on the forward strand.
TGTTAACAAAAAGGAATCTCACCTCAAATTTTTCTCTTGGGCTTTGGTGGTATGACAGGGAACCAGGGAACCATAAGAGGGCACTCAACTCTTTATATGCATCTGCTTGTTATTGAAAGATTTTCTTGGAAAAGCTTTGAAAAAATCCTTGGAAAAAAAGATTGTCATTCATATACAGTATGCCAAGTGGTCCACCTTCCTGCTTACACTAGCTAAATGAATGAAGAAGCAAGTTTAGATAATTTATACATATATGTAGAATTTTTTTAATCATTGTTTTTCAGTTCATGCACTTCGTCTTTTATCTTTTTTTTTAACCATTTAAAAAAAGGGGTTTTTTTAACCAATGATTCTGTAGTTATTGTTGCTTTATATAGTTTTGACCACATATGGGCTGGATCTAGATAAAGCAGAAAACTTCATTTTTTTTTATGTAGATTTTAAAATCTGAATACTGAAATTTTCGATTAATTTTCTTGCAACTTCCTGCCAAGATCCAATTCAAAATATTTGAGCTTCACCTCAAGTTGAAGAAGACAGTGGGTTTTACCTTAACTGTTATTACTAAGAGATTATTATTAGAGATCTATGATAAATAGTTCCTTGAAAAGTAATCTCAGTGCTGTCATGTGTTTTCATTTGACTAGAATTAGTCACAATTGTAAGTGCAAAAAATATCCTAGAAGTCAGTAGGAAAAGAATAGAGAAGAAAACTAAGAACTATGCAATGCTGTTGCATAGATCTGTGGTTAACCTGCATTTTGGGTATTGTGCACAGTTCCTTATCTGGTTCCCTCACCTCATTCATGTTATATTAGAAATACAAAAGGTTCAGAGTAGGGTAACGAGGTTGACTCAAAGTATAAGTATAAATAAGAATTGAATAAAATCATTCAGTCTAATTGAGAGGAGTCTATGCATTTCCTGATAGAGGGGGTGGAAAGTTGTGAGTGATGTGGACAGTATGGAGCAATTATTTGACCATATTTACAGTGAAAGCGTTAAAGAGGCATCAAATAAACTGGAAGAAAGAAAGTTCAAATGGCTGTAATCATGATATATTAAATATTACACCAAGAAGATAGGCCATATAATTATTATTTCTGTAGTAAAATATGATTATTGTTATATATTTTAAAGTATGAATTTATTTAGGTCACAATAGGCCACTTATAATAGTTTGATACTTCAAGTAGAGGTTCTCTGAGACCAGATCTGTTCCCTTTTGGTAGAATTGGGGAAATATTTCAAATAGTAAGGATAAGATTAAACAATGGATCATTTTATGCAGTTTTAAGTGGTTTGGCAGGTATTGCTATCACTTATCAGCTTTTTTTGCAGCTGAAACGAAAGAGGCTTCCAAGTGGAAAAGGTTGTATATTACTTTCCAAGCCAGATAAGCCAGACTGCTCAGGACTGAATGAGGATTTGCAGAATGGTGATTCACCAGGTATGCTCTGGGGAAGGTTGAAGGAGAAAAAAACAGTGTTTTTTTTTTTTTTTCTTACAATGCCAACAAGAACAAACAAAGAAAGAGCAAGAAGTCAAGAGTATAGTTATGAAAACAAATTGAAAAGCTGCTGTGAGTACATGGGACTCCATACTGACTTGTAAAGAGGCTTCTAACTGTGAGCAAACGAGTGTCCTTGCTGACTGATACCTGTTGTGTGCAAGGAAAGAGGACTTGCTACATCCTTTGCGATGAAGGAGATTGCCTTAAATCCATTTCTCATTCCTTATTTTCTAATTCTTGCCTGCCTCTGCATTTGTAGTTAGCTGCTAAGTCAAAATGGAGAATAATTCGATACAACTCTTTTGCAAAATAAACTCTCTCTATGTATAGCTTTATCTGATTCTTCTTTGTGAATTTCTATTTTTTAGGGTTCAGAAAGATTTTTTTTCTGCAATCTTGAACACCAATATAAAAACCTTGCAATATTTTCCTCCAAGTTTTTTGCTAAGCTGTGACTTTAAAGCTGTAAAAATGCCTACTGAATGCCAAAGGGATTTGTAAGAGGTCAAATCTACATTTCCTCCTGGTACTTTTTCTGCTTTATAGTTCTCACAGTATGGTTTTACATAACAAGCTCTTAATATTCTATGAGACAGGGATATAAAACTTCTCGATACATTCCCACACAGCCAAGATCAAAATTGAGGGCCTACTTCTATAAAGTCTTCTTATCTTTCTGTCTGTTAATATTTATGCAAGTTCACAGATTCACAGAATTCACAGATTCACAGAATATTCAAGGTTGGAAGGGACCTCTACAGATCATCTAGTCCAACCTTCCTGCTCAAGCAGGCACACCTACAGCACGTGGCACAGGGTGGCATCCAGGCGGGTTTTGAAGACCTCCAGAGTAGGAGACTCCACAACCTCCCTGGGCAGCCTGTTCCACTGCTCTGTCACCCTMACAGTAAAGAAGTTGCTCCTCACCTGGAGACGGAACTACTTATGCTTCAGCTTGTGGCCGTACCCCTCGTCCTATCGCTGGCCACCAGTGAAAACAGCTTGTCCCCTTCCTCCCTGCATTCTCCCTTCCTGAACTTATACATATTAATCATATCCCCTCTGAGCTGTCTCTTCTCCAGAGAAAAGAGGCCCAGCTCACTCAGCCTCTCTTCATACGAGAGATGTTCCATTCCCTTAATCATCCTGGTTGCCCTTCTCTGGACCCTCTCCAGAAGCTCCACGTCCCTCCTATACTGGGGAGCCCAGAACTGAACACAGTACTCTAGGTGCGGCCTCACCAGAGCTGAGTAGAGGGGCAGAATCACCTCCCTTGACCTGCTGGCAACACTCCTCCTGATGCAGGCCAGGATCCCATTGGCCTTCTTGGCCACGAGGGCACACTGCTGCCTCATGGTCCACTTGGTGTCAACCAGGACTCCCAGGTCCCTCTCCGTGGAGGTGCTCTCCAGCAGGTCGACCCCTAATCTGTACTGATGCCTGGGGTTATTCCTCCCCAGGTGCAGGACCCTGCACTTGTCCTTATTGAACCTCATGAGGTTCCTCTCTGCCCAACTCTCCAGCCTGTCCAGGTCCCTCTGGATGGCAGCACAGCCCTCCGGAGTGTCGGCCACTCTACCCAGCTTGGTGTCATCTGCAAACTTGCTCAGGGTGCATTCCGTGCCCTCGTCCAGGTCATTGATGAACAAGCTGAACAGCACTGGGCCCAGCACTGACCCCTGGGGGACACCACTGGCCATAGGCCTCCAACTGGACTCAGCCCCATTTATCACCACCCTCTGAGCTCTGCCATCCAGCCAGCCCTCGATCCACCGCACCGTGCACTCGTCTAGTCCACTGTCCCGGAGCTTCCGTGTTCAGGGCCTTCTGTATGTTTTTAGAGGTATTTGGTCCCCACAGAGGAAAGCTGTAAAAGATATCTTTAGCAGCAGATTTTTCTAGTTATTGCCTACTATGGTCCTGGTTTTGAGAAAAAGTTGACTACTATATACAGGTCCAGAGGAGATTAAAATTATACCATGTATACCTTGTCATGACTTCAAACTAAAGAATTTATTAAAGAACCTCAAAATCCAAATGCCAATATGAGCCAAATCAATCCAGTTTCTTAAAAAAAAAGCTCAAACATCAATGCTTAGGAAAATAAAAAAAGAAGGTCCTAAAGTCAAAAAACTGTTTTTGCTACATTGACATAATAAGACAGAATTGATAAAATCCTTCATTAACAGCAAATTTGAAAGTTCAGTTGGTTGATGAAAAATCTGTTTCCATTCATATAACAGATATACAGGAAAAAAAAAACAACACTAAAATCAGTTCAGTGATAATCAGCATGTCAGCCTTAATTGTTTTCTTTCTTTCAAAAATAATATAGAGATTTTCAAAAAGCCTGAAAAAATCTTTCACTTTGTTTATTTTATAGAGATTTGTTTCATCATATCATGTGCTTTGTTTACATTAGACTTAGCTGAAATATAGAAACCCAAAAGCTTGGGCAGATTTTCAAGAAATGACTGCATCAGGAAATCTGAGATGAAAGCATCTGGGGGAATCCATAATAGAGAGAGACAGTATGAGGTAAAGCAGAGTGCCAGGATCTCCATTGTGCTTCTTTGTGTGTCTTTGTGCATTTATACATGGTAGCATTTGCAACAACTGAGGTGCAATCTCACTTTGATTAAAAAAAAAAAAAGGAAACAAAGAAAGAGTAAAGGGAAAAATGAAAAAGAAAAATCTCAGAGATCTGTACGTATTCATAGGACCATGAATTTTGGCATACATTAATCAGATTTATTAACATCTGCTTGAAAAAAAAAAGCAGCATGTAGCGTTTGATTTAGCAGTGAAAGGTCCAACATAGGTACTTTGGGTGATACATTGATGTGGTGTCCTGTGGGCCATGTCAGCGCCATCAACAGTGTCCCTGGTGAAAGTTCAAAATTCCAGCCGATGACTGGTGTCAGACACTTTGGAGGATAGCCAGCATTATTCCTGGCTGTTGATATCACTTCATTTTCCAGAATACAAAACTCATGAATTCATTTACTTTCAGTGGAGGAAAAAAAAAAAAAAAAAAAAAAAAAAAAAGAGCTATGAAAGAGAATATGGAAGGGAAGCACATATGATTTTAAGAAACAAGGTGATGAATGTGATGGCCCAACAGGAATACTGTAGCTAATGACTTAGCTTCCGCTCTCTTTCTTCTGCTTAAGACAGTCAGTCTGATGTGGCACTTCACCAGCAGAGACTCTCCATGAAATTCTCCTCTATATGGAGCAAGCCAGTCGGCTTCCCTCCTGCCCACCCACTACGCCAATTTGGCACAAGAAGGATATTTCAGAGAGAGCAATGTTAAGCTCAGCAGTCATTTAGGCAGGTCTGGGAGAGGAGCAGAATTTATAGCAAGGCTAAGCTAATACACAACTGGAGACCATGAGCAGTTTCCTTATATACTGTTACCAATCTGGTTCTTGGTAACCAAATAGAGTTTGAAGCCAGTAAAGAAATCTGTCCTACCTCTTTTATAAGAAGTGGATGTGAGATGGCCTAAGTGCATTTGGAAAATCACGTCTATATACTTAGGTGTTTTTATGATATCAGTGGATCTTACATGATTCTAACAGTCTGTATCCAGATTCACATATGGAATGCTCTTTTAATTAATTTTTTTCAGAAATTCTGTTCTGTAACAAACCTATTCTGTTGTTTCTTATTTTATTTAGCCATATCCTTTTACATAGGCAGATTTAGCAAACAAATTTGAAAAAAAATGAACTTCAATGTATAAAGAAAAAGACCATAAAACCACAGATCAAGTTGCTATCAAGAATGTTTATTAATTTATTTTCTGCAATCAAAAGTTGTTTTATTATTTAAACTGTGATATAAATTATATTTGTGAATGTTCCTTTGCTCCATTTTCCCCTTCCACTGTTTTCATTTCTTAAGCAATGTGATAAACAAAGACGCTGTTGCTTAGCAACTTTAAATATTTCCTTTTTAAACTGAATGCCCATGACTTGGAAGCCAATATAAATTCAGTGCATTCTATGTGATAAGTTATTGGAAAATAAATTGTTTCCTCTTTCTCAGCCTGATTTCTCAGAAATATATTTTGTAGTTAATTGTATCTAGTATTTGTCAAGGTATTTGTCTAAACAGTATTCATGTGGATAGATCTTCTTAAAATGGCAATTTATCTAATTTATCTGATTTATTTTCTATATGGAAAAATTCATTTTTTTCAATATGTAAGATGAATGATCAATTTTAAGCAATATATCTTTTCTGTAATACTTAAATCAGTCAAATTCTTCAGTTCAAGTGTTCTTCATATGCTTCCCGCTAATATCTTTTTTAATGAATACCCTGTCAATTTGTCTGTACTCTACGGTTATACTTTGAAATATTTGTTAATTGTCTGTCTGAAATTATAGACCAACATCAAGTTATTTATCAATGCAGTGACACTGAAGTCAGAGAAATTTGTGTTTTTCTGGTCAAAGAAGCAGTCTCAGTACTTTTTTGCTTTCTAGAAAAGTCATCTTATTGCTAGTGACTATTACACTAATACAAGTAGAGATATCCAATAACTGTTTTAAATATCTGAGTAGAATCTTGTGTATATTCTGAAATTATTTCTTACAACAAAAGCTCATACATAGATTAATGTATTTGTGAATTTCTAGGAAACAGAAGCCACAGACTCGGTTTATTTGTATCTTTTGTGTCAGTTAAAACGTATTGGCTGTGTCTAGTACTCACTTTTAAATCTCTCCTGGAAATCAGGTTGTGTAATAAAAGTCTGAAATACAGACCAGCAGAAAGAGATTCCTGCTCTTCACTTCTAAGTCACATTCACAGTTGTTTTTGTTTGTTTGTTTGTTTGTTTGTTTGTTTGTTTGTTTTAATTTGGAAAAATATCCTTTTATTATGAATATAGTTTTAATAAAAATGCACTTTAATTATTTTACTTTTATAAAGATCTATTTCTTCTAAAAATATATTTTGAAAATCCAATCCTCTTTTAGGGAGAAGGGTGCTTCTTCAGCAGATTTAGAAGTACATGAATTATAGTAGAATTGAGACTTTCAGTGGACGGATAAAGCTAATCAACAATGGATGCATCGTTACAAAAAGAATTTATAATTTCCAGCATTGGAAAATTCCTGTTTGGAGGTGAAGGAAAAAGTAAAATGCTTATTTATGGCTGACTGTTAAACTGAATTAAATCTTCTGTGTTTGTTCTTCTCTGATTGCCATAGGAAAGAAAAAAGGACAATGGTTTAATATTATGTTATGTCAAAAGGTACATTGATTTCTAACTAGAGGAAGACATAAGAAGAATGTTTCACAGGTCTTTTTCTTCATTAGAAATTGCAGACATGAAACAACAAAGGATTGGAAGAGTGGGGAAAAATTTCCTCTTTTAGTCATAAACTCCCTCTAAAAACTTGGTAACAATTACTGCCTGTCAGTCGTACAATTCTGTGTACAGCCATCCACACCTCAGTGATGTTAAAATCTATGATAGTGATCAAAATACTGGAAACTAGCATACTCTATTTAGAAAACAGACTATTGAATTGTACAAAGTTGAGACGTAGTATCTACCATGCCTAGTTACACACAACATTGAAATGATTAGTTCAAGTCAGAAGGTAAATAAATTGTTAATTTTTAAAGGTTAATAAAAACATTTATTATTTGTTTAGTTTCAGCTTATACAGTCCAGGTCTCAAGTAATGCATAAAAATTTTCAAAACACAAGCTGTGTTTTCTGAACTGTTTAACAATTAGCTAGCTTTAATCAAATATCAGTAATATAATAAAATACTATTGTCAACAGTCATTGTTTCAAGTGTTAATGACAAAGTGTGCAAATATTCTGAACTCAAGGCTAGACTCTTTTTTGATCCACATCCACCACTCCATGGCAGTCACCACTTAGCTCCTTACAGGCCCTCATCAACCAAATCGCTTCACACTGTTAGTAAACATTTCTTAGCTGGCTGCTGGTTGCGTATCTCAGGTTGGTGCAACTTGCTTGGCACCAGTGTTTTCCCATAGAACATCTGCCAGCAGCAGTTCTACATATGCACATCGCACATCTCTGCTCTTGAAAGCTGTTGAACTGCTTTGTCTTAGCTTCTCCCTGGATGGAAAAGCAACACAGCAAGTTCCTGGCAGGGCTATTATAATACTATCATTCTTGAGAGATATGAAATGGGAGATAAATTTTGTGTGAAAAACAAGCTAGTGTACAAAGAGGTCAGTCAGTCCATACAGCCTTGCAGGGCTGGAAACAGGTGAAAGACGGCTCTACATGTTAATATAGAAATATCTGGATTTAGGGACTTCTACTGGGAAAATAACAGACCCTTTTTCAAAAGTCAAGTGTGAAGTTGGAGCTGTGATGATCTGAAACTTACTAACTCAAATGAACACCTGGAAGGCCCTTCTTATTTATACGCCAAGCTGTGCAATAGGACCCTATTCCTGCCATTTTTGTCAGGCTCTGGGCCAAAATAGTCCAATGCCTGATGAAGGCTGAAAGACAGATCTGTCTGCTGCGGGGCTTTACAAGCACCATGGCACAACAGGTGGTTGCTGTGCTATAACATCATGATGATAAGGGATTTCAATCTTGCATCAAATATGTGTTCATGGGATGTGAGATGTTAGGAGCATAGGCTGCCGCCATGTACTGGATCATCCTGCCAGAGAGGCATAGGGTGCCCCTGCAACTGTGTGTTTCAGAAAGGCAGCCAGGTAGACATGCCACTGGGTGGGGAGGGATGCCCCAGGTTGCCTTAAGCATTTTTTAAAACCCCTTTTTTCTCCAAGGGAGTCTAGTGAAGTAGCCCTTCTTAAGTGGGTTTTCTTCTTTTTCTGTTCTTTTAAGATTAGAACTGGTTAAAACACTTGGAGAAGTGTTTTCAAACCAAAGATCAAGGAAGGCAAAAGAGATTTCAGAGAAGTCTTTGGCAGATGTGCTTTCTCCTCACTGTTTTGACTCCCCACATTCTGAATCCATTGTCTGTTTGGACAGTCTTGAAAAAGTTTCCCTTCTGTATTCATAATCACTTTCCATATTAAAATTTAGTTTTAGATTTCTAAAGTTTTCCTTTCCTTTCCTTTCCTTTCCTTTCCTTTCCTTTCCTTTCCTTTCCTTTCCTTTCCTTTCCTTTCCTTTCCTTTCCTTTCCTTTCCTTTCCNCCTTTCCTTTCCTTTCCTTTCCTTTCCTTTCCTTTCCTTTCCTTTCCTTTCCTTTCCTTTCCTTTCCTTTCCTTTCCTTTCCTTTCCTTTCTTTATGATTTCAAATGATCTGTTCACAAAATGTTTGTGATTCTTGATTTTTTGATCACGTTGAATTAAAGAACATTCTCAATATCTGAGGTTTGCAACATGGCAAAAATTCTGCTTAAATACAATACTACTCAAAACAGGACTGCTGTACTGAGCATCAGTTGAGATAATATTCTGAACATAAGACAGAAAAGCAGATAATGAAAGAAGAGTCATGCCCTAATATTTAACACAGCATGAAAATAAGATATGATGATACTATAAAATATATACAGTGACATTAAGGGAAAAAGGATTGTGGATTAATAGTCACAGAGTTTAAGTGTTTGAAAGACCATATTCTGTATGTATATTAATCTCTCTTTCTTTTTTTTTTTTTTTTTTTTTTTTTAGTTTCTGGTTCCAATGACCTCAACATAATATTACTAAAAGAAGAAGAGAGAAATAGCAGAAATAGTAGAGGAAGAGAGTGAAGATGTCATCTGAGCTATAGCTCTCAAAAAGTAGTAGATGCTGAAGTCAAGTGACCATTTGTGCCTACTCAGCTTGACCATACATTCAGTAAATATTTACAGCCGTATTGAGAGGGAGGGCGGAAGTAACTTAATTTGAGGTTCAGAATGCAGAAAATAATCTTCTGAAAACATGTACTCTGAAATTTTGATAAATAAACAGGTGTAATTGCAGTTAATGACTTTGGATGAACTACTCAGGAAAAAAATGAGACTTTATGCATCTACAGCTTGGGAAAAATCAATTAAAGATGTCTTAAAATGAAATGTTTTGCTTAATCAGGTCCATAGTGTCCAGTGTTAGATACATTATTTGGATGATACATCAACATTTATAACTGAGCTTAAAAAGAGAAAATAGGTATGCAAAGTGACTTTAAATGGCTAAAATCCTCAGTGCTCGGTTACCTCAGCTACATATATGCATTAACTGTCCTAAATACTTGAATTAGTATCTTTTCTCTCTCTGTCCTTCTCTTGAGATAGCAGATCATCCACGTTGAAATTCCTACCATCTCGCTTCACAGTGCTTAAATGAACAACCTTCTCAGTGATTCCGTGTTCTACATCCACAACATTTCTTCCTTGTACTCTCCAAATAATCCAAGCTGCAAAATCTGCTGTGATAAATCTGTTCTGCAAATGACTGCAGGAGAAGTAGTTATCTGCATTTACAAAGGAAAAGTGTCGTAAAATCCTTTGGTATATGTTTTCTGATATAGCACAGTTTGTATAAATATAGAGCATGTCTCCAGTTTGTATGCACATAGAGCATCTCTCCAATATTTTAATGGATTATAAAACCAGATTTACAAAAGAAAAAATAATAGTTTTCCTTTTAACCAGGACATCAGTGAGAAATTTGGCTCGTGTGCCTTTTCTGAAGTGTCAAGATCTACTAGAAACTGTTTGAATGATGTAGGCATTTGGAATTTTTCTCATTCACATGAATACCCTAGCTGTGAGAAAGTGCAGAAATCTGAAAATAGCAACTCACACATTTGAAATCTATTGTATTTAAGAAACCTTATAATAATCGAAATTTTCTCCCAATTTATGCCTCCTCTATATTGCAAGCTGTTTGCTGCTTATTTTCTGGCCCACGCTTATGCTTGCTGGTTCAGCAAACTGATTGAAAATACTGCCTGGAAAGATCCTTTTTATTTCAATCATAAGTTAAAACAGAGTCAGCTCTAGTTGATACTTCATATTTTTGAGAGATAGAATTGATAAAAATAAAAATATGAAGGCTTTCATGAGTTTGCCACTTCCCCTAATAATTCCACCTAAGAGTTGGTTATGATGAACTTGAAATTCTGGAGTGCAAAATAATCTGGAATTCTTTTGAAAATAAATACTCTTCTGAACAATGACAAGAATCTGCTCCAGGAATGTTGGTAACTTTGGAAAAGAAATGTGAAATGGTCTTGAAAACTATTTAATTTTCAATAAGTCTCAATCTATGGCTAAAAACAATTTTCAAAATAAAAAAATGGAATATTTCTTGACATAGAAATCTACATTTTATTTTCCTTCACTGTATCTACTTGTAAGATACATTCTCTGCCTCTCTTCCTGCAAACTTTCAATCTCTCTGTTAAAGTTCTTGAGTTGTTTTCTCCTCCTCCTTACGTAATATCATTAATGTCTCTATGAAGGACATTATACCCATCTCAGTTCTCAAAAGACTGAGGTGCAACTGTTTTGTTTCATTCTAGGTTTGATTTTTTTCAGGTAATATTCCAGTCTATGCAGTTTACAGTGTTACAGAGGATAAACTAAGTTATAAAATGAAATATTTCTTATCCGTTGTACTATCTTTAAAATTTCCCTTTTCACTGTGTCTTGCAGAAGCATGACAGATAATTCTTCTTTTCCATTCACCAATATTAGCTTGTCTTTCAGATGAATCAGAAACCTGATCATCAAAAGGAAAAATATATTTCATACGTTTTATGAAAAAGTAGCCTCTCTGAGTTTAGCTTCTTCTTATTACAGTTAAAGGAAATATATTTACTCTGAACAAAAGGGAAAATAACGGTGAGGTCTTTATAAGAAAATGAAGCATTTACTGGGAATTATATGACATTCCGTAGAAAAGATTCTTCTGTGAAGCTCTTGTATCTTTTCCCAAGAGGCTGAAATCATCTTATTTTGCTTCCAGGAGTTACCACACAGAATTATTTTCTTCTCTAAGAGAACAATTCACACTAATCTGAAATTATGTAAGGTTGAATTTTAGATAGCATTAATGATAAAAAACAGAAAAATTCTCTCTGCAGGCTAGCAAACCATACATGGCTGTGTTGTTTCAAAATATTTGTGTGGAAAGGGACAAGGAGGAGTAAAACAAAATTAATGCAAATCCCAAACTAATATAATATAAACTAATAACTAATATAATGGCAAGGATGCTATTCATCTACAGAAAATGGTTTAATATTTCATTATTATTTTCTTCATTAACAAGTTGCCTGCTCTCTCTAGTTACAGCAAGTGACGTTATCCTAAAGTATTAGGTCAGATAATTAAATCCATGAATAATGCCAGCTAATAACAATTCAAAATTTAAATTCAAAATCACTTATTATATTAGGTAAAAGAGAGAAAGAACAACTGAATTTCCAGGATGATGGCATATGACCAAGCAGTTCTGTGTTTCCCATCTTTTCTGAGATCTGAAGGTCTCATTTTAATATCAAATGTAATATCAGCCATAAAAGTTGGTATCCTGCTATATCTACTGGCTCCTTGTTGATGCCCTGAATAGACTAGATCTTGGTTACAGACCCTAGTCATCTTATACTAATTAGCTTTCTGAATCACTTTACTTTTTTAGAATATCTGAAGAGATAAGGACAGAGTTCATGAGTTAGGAAGAAATGCTCCCAAAGGCAAGATCTATTAATTTCTACATGCGTAAGGAAATTAAATATGCCCTTCTGCTTTCCAAAAAGGCAATATTAGTCTTCTTTGCAGTAAATACACTCATTAGGACTGATCTTTAAAACTTTGTTGTTTCTCTTTTCTCTTTCCATGGAAGTAGTTACATAGTACAATAATTCCAAGGAATATATTTCTGGAAATTGCCACAAAATACAATAGTTTCTAGGAATGCACTAATTCCCATGAAACATATTTTATTTTATTTTATTTTATTTTATTTTATTTTATTTTATTTTATTTTATTTTATTTTATTTTATGCCCAGGGTTATGTTCCTAATTTTTTTTTTTTTTTGAATGTTTTGGCTAAAAGACATCTCAGTAACTTCAGAGCAAGCATTGGGTACATTTCATGAACATTATTTGCAGCATAGAAATGTAACAGAATTACATTTCTGAAAATAAATTACCTATCATCAACTGCTGCAAGAACTGCTGTAAATTGGCTGGAATCTTAATATGCATATAAGATGTTTGGCTACTTGATATTTCCTGAATATTTGTTACTGTTTTTTACTACTTGAACTCTTTACTTAGATGTCTGTGAGAATTGTTCAAGTCACTATTTTTAGCAGTAATCAGTTTAATTTCCTTAAAATTGACTTTGCCTAATAATGAAAGAACAATCAAATGGTGGTTGCTGTAATGTGTAGCTTATCCAAATTGAGATTTATCACTTGATTTTTTTTTCGAACTTTTTTTTTGCTCTTTCAGTCATGTTCTAGACTACACTGTATTATCACTTGCAGGTCTCAATAACGTTCAAAAGCAATTAAATATATTTTCATTCAACATAATTTAATTCCTACTGTGGAGACATAGATCACATAGCCTTTCTTCTATTTCCTGACTGGATGAAAATAACATTTTCTGTGAAAATGCTGTCTTTATGTATACAATTCCTTTTTCTTCCTTCCTTTTAAAATTTGTTGTTCTAGCTCATTTACTAGATCATTTTTAGAGAAAAGAAACCATAGACATAGCAAAGCTAATTCCACTTTTCATTTAAATTAATATAAATATATATTTTAAAGTTAGGAAAACATTAGGAACATTAGGAAACAACGAAAAATACGAAGTGTCACAAAAATATGTTTGTGTGTATAGATTTTACAAATATATACACAATTGCAGGTTTGAAATGATGGGAGTTTGCTAGTTTATCCTAGAAAATATTCCTTCTATGAGCATTTGATCATATGAACCTAAAAAGCCAATTTACCATGACTAAGTATTTGGGAAACTTTTTTTGGAAGGAACCTTCAGTGTCCACCTAGTCCATTCTCCCATTGACTGTTTCTATTTAAATATGTAGGGAAAGAATCTTTAGTGGTAACTTACTTATATTAGGAAAAATTTATAAAGGAGGAATACAGAATACAGAAAAGGGTGCTACATTTAGTACCTTTCACATTAAGAGGAAGGCTCTATTAATTAAGAGGAAGTTTATTCTGATGCATATTGTACAAAAAAAACTCACCAAATGATCTCTACCCCTAAGGTTTTTATAAACAGAATAGTATATCCACAAAACAAAAAATGATACATAAGAATACAATGGATCTGTAAGAATCATCAGGACCAATTTTTTCACACAAGCAAACTAAAGAATAACATGGATTTAATATAAAACTGTAACAAAGCAGTATAAGAAGAGTACATGATTTTGAAAACAATTGTAGGAAAATTTATATATTTATAGAGAACTATTCAAAAAGTCAAGAATATAATATTAAAAACATGACTGTTTTTTTTAATCTACTATCTAGAGATTGAATACTGTCTTGATGAACCAAAATTGGAATTTAAACTGTCAAGGCCGTGTTACAGAAAATGGCATGCAAAATGAGCCTCATATAGTTATGTACTTGAAGAGAAAAGGTCATGGCTTAAGTATTATGTGCCCATAGTTAGTCTAAGAAGCCCAGAGTTAGTCTAAAAAGGTACTCTTGTGTAGGTAGGGATATCTGGTGATAATGTCCTCAGTGACAGGAGGAAGAAGGGCAACAGCTGTTCGACCTTGTAGAGATGCCTAACTATCCATAGAGAGAGATGAAAATGGAGGGTAACAAGGTTGGAGCAGATGATAGGTCTGAGCTGTTTTCATGAAGTATAAAGGCGAGGAAGAGGAGACGAAAAAGCGAGCATTTTGGGACATCCATCTAATATTGGAAAGAATAAAAACAGCTTTGTAGAACTGATGCAGCTGAAATGAGAGGAAAGTGACAGTGGCAGGGTCAGTGAAGTCAACTAAGAAAAAGATTTCAAGAATTTTATTACCTTAGGCTGTGAAGAAGATAAATGCAATAGTAAAAAGAGAGATTTCTTGTGGCTACCATTATTTATCATCTCATTAATCAATGAAAGTTCAATACCCTAGTTTAAGAGACCATTTTTTGAAGAAAGTTGTGTGTCTTTTTGTTCAGGATATAGGAAATAACTAGAAAATGACCTGTGAAAATTTGTGTTGTCTTCTGTGCCTTAATCATCCTTTAAACATGCAGACTTTACGCTCTTTATGTTTTTGAAGAAATATTTCTTCCTGATTCTGATATCATTTCTTAATTCTTCAGTAAAGTAGCCTTTTGCCATGCTATGCTGCAGTTAACTTTCTGTTTTTTATGATTCTTTTGATGGCTTTCATATAAACATAATTTTAGCTTTTTGAACGACATAACACTGCTTCTGATAACACTCTTTGCCGTAATGTTTAGTATTGCCAATGTCTGTCTGTATTTTAAAATCTTTCTTAACAGCATGCAGTCATGTACTTTGTGCTCCCAAGTCATTCCTTCATGGATAGCTGTTCTCTGAAGCAGTCATGAATCTAAAAATATAACCTAAAAATTTAGCTTAATCATTTCACTCCAAGGTGATACCTCCTCATTTTAAAAGAAGCAAGCTAAGCCTACCACTTCTACTGTACGCCCCTAACCTCAAGATATCTCTGGTCTGTTCTGCATTTTATTGTCATTGTTGCCATCTTAATCAAAGATGTAGAAATAGAAACTCAAATTTATATTTTCTTCTCTGGGTCTAAAATTTTAATCCACAAGAATTCCATGCTACTTGTTGACAGATTTTGCTTCTTAATTTTCTTCTTTCATTAGACTTTATCTTGTCATATAGTACATTTCAACATACAGCCATATACCACCATCTTCATGGCCTATTTTGTTTCTCTTGTATACTTGATGCTCTCTCTATATATACAGATATATATATAGCCCTATGCTGGTGACTACATTCCTTCTATCCTGCATTAGGTATGGTTATTAAATTTGTCCACAGTAAAGATAAATAGTGAGGTTTTCCCAATGGATTTCTTGGGTTTAACAATATTCTGTTAAGACTTGTGTATATCAAACAAATTGTTCTGTTTTTCTTCATTTGCTTTACATGCCTTCTTTTTTTTTTTCTGACTTATTCCTCTTTTGTTTGACTGTTGCCATCAGTCGATGTTGATGTTGTCTCATCAACAGCAACAAGAGGAGTGAAACATGCCTTTCTGCATGTGCTAGATTTATCCTAGTCTTTATTCTGAAAACTCACTTCCAAATTTTATCATTTCAAACATCAAAAACCTGGCTTTATTTAGGGTTCAGCAAAGTTTCTTTTGCCTATTCAGGCTCCTCATTACTGAAACTATCCTCTCTTTATAAGAATGCTTTCATTTGCTTCAGTGCTATACTTGTGGTTGCATCCACACACCAGCCAGATCCTTTCCTGTCTGTGTTGCTCCCTCTAAGTCGTTATGACTGGATAACACTTTGGATCTTTTCTGGGGTTCCTTAACGACAGCTCAGGTCCTCACTACTATATTGGTCATAAATCTCAATGTTTCACAGTTTTATAACTTATTTCCTACTTCTTTATGCAAAACAGGCTACAGTGTGTGCAGGCTCTTCTCAGAAGAGTTTATACCTTAATATTTTCATCAGGTATCTTGCATCCTTTATGAGTGCTTTTTCATTAATTTACAGCATTTAATTCACTGGGACTCTGTGTGTTTTGGACTAGAGGAGAGTCTTGGTCTATTAGCAAGGTTCAAAGAAATTGACAAGACTGAACTACTTTTTTGACTCCAGCTTCTCTTTGCAAGTAAATGCACTTTATAAACCGAACTAAACTTTACTCTGAGAATACACTAGAAGATTCTTTAAATTAACTTTCCTTGGGATAAAAACTCCTGATGTCCTACAGCTGAAGTTACATTATGGAGTAAGATGCACTAAGTTTATTTAGAACAACAGTGGGCTAAGAACAAGAAAGCAGAGACTTCTCTCTGCCTCTTGCTTCCTCCGGTTTGCCTCAGCAATTGCACAGAGATTTATGCCCTGCTTTCATCCCAGAGGAGCCAAACTGGAGCAGTTGCATAAGTACTCTGTGAAGTCAGTCTAGGCAACTAGATGAATTAAGCCATTTGTCTTGGGAAATATTCTGCTTTGACATCGGATGAAAACTAAGTCAATAATCTACTTTGATGAGGAGATCCAATGAGAATTGCTCATTTTTTATTTTCTAGATGCCTGATGTGTGCCATATGTCTTTTTTTTTTTTTTTGCCAGCTCAGCCATAAGCGGATAGAGACCAATTCACCTCAATATTTAAATACACAATCATTGATCTAACTGTGCCGTCTTGATATACATATATACTCAATATGAAGATACTCAATATGAAGCACACAGAGGCACGATTGCCTCTTCCTGAAAAGTGCAAAACTGCATCTTCCACTTTTAGGAATGTATTTTTCCTTCTTAATTATTTTTGATTTTCTGTGTTGCTTGATCTTTGTATTTTTAGTAGTTTTATGAATATTATTTTTAATATTGCAATGAGCCTGTTGAATAGTATTATATGTGCTATACTTTTAACATTTTTCACTCAAAATCAATTTTGGTTTTCTCAAGGCCTTCTAGAGAAAGTATTTTTATTTCAGTCACTGTTGGTGGACAACAGAAAATTATTAGCACTTTTACTTCCTTGATACATACAAAAAATTGTAATCTGACTAAATATTTTAAACTGTTCTATATATTGTCTTGATTGTCTTGATTAAGAAATAACTAAGACTAATTCGTGAAGATACAAATAACTTTTCTGTTAACACCAAGAACAAACTCAGAGTTCATTCATTTTCTGTGTCTGAGTTGAAAAGGTGAATTAGGTGACTTAGTCAGAATAGACTGAGGCAAAAAAAAAAGTCCTTTGTCCATGTCTTTGTCCCCAGATCTCAGTGGCTTTCCAGTAATACTGCCCAACTCCCAATCCATTCTATTTTGACAGTGGCATTACTGAAAAGGTGATTATACTTAAAAGATATCTCACTCCCTGAATATATTCTGTACATTTTTCAATGTATATTCTCAGTCCTTTTAATTTTCTGCTCCAAATAAGCTAAACTTCTTCCTCTACCTTTTCTTTTTTATAAGAAATACTGGATGGTATATACTGGTATATACTGGTATATACTGAAATGTGTGAGATTTAAAATTACATTAGGAAAATTTAAAAAAAGAGATATTATGATTTTTACTGACTCTTAAATTAAATTTAAAATATACTAAATACTATTGTGTTAAAATGTTAATCAGTTTGATGATTCAAAACTTCTGAGCTGTGAAAGGAACTTTATAATTTTTAGGAGTTGAAGTAGACTAATAAGCTGATATAAAACTCTTAAAATACATGGGTTACATCAAAATATGTTCTAAATACAGTAGATATGTACTTCACCTTTTGTTTATAAGTGAATTTATTTGCTTTTAATTAGAGAATGAATTATACAGAACAGGAATTATGTCTTTAGTGGCATGTTAGGCCACTTCAACATGAGTTAAGAAAACAACAATCAAATCATATTGCATTGAAATAACATGGTTCCCAGGGAAACACAATTTTTTTTTTCTAGCAGATTTTTCAAGGAGAACCACTTGAGAGCACAAAAAAAAAAAAAAAAAAAAAAAAAAAAAAAAAAAAAAAACCTTGGAGCCTTGTCAGGAGGCCCACACATGCATGCATGAAAGGAGGGAAACAGAAAAATTCAACTGGGGTGATGTACAAGGTAACAGAAAAGGGTTCTATGAGTACACTGCCAGCCAAAGAAAGGCCAGAAATATTGATTCACTGCTGAATGGAGAATCTGACTTAGACAAAAGACATTGTAAAGGCTGAGGTACTCTGTGCCTTAAGTTCTGCTCAGGTAACTGTGTCTAGTGGAAGAATCTAAAGTAGAAGAAGAGACAAGGGCCCACAGAAGAGGAGGATTAAGTGAGGGACTATTTAAGCAAATTAGACATACAGAAGTTCATGGGTCTGAATAAGATAAATCTCAGAATGCTGAAGGAGCTGGCCAGTGTCAACGTAACATCCTTAGGAAACCATGGTGATTGAGGAGGAAAAGAAAAAGGAGGATTCAAGTATCTATACCACAATCACTCTCAGATTCCAGAAAGATGATAGAGAAAATGTCTTGAAAATTATGTCTAAGTGGTTGATAGACAAGGAGGTTATTTGGACAGCCCAGCTTTACCAAGATCAGATCACACCTGACCAGCCTGATTACATTCAGTGAGTAAATGACTGGTTCTTTGGGCAAGGTGGGCTTCTGTCAGGCTTTCTGACAGAGTTTTCCAGAGCAGCCTAATAGCCAAATTTGGGATGTAGGGACTAAAGGTAGGTAGGAAACTAACTGGGCAGTCAGGATCAGAGGATATGGTCAGCATCTTTCTTCAGGAGTCAATGAGAATTAGTGTCATTCTTCAGGACTCAGTGCTGTATCCAACTCTGCTTAGCATCTCCAGATATGACCAGGACAATTGGATAGAACAAATCCTGAAGAGGTTCAGAGAGTTATCGAATTGGTGCTAAAAAGTGACAAATGAAGTGTAGAATTGCCATTCAGTTGTATTTTACTGATCTGAAAGAAAGGATGTCACCTGAAGGGTGTCAAAGATAGGAATTGGTGCCCAGAAAGCAGTGTAGTCTCAGTCCTTTGACATACTGAAAACTAAGCAGCACAAGGACCTGAGCAACCTAGTCTAACTTTGAAGTTAGGCCTGCTGCTTTGAGTGAGAATTGGAACTAGATGTCCTTTAGAGGCCACTTTCCCATCTAAATTATTATATGGGTCTATGAAATTTCTGTTTAGTCCTTTCATACCAAAAAAGTTGAGTTAACTAATAGCTTACACCTTTACAATGCAGAATATGAAATTAAAGCATTCAGTTTTCTCTGAGACTGATGTTATTTTGCTCTTACTTTAAACATTATTATGAAAGATACACTACATTACTACAACGAGTAAGGATTAATTCTAGAAAATCTTCTACATAAGTCAGCAGTTTCTATAGCAGAATAAATTACTTTTTATATTTTTGTGGCTTGAAATTTCTTGTAAACATAATTTTGGAACTTAGTTACATTACTTCATGTAATGTAACACTTACATTATTACATTAACACATTAAGTAATATGTTTAATGATTAATAGTTTTGGTAATACGTGTATGACAGAGTTCCAGATACCAAAAATTTTATAAGCAATAGTTATTAAAGGAATAGAGAACAAATACCTTCAATAATATAGTCTCCAAATCATTATTATCTCCAATAATATAGTCTCCAAATTATGAAAAAATATCTTAAGCAAGTGATGTCTGAAAATTTCAGTGCCTACAGAAGAAATCTCTAAACAAAACAATTGAGTTTATTTGCTCATTTGAATTAAAATCTTTCCAGAGAATTTAAAAAGTCTGTTGAACTAAAGGAGTGTATGACCCCAAATATTTTTTAGAGTTTGCTTCTAACTGTTGGATCTCTCTGAAGTGTTTGTATTCATACTGGAAGTTCAATGCATATGGAAGATTATTGACCTGTTTTGTTTATTTCTGTTTTTCCCATTTCATATTCAGATATTATGATGGTGCTTATGGTGCTTGAGAATATTGTGTACATTTTATGATTTTCTCAAATATGCTTTCATTTCAATATTTTTATGATTAATTCTTGTATACTTCAACCATTCCATATCTTTAAAAGCAGTCTTTGTGAAATTTTATTTTGAAATGATACTTTATTATGTATTCATGTATTATTTGCATTATTGGGACAATCTCTGTAACAAGATACCATGTTTGATGTCAAACAACAGTATTTTACCATAATCATTAATGATTCATCCACCTCCTAGATATATCACCAATTCAGGGTTTTTCTTACCTTTGCAGGTACTTTCTGACCAATATTACACTGATAATGCAGTTAAGGTCGTCACATGGACTTTCCTTATTTAACCAGGTATGTGTTTTTAATTTTTCAGCACATGTCTGATCAAATGAAAAGGGTAAGGAAAGGCATAGAGAATTGGCTGAGGAATGCCAAGTAGGTCATCCTAAGATTGATTGAGGAACATCTTCATTAAATCTAGCATTCTCATGGACAGAAAGTATTATTAGCTGTAGAGTTGGTTCTCCTGACTTTTTCAACTCAAAATTCTGAAAGATTCAATTGACCAGATTATGTGGTTTTCCTTGTGGATCTTTTATCTTTGTGGATGAACTTCATGGAACTTTACTTAAGGATAGAAAAGAAACCTTAAAACACATTATATCTGTAGTGGGAAACTCGCACATCCATAGCCCTAAATGAATACCTTCAGGTATAATGTGGACCATTCTGAGACTGTAAGAACATCTTGTCATAGGCGAAATTAGAGTCTTAAGGAAGAAGAAGGACTATCTGGCAGAAGGAAACTAGGCCTCAAAAGCATCAAGAAGTTGTGAAATCGTTAGTGTTTACTAAGACTCAGCTAAACAAAATCCCACCTGCTCTGCTGTAAGATTGTTACAATCCCTCTCTGAGTTAGAGAATTCCTCCTACTCCTATATATATGAAAAAAAAAAAAAAAAAAGATAACATAGATTTACTTTTATGGGGGCAGGTGATGGGACTTGGAAGGGAATGAAAAAAAAAAAAAGAAAACAGAAGATTGTAGGGTACACCAGAAGTTTAAGCTTTGTCTTCTCATGCTCTAACACTTCAGCAAAATGAAATTGTCCTGATTGTGAGAGTGGTTCAGATCCTTCTGTTTCATTCAGAAATAAATAAAAGCAGCTGACTAAATCCAAATTTTCTACCTTATCAGAAAATTCCTTTAAGAAGTAGAATATTCAGAATAAAGAAAAATGTTCAAGAGAATAAAATGGTCTTGGGCAGCTGAATTTGTTTTGGTGAAACACTATCAGATGTCCAAAATATGCAGTCCAACCTAACTTGCAGCCTGCAATATTTACTGTAGAGCTGGGGCTTAAAGCCAAGAGTTCTGTTTGGAAAGACTTTAATTCTTATTCAATGACCTCTTAAATCACAGCTGGATCATTTCAATGCCTCTTCCTATGGGAGAAAATAAACATATTGAGTTCACTACTCTTACATATAAGAGCGCAGACTGATGTTTACACTGTTACACAGATAGGTAGAAAATTATTTGCCAGAACATTATTGGAAAATGCTCTGGTGCTTTCCATTGTAAAATACAGGTTTCAGAATCGTACAGAGTTTGCTCTGGAGCAAAATCTCAGATAAGGTTCAGAGCTAATCTGTTGCTGATAGGTAGAAATTTATATGATACTCTGGGATCCACAGAATTCTGCAAATATATAAGTAATCATAAGTACATTTTTGTGATTTTGGGAAGTAATTCTGGAATTCCCTAATAAAATATTACTTTGGATAAATAAATAAAATTAACAAGAATTGCTTTGGAATTTTTATTCTACCCATTAAATATAATTGTGAAGATAAAAGGATTTTTGGAAACCTTATTTTAGAGAATATGTTGACATTTTAAAGATCTAATCCAAATATCTGGAAAAAAACCCTACAGATTTTACATGTTCAATATTTGGACACTTTGCAAACAAAGTTCTCTGACCCAAAGTGATTTTCTCCAGTCTTTTGTACAGATATTTCGAATAAAACTTTCAAAATTAGACTTGGAATATGAAGAATATCACATAGCAATTCAGCATTGTATTTATCTCCGTATAGGGTATTATAAATTTATCGTTAAATATTGCGCAGTCCTTAATTGTCTTTTGTGGGTATTAAAGTACTGTAGTTTTTGTCATCTATTAGTGAAATACAGAAGCTTTGGAACCCAACTATTGTAAGCAACTCTGTTTTGGGACATGACAAATATTATATAAAATAATAAAAATATGAAATGCAAAATTCTATATTAGAATATATAGAGAAGCAAATAGACTGAAATATAATGAAATACAAAAGAAAGTAAAAGTCATCAAAGAAATGAGGGCGATATTGTGATTATCAATTATAAAATATTGCTAAGTTCTCAATTATTATTTTTCCCCAAGTGAAAGTAACAGATCTGAGATATCAACCTTACTGTTTAAAGATAAATGGATAGGGAAGAGTCCAAAGAAGAAGGATCACAAGTTTCAAAAGTGTAATGTACAACAGTGTACACATATGCCAATATGTGAAAAAATATTCTAATGGAAATGGTAATTTGCTCCAATTTGCTCTTATTCCTACACACATATACATTTTAAAACACTAGAGAAACCTCTGGATTAGGGAAAGATACCAGAGCAACCTGTTCCCAGAGGCTATTTCAGAATAGATTAGACAAATATCTGTGTAGTTTATTCCAACTCATTATAGGTATATGTGTTTGATAACTCTGAAGATTAAATAGGTAGTAGAAGAGACTTATGGTTCCATGTAAGATGGATTTCTGCTCTTCATTTCTTCTTAATGTCCATTCTATCCATGCTAGCACATCAAAATTCTAATATTTGTTACATACAGTCCCTACTTTCTTTTTAATAATCAGCAATTTATAACAAATTATTAAAACAAGTAATTTGTTTTAGTTTTGTTGTTTTTGTTGTTAGGATATAGCACTTGTTTATACATAAAAAACATAACTAGTAATTATGAATAGCAAGTAATCATAATATTTTTTCATAACCATGATGAGTCATTACCTTTTTATCTAAAGAATAAGGGTAACGTCAAGTGCCTTCTTTATATTTTTTACAATTTCTTCACAAGAAAATGTATGGATGGTGCATTAAAACAAACACAGTCTTAATAAAAAGCTTAAATGCCAGATATAAATTATTTTTTAGGCACTAAAATTATTTCTAGACATTGTGAGTACTGTTCAGATAGTGTTTGGATCCATATGCATTTTAATTCTGCTTTTGTTTTTTTTTTAGTTTAGTAACTGCATCTGCAAGTTGGAGAAGTCTTAAGGGCTACTACATTTGAGATATTTGTTCTTCTATTATGTTAGCATCTATGTTTTAAAAAAATAGTTCATAAAACAGCAATAATTTGGGCCAGTGTATTTAAGTTATTTGAGAGTCATTCTAAAAGTTTAGGAAGTAGCTGTGTATGTGTGTGTGTGTGTGTGTACGACTGAATCATATTCTTTGTGTGCTTGTACTTGCCTTTAAACTGAGAAAACGGGGCACAAATATTATGCAAAACTTTTGTGCTAAAGATTTTATATACTATGGATTTTTCTTATTTAAAAAACATTCTAAAAAGGGCACCTGACTCTTCACATTTTTGCTCTCATTTCATTCAACTAAAGAATATTAGTCATTAGATTTAGTTCTCAAGTGGCACACCAAAATTTCACAGATTGGATAGGGATGCTGGTTGTGAAACAAATTAGATGAGAGTGTGAGAGCTACTCATTTTAATAAAGAATTTTAAAAGTCTCATGGTTGAGATCCCATATTAACATCCTACTCAGAGTTAAAAGACTTTTTTACTGAAAGATTTTTCTTAATATTTGACACCAACCATAGACAACATCATGGAAAACATTTTTTTCCTCTTTTCTTCTCTATATCATAAATATAACTAGACAATAAATCTTGCTCTGCTAATCACTTTCCATACATGAAACTGCATTTTATAATT
The DNA here is from genome assembly GCF_003342845.1 of Nothoprocta perdicaria. Classification (NCBI taxonomy): domain Eukaryota; kingdom Metazoa; phylum Chordata; class Aves; order Tinamiformes; family Tinamidae; genus Nothoprocta; species Nothoprocta perdicaria. The sequence goes on from NW_020455810.1 coordinate 1,835,599, forward strand.
ACTATAGCAGTTACTATAGCAGTTTAAAAACAGTACTTCTGACATTATGGTATTTTGTGCTTCTGCCACTAAATCTACCTTCTTCTACTAAATCTATCTTCTACTACTAAATCTACCACTATCTAAATTTATCAATTCTACCACTGATAAATTACATCCTTCATAGAGAAGTAAGATTAAAAACTGGACATAAAAGTATCAAATATTTATAAATCCTATTAAGGTAAGTATATGAGATATAAGAATTAAATATATATTTTTATGTTTTATTTGTGTATATATATATGTATATATGTATGTATATCTCGTACATGTAATCAGGATTTATAATTTTGCTTTGATGTATGCAATCTCACTTAGGTTCCATAAACTTAGGAGATGAATGCTGTCTTGAGTAGATTTTCCAATTATCTCTTATGTCAGTTTTGGTTTGAGAACAGAGTTGCTTCCAAATATTTATAGTAGAATATAGTAGAATGTGAAGAAATCATATAGTTCTTGTCATATATCTTGACATGTTATTTTAAATGCAAGTAATAAGTGATATGTCAGGGTTAATGGCCATGACCATACTACCTGGGATAATCAAAAGAAAGAAAGATTTCAAGATTTTAAATCTTCAGAAGAAGATTTTGTTGTAGTTTGGTTGTAGCAGGCAAATAAAAACATTTGCCTTCAACAAAATACAGTATCCCAAACAGACTACAGCATGCAACAGTTTTCATGATATATTTAGAAAAGAAGTTGCATCTTTTCTGAATGTTCAGGCAATAGTTTATTAAAGTGTTTTATATTTTATTGCAGTATGAACTGACTTTTTATAAAGTAGCTACTTAATTCAAAGTGAATTATATGTATTTGATAATCTAATCATATGAAATAAGCAGAATATTTTTTTCTCATATTTTCTGTAGGGACCACTTTGGTAATTAAACTTTACATAACCCAAAGTAAAGTTGTGAATTAATTTTGATCCAAATTAGACACTTAGTCTTTGGAATAAATGCTTCTTTTTTACACAGTGTTTATTCGAGAACATAAAATCCAATCCCTACTGGAAAATAAACTGCTAATAACAGAAAGCAATTCTTTCTTGAACTTAAAAAGTTCAGTATTATGTCAGATTAAGCCAACTTTGTAAATAACCTCAATTATTTTCAGTCCAACTTCTCTTAAACTGCAAAAATGGAGCAATATGTCTCGAGCCATGCATGTCACTCACAGCATTTGAAGAAAACAATTATTCCAGGCAGATACATTCTATGCCCATTAAAATGAACATTATACTAGCAGAAGCTATTTCTGGTAGCAGACATATATATATACATCCCTGTAAAAGTGAAAAGAAACCTCAGAGTGTTTCTTCCATGTAATTATTCCTACACTGTTATTCCTACACTGAGCATAGATTGTCACCAGGTAATCATGGGACTCTATATATTTTTGATGCACCTAGGTTTCATATAGAAGCAAGGAAAAAACTAGATTTGTGTAAATTAATATAAGTATATTTTACTATAATTACTAATTTGCATAAAATAGTGACATTTCTCAAACATATTTGATCTCACTTTCTCACCCAACCAATGATCAGATGATTTTCTGATCCAAATGATCAGAAAAATATTTATCTTTAGGTAGTTTAGACAATTAAGTCTAATTAGTAAACTTTCATTTGTTTGTTTTTTCTCATGTGTTTTGACTCCATATGAAATAGAATGTGGAGGTGATACAGCAAATTAAATCGGAGTGGAAGCTACAATCCTGATTTCCACTTGGGCTAACATTCCATTACTGATAATCAAGGTTTCTTATTATGAATTCTTGTAATTAGAAATGTTTGTATGATTATGAAGTCCAATCTTATTTCCATAAATGACAATTTCCAGTAGAACATTCAGTTACCTTTAGATATATAAGAAATAGAAACTGTGCTTTATTAATACCTCTTCTCCAAGCAATTGGGAGCTATACCAAAAAATGAATGAATGAATAGCTTTTCACACTATAAAGATATGTTCACATTTTTACAGGGGGAGTACCAGGAGCAGATGATAGGTAACAGCTCCGTGTTGGTTTGTAGAGCAAAACAATAACATTGTATTAGGGAATAGAATGGCTAGACCTGCATACAGCTCAGGTGGTGAGAGTGCAGCCCTCATAGTGATGCTATGATGTGACACACCAGTAGTAGAACTGGTCCCAGGACTATGGGGTAAACCTATTCCCCAGCCCTGAAAAGATGTGTCAGAAGGGTCTGCAGATCCAGAAGAAGTTAACTTTGCAACTGGTTGCACTCCTGCAACAACTCTAAGTCACATGTAGCCTTACCCAACTTCTCTTACCTGTTAAACAAGAGTTAGCCAACTCTGAGTTTCTCTCCTGTTCAGGTCCTTGAGATAAATGCTTCATAACTTTCAGCTATATGGGGATTTTGGTGGCTTATATGATGAAGGCATGGGCACATTGAATTGCCTGCATATTTTCTGGCAAGATTGAGAAGCAAAGTATTGAAAAGATGAAGCTATGTCTGGGCAGAGCTGATAACTGAGGATCAGTGATGGATGAAACTAGAGAGATCTGTCCAACAGTTGGAGCAAAATTCTCCAGTTTGCTATGTGAGAGTGTCCACATATATCAAACTAATATGAAATCACAAGGAAAAATCATTGCTTAAATCACAATCTGTGATGCATAAAAAACAGTGATGTGAGAACTGGTCATTGACAAAAATGAACAGCAAGTTTTTGTAATAAAGTTGCATTACTATAATCAATACTCTGATATGTAATTTCCATTTATCAAAATGAAAGAAAAGCACTGCTGACAGAGGTCACAGCAAAAGAGACAAATCCAAAGCTATATGTAAATGCTTTCTTTAATCATTTTCATAGGTCTTACTGAGGCCAGAAATTTTCTCACTATACTTGAATTGGATCCCTTACTCAATTAGGCTTATGAAGGGCAGCTGAATTTGATTTGATTTCTGAAAAACTGGTCAGGATTCCAACTAAAATGTCCTTTCAGGACTCCTCTGATGAGTTCTCTCCACTGACTTTTTATTATTATTTTACATGTTATTGTTTAGTCATTTTTTTAGTCTATTTTTCATAATAGATTTAGGTACAGGATTTTGTCAGGAAGTGTTCAGAAATGCAAGTTTATATTAAGCAGATATCCTTTCTCACAGACCTTTTTTCTCCTTCAGAGAATTCTAGTAGATTCTTTGGACAGGATTTATTTTTGCAAAACTCCTGCTCACTCCCCCTTTCTCCAGCTTGGTCACTGTCCAGTTTTTTCTTCTTTTTCTTTTTCTTTCCTTTTTTTTTGAACTTAATTTCTACTTTATTTGTTCAGCACAGGCATGTAGTTATTAAAGTCACTCTTGGAATGCTTATAAAGATTGATGTTGTGTTTGTTACACGCCAAGACAGTTTTAAGGAAGATGTTACAGTCTTTATAAGTAATTTCACCTCAATTTTTCTTTAACACTTCTGCATGAATACCACTCAGTCTTGACAGTATCTGATTCCTGTTTTCTCTCCCTACTCCTCTATCTTCAGATAGACCCTCTGAGTAGGTTTTTTCATTGTGATTTCTCAAGATTTATCCATGGTGAGAGCTACTGCTAAAAATGGGATAGATTTAGCTTCTCTACAATGTTCTTTTTCATATCCTGATTATCCATTGTTCCTGTAGACTTTCTGGCAGTCTTCCTGCTCTTTGAAGTGTTTGAAGGAAGGTCTGTTATTTTTTATTCCTTTTGCTTAGGCATTGCTCAACCTTTTAGCCTCTGTATATTTGTTCATTATGCCTCTTCTGGATGATTTGAGCCTTTCTATTTTCTTCATATGGAAACAATTTCAGATTTTTGAAGGATGTTTTCTTGCTTCCTATAATTTCTCTTACAACATTGCTTAACCTTGTCATGTCCCTTTCATCCTGTCTTAAACATTTCATCCTGCTGACATTTAAGCTTGTTGGCTTGTCCATGTAACTCTTTGAAAATTTGCTCATTTTTATGCGGTACCCTTTTTTTGGATAGAATACATTTGCATAAATTATATTTGCTGTGACAGTTGAGGAGCCACTCTAGCATCCTGAACTGCATTCTACACAGCACTAATTTGGAAGCTGCATGTTTCCTTCTGAAGCCTCCAACCAGTTGCTTGTCATTAGTAGTGCACAAAAAATGTGGTCCCTGTATTAGGGCTTGATACGATATTTGCCTAACCTTCATGGAACTGATCTCCCATGAACACTGTATTTCCTGTCTTGGATTGCTACCAACAGATCAAAATCAGTGTTACCATCCAGAAGCATAAGTACCTCTACCTATGTTCTTTTCTTTGCATCCTCTATAGAAAGCACTATGTTTGCGATTCTTACTGACTTAGCTTAAGTGTGCTTCTTCCACATCATTCCAAGCTGTACGATCTTCTGCTTTGGTCATCTTTCTCCTACTCTTCAGCTTATAATGTTCACTCAGCACATTTGTTTCTTTGTTTGCTTGTTTGTTTTCGCAAGACACCTGAAACCTACTTCTCTTGCATTTCATACAAAATCCATTTCCTCTGTGTAAACTCTCCTTAACCCAGTGTTCTTGGTTCCTGGTGAATCAACATTCCTCTTTCTTGCATCTTCCTAGCTGGACATTTCCAGGGATAGGACCATCTCCATTGGTCCTACAACCTTAAAAACATTTTCCTAACATAGCAGTATTCATTGTCATCTTTCTTCTGAAGTGCCTGAATTTGCCTCCAGATTTTTCCTCTTGCTCTTCTCTATTACCAGTACTGATGGAAACTGCAAACAACAGTTTCTAGTGGGAATCCAGATATCCCATAAGTTCAGCCGCTTTTGTACTCTGCAGAGAAACTACCATGCAGTGTTCTCTGGGATGAGGGACTGTTGAAATAGCCTCTTATATCACTAAAGTCTGACTCTTTCTCTCAGCTTTGGTTTCTTATTCCAAAGAGATGAGCCCACTGCAACAGGATAAATGACCATCTTGTAACAAGGAAGGGGGTTCTACCCCAGGAACTATTGACCTTTCATCAGTTCAGTGTCCTCCTCCTCGAAAAGGGGACAACTATCCAACTATCTTGAACTCTTGAACTTGTTTGGAACCCGCGTATATAAATATATATATGATACTTTTCCAGAAGAAGAGACTGGATAATTTTTTTTTTTTTTTGGTAAGATTCTTTCTTATTTATCATTTCAGAGTACAGAAAAAAGAGGAGGCTTAGCTAATTTTTTTTTTTTTTTTTTTTTTGTGTGAGTGAGTCAGCACAGCAGGATATAACCATTCGTAAGTCACAGGTAGATCATCATTTAGCTGCAGCACCAAATAAAATATGTCCTAGTACATCATATTACATGTTTTATAACTGATTAAGCAGATTGTTTGAGTGCTTAGCACATTCATATATACTGATAAATATATACAACTTATATTGAGCACACGATCTATTTATTTTTTGTTTACAGCCACTGTGTCTTGAAAATAATGGTTTCAGTTAAGGTACTTTATTTGACTATCCGCTAATACAATTAAGTTTGTTAGGACTGGAGAAAGCAGTTTTCTGTTTTAGGTCACTAGATACTGTTACTAGCAATATTCAGCATTACTTTCTTTTTCTGGCAGTAAGATGGAATTAAAGATGGAAAAATGCATCTCTTCAGCTTTAACTGTGATATTTGCTATTAATATAACTCACAACTTAGTAAATTTGCATGTATATATTACCATAAGCTATAAGCAAGTCCTTGATTTTGTGTGCTCAAGTGCCAATTGTGACCACCAAAAGTGATAAGAGTTGTTACCTTGTCACTCAAAGCTTTGACTTTTATTCATTGAAGGGCCCAAATGCTACCTATCATTATCTATTAGATTTATTTAGTTCAAGCCTGTACACAGCATTCAGCAGAGCACTCATAACATGTAGCATCTCTCTCACCCCGCAGAAGGATGGTAGCCTGCCTGGCAGCAATTGTCGTTCAGGATATCAGGCCTATCCAAGCTTCCTTGTCAAGGTCAATTCTCCAGAACTAACAAAAGTTAGAATCAGTCTATCAAATAATACTTTCCTTCACTGAATGCAAACCACTGTCAATTTAGTTTTGCAGCAAGTAATATAAATTTTATTTTAAACATGCAATTAAAATGTACTTAGAATTTGCCTTTTAATTTGTTTTCTTAGTGTTTAGATGAGACTGTCTTACAGCTGCAGAAGGTAGCTACTGTAAAAACCAGAAAACCTATAAAAAAACCACACACACATTAAAAAACCTCTTATTGCTTCCCAGAAAAAAAAAATTGAAATAAAACAAAAGTATTTGTGGATTATGAACTTCCTCAGAATGATTTAATGAAGTCTGATGGAAGGAAATAGTAAAAAGATCGATAAATCTGATGTCCTAGTCTACTGACTAATTTTCAATGAAAAGGAAAACAGAAGAAACTTAGGAAAGATATATTTCTTCTTTCGAATGAAAGCTATATGTGGAAATAATTATCAAGTATTTTCTTTTGCTAGCAATATGTGCTCCACTAGCATGTGGTTCAGTGGAGAATATAAATGCAGCCAGATGCCAGGGTCATGTTTTTCTGTAATTCTCTTTTACCTGTTTCTTTCAGTGCTTTAAATTCCAAAGTTGGAAATATTTTAATGAGATATTGCTTTCAAACCCTCCATCACTGTGTTCAGATTGGATCCCAACACAGAGTCACAGAGTAGTCACTTCTTTTCACTCACTGACCCTAAAATAAGGGGCATCAAATGACCTAGATGCTCTAATTATGCGTAAGCCATATCTCCTAATCATGCCTAAAAGTGGTCCAGTGGACAGAGTTAAACTTCCTTCTAAATGCAATACAGACTTACGGATGATAATGGTCATGAATCACACCAGCATATCAACTCTCAGTCTCAGTTTACTGAGAGGTGGTGAGGAACAAATGAAATGCCTCTGGAGTGTAAGTGACCTTACAGTCCAGAGCTACTGTTTTCCCTCCAGTAAAATTCAAGCAGATCATTTATAAAACATGTTGCATACGAACTCATTTGAGTTGTGACAAAAAGGATTAAGAGTTTCTATGCAGCCAGCTAAAGTCAGATTTATGAAAGGTATAAGCACTATATTTCAAAGCAAAGTCCAACAGACAGTAATTTTTGATTTACTGGTAATGTTAATATAAAAATCTCTGCTCTAGTGCAAAACATGAATAATTTAGCTACATAAGAACTACTTAGTTTTGAGCTACACGTTGAATAGTAAGGTTAACTCATGAAAGCACAGCTGATTATCGAGAAATAAATAAGGATTTATAGGGTTACTGGGCCTAGTATTACTCAAAGATATATCTTGAAGAGGCACAGCACTTGGATAAACACTCACCTACAAGGTATGAGGAGGTGACATTTCTGGAGAACTACTGACCTCAAAGAGAAAGAAAGAAAAAGTGTCACAGGTGTGAATACATCTGTGGTTTTGCATAAAGTCAGAGCTCACTTTGCATAAATAAGAGACTGATTGATGAATACTCTTTCTGCTGTGTCATAAGGGAGAATGAGAACTTGTCAGGAAAAATAAAAACAATTGCCATTCTTACTTTAACAGTAAAAAAAGGAAAATTATACTAACTTATTTATATTTGCTTCATAATAACAGTCACTTCCTGCTTAAACGAAGTGAGGGAAGACTTGTAGAAAATGCTTTGAATAATAGTTTCTTTTTCTCCAAGTTCATGCATAAATCCTCAGCTTTCTGAATTTCCTCAGCATAAAATAACCGTATTGGTTTTCTTTTAAATTTTATCGCCATGGTATTTTTCAAGACCAAACTCCTGTAATGAGGATTTTTTTTTCTATTTTATTTCCATTTTGTTACCAACAAGCTTTTTTTCATTATTCAGAGCAGCTTTGTTACTGATAGTGGTTAATGCTATACATCTACTAAGAATCACATCTCTCAGACCATTGTTTCTATTAGAGTATCGTAGCACTTTTTCAAGGGTAATCTTCACCAAAAATTTACTTACCTTTGAAAATAAATTAAAGCATCATTTGTGATGCATTTTACTAAGTAGCAGAACAGCAACAGACCCTGTTCTTCACCTGAGGTCGTTTTACCAGTTTTTACCGTTTATTCACAGTATATTGTACTACATATATTTAGTCTTCTCAGTTCCTAGAATCATAATCATCCTGAATATTATGTTGCTTTTTTAATTGCCTAAAAGAAATTTAACTGCCTAAAAAGAAACATAAGTTCCTTAAAACTCTTTTATTAACTGGCATCTATTGGCTCAATGCCTGTCTCAACTGCTCAAGCTCATTTTTTTAGCCCAAGGCACAATATCAAACATCTGATTCAGTAGTCTGGGTGTTAATGACTGTATTCTACCATTTATCATCTTAGGCTACATTCTACTTTTTGTCACCAAAGGCTGCTACCAGAGCCTCTTATACAAATATATAAAACTCACATTTTATTAGTATTCATTTTTATCAGTAACTTTGCTAGAGCAGATGGAAACTAGAGGTTTCTAAGATACCAAGTACCTAAAGGTAAAGTTTTTTTATGTAAGGGTAATGTTTTATGAAAAAAAAAAAAAAGAATGCTCCATGAAAAGAACTCTAGACAGTCTTTTTAAAACAATATTTTTCAGAGATTTCATCTTGTAGGCCAAAAAAAATAATTCTAAAACTCATCACAGTGTTTCAAGGTGCTAAGAACCTCTGAGGAAATAGGTAAATCTTCATTTAGATGCCTATATAAACATAGAAAAATAGAAAAGATCCCTAACGACCTTGTAAATCATGAGTTTTGTTATCTCTTCCAAGAAAAAAAAATGCAATGCAACATAAAAATTACTGGAATATAATTTCTTTGAAGTTACACTCATGATTATCAGAGAGAACAGAGAGAATAATTCTGTTTCAATATAAACTGTATATAAAAAAACTGTATATAAAAATATTTCCATGTATTATGATAAACCAACAAGTCCAATTCATTTGCAGTAGAACTCCAAAGTATATCAGAAGGCAGCTGCCTAGAAAGCAGGGATTCATTCTCTGTCCTTCCTCCCAGAGGAAGATTTTGTTTTATGTTTTATTTAAATAAAGTGAAAAGAAAGCTGGAAGCTTACCTTTATCTTGAAGAGTAGCAGGGATTTTTTGGACCAAATTTGGTGAAAATTATGGAAATTATATTAAAATATATAACAGTGGCTGAAGGGAAAATAATTTCTCATTATCCAAAAACAGTCAGCCATTGATAATACACCTACATACATAAACCCCTTGTTTTAAACACTGAATCAGTCTCTCAGATTATTTTGCTTATATATAAGAGCAGCAATATATTTTGTTCCGACACATAATACATTGGAACAGCTGAGGATTTGGGCTGTTTACTTTTTGTTTTATAGTTCCCAAACTACTGGATGTTTGAAAAATGCTATGGAGATTCCTTTCTTACAGTTTGCTGCCAGCATAGCTGACTCTCTGAAAATGATTCTCACTTAAATAGAAAAACTCATCTAAGCCTACAGTGTTGAGGGTGATATGGCAATATGTCTAAATATTGCAGTGCTCGTGTCATGATGTTATCCTTACAAAATCTTTATAAATTGTCTGAGTTAGGTTCAAAATACAATAAAACCAGTACAAATACATTCATTCTGCCCATCTTTAACTGAGAAATAAAAACTATCCCATAACTGGATTTCTATGGAGATCATATTTTCAAATGATTAATAAAAAAAATTGGTCTTTTTGTCCTATTGACTTGGCAATGGATCAAATATTAAGTTGATGTTATATTCAAGGTGATTTAAAGAAATCAAATTCAAACTGAACAGATCAAATCTTGTATAGATTGATAGAGAATAATTGCCGCTGTGAATGGTAGTTTAGAAGATATTCTAAATCTTAAAAGAGAATGGAAAAAAACAGACATTCTTTACATTTTTTTTACTGGTAACATTAATGTAATTTATATTTCTTTACATTACACTCTCTAAATTCAACTTCTTAGCAGCTCACAAAGACTTTTTTTCTCGTGTTATCATACAAGAATACCTAGTGAAATTAGCATGATGAAATTATATAGCCTTCACTTGAATAAATTTGCCCTAAAAATTAAATTAAGAAAGGATATATAATCCATTATAATTTTCAGGATTGATAAGAAGAAAATCTGCAAAGCTGTGGGTTAAGGAAATGTTTGGCGTAGTTTTCAGAATTTCTTAGAAATTGTCAATCCTATGTGCCTTTTTTGGCCAAGTTTTTGGATGGAAGTAAATGCAACTATCTGTAGCATATAGGAAAGAATCACTTTTAAACTTGGGCACAGTACTAACCCTATATCGAATATATGGTTGCTTTTCTCCACAGTGATTTCCATGGGTAAGGAATAAACAGTACAGGTTTCCTCCTGATACAGCCTCAGCTTTTACAAGTATCATGAAATTTCACATTGTATTCACTTGCATGCAAATAGTCATACAATTTCACATCCCTTTCAGCTTCAATTTCAATCAGATTCTCAGAAGAACCCATACTGTCACATGCAGAGTAAGGAAATAAGTAAACCTTCGTTGGCAATACATGAGGAAATGAATGTAAAATGCTATCCTAGTTTCATTTATATTTTCCAGAATTTTCTCACACCATCACGAATGAACACCTGGATTCTCACATTTCTACAAGCAGTCAGGATCTCTCATTCACCTCTCCTGAATCAATTTTCTTCTGTTTTAATCTATAAACTGCCATAATCTATAAACTGTACCCAACATCCTGAGAAGTGCAACATTGTCTTGCACTGTATGACATCATTATGGTTTTAATGGGAGATTCTTTGAGTATCACTGGCTCAACAAATTCCTGACTAATCCAGGACTATTTCAAACCTCTGCAAAGCTCTTAATTTGAGGAATTTTCAATTAGTTTAACTTATCGGCAGTTAATGTAAGCTTTTGGTCACTGATGTGATCGCTGACAAAAAGAGGACACAAGTAACTAAATTTTTATCTTTTACTTTCCTTTTCCAGGCTCATCTTAAGTTAAATGATTATCCTTCCTTTTCCTAGTCTCAATTCTCCTTGTATTAATGGGTCATATGTTTCCATCCATTTTGGAGCCATCTGGAAATGGCCGTGAGTAGCATTTATCTTCTCTTCCTATTTTTGTGATCACATTAACAGGTTTCAGTCTGGCCTTGCAGAGCAAAGAACAAGTTGTTATTAATAAAATCAGATTTTATTTTATTAGCCTTGAAGTATTTCTCTCAGGTCATTTCAGATACCTATAATAATCTGCAATGTGTGTTATTCTATAAAGAGCGATCAAGGCTGTTTTGTGTTCATGTCCAATCTCTTTATTTCTAGGGTATTATTGCTCAAATGCTTTTTAATAGTTAGCTCTGCTGTCCTATATACCAAAATCTCTTCCATATTTTATAAAAATATCTCCTCTCAGATTAAAACAACAGAAGATATTCTTCTACTGAAGATATTCTTTGGGTTAACAGAAGTCTATTAATTATTGTTCCTTTCCAATTTATTTCTTTTCTGAAAGGCCTTTGAAAAGATAATAATTTTTCAATTAGAACCCTTAATTCCATGAGAATATTTGTTATAGTTTTGTTTCTAAATTGATACTTAGTGGGATGGAGTTTTTTTATGGAAACCTTTTTAACAAAGTTTTGAATATTTGTGACTCTATTATACATAGATACTTTACAGATCATGGGAAATAACTACCAAGCCTCCTAATATCATACATTGTAAGAATGTTTCATTCTGCCTGGAGCTTTTGATGACGTGAAACCTATCTTCCTTTAATTGCTCCAACTGAATTTCAACCACTTTTTTCTTCTTTCTCTCCTACCCTCTCCCTCCCAGCTTCTCACTCTCCCGCAACTATCCATTCTTTTGGTTTTAATATCTACAGAAGCCTGTTACTCAGTTCTTCCTCAGTTTTCTCACTGCCATGTGCGGTTCGAGACAAAAATTTTTATGTGAGGACTTACTTGGAAGCATAATATTGTGACATTCATCTAAAATTTTTATCAATTTTTGTCATGTTTGTTTACTGAAGCAAAAGATTCCAAGAGGTTAGCTACTCTGCTCCATAAGTAAATTGTTGTGCAAAACATGTTGAGACAGTTCCATCGCACAAAGATTTATTTGTGGGATCTGTAGCTGAAAACAGGCAGCAATGTTAAGGGTGAAAATTATTTTGGGTTAAAAATAAAAAAATAAAAAAATAAAAAAAGGGAGATAAACTGAGTATAAGGGAAAAGAAAGGGCAAACTCGTACCATTAGCCAGCCAGGAAGAATAATAGCTGGGAGTCCCTGGTTGAATGTCCTTCTCCAGAGCAGCAGGTAGGTCCCCCACCTTAATATTTAACTTAAATTAACTTAATAAAATTCTACATATCTACCTACTTTGAAAGACTGATACATTGAAAGGCTAAGGGTCATTTCATAGGACAAATTTTGAAAATCCTATTTGGAAACATTGAGTACATTTTTATAGTACTTTGATCTTTAACTGCATCTGCCTGGAGTGCTACAGGATTGTTTCAGGAAGCTAAAGTTGACATTCCTCTTTGAGGACCACATTTCCCACAAAATGCTAGACATAAGGTGAAACAATGTATCTTGATAAATCAAAACTCAACACTTTTTAAAAATTGGAATTTTCACACTGCAACATGGCTACTGCGTTTTATCTTGAATGATCATATCAAAGTATATTTTCCCATTTCCTCTAGCATTAAAATGAATCTTAAAAAGAATTGTGCAATTGAATTCTTATTTTAAAATGTGTTCTAAATGTTAAAATAAGTGTGTAAAAACAGATATCAAGAGCTTTAATGTACTCATGAACATGCAGCTCATTTCTGTTTCTTGATAATTAGAAAAAAATTTTTTCTTTTTGGTGACACAGATACGCTCTACTTACGGAGAAGTAGTACAATTTTCTTTAAATTAAACTGTTAAACTACAAGGTCTTTAATTTTTTTCCAGAATCTGATTATATTGTGAAACATATATCAAAGTGTAGCTTTCTTGCTAGATCGTGTGGGATGGACTTCTTATTTTTCCTGATATCATTCTACTGTCAACCCATTTTTCATAAAATATATTGAGACTATGTCATCACTGTAACATACATAGGTACTGTGAAAATAATTTTCATCTTGAAGGATTACTCTGAGGGCTTTGAGAAGTTCACACACATGCACAAGATTGACTTAGACATGTTTATCTCAGGAGTTACAGGAATTTACCTCCTCCTAAAATAAACCAGACTGTAACACATACAAGAGGGATGTTTGGTCTCTAAAAGATGACCTGTTAAAATCAATTCAATTTACATAGGATGGAAACTGTGAAACTAAAATTATCTTTGATAAAACAGACACCTGATTATGGTCTTAGCAGAGAAATCTGAAACTCTAATTCTAATCTTAACACAAGACCTGATTTAGCGCAACACATGCTTTGGGCAGTCGTTGTCACAGTATCTAAGCATAATTTTATCACTGAAGCTTTGAGGTCTGACTGAAAGCATTGCTGGAACTGTAAGTAAGTTAAAAAAATGAGTCTAAATTTAAATATGTGCTTGATGACTTGCCAGTCTATCTTTTTTTTTGTTCATGTTCCCAATAATTACTCATTTGAAAGTGGTTGGGTAAAAGGAAAGCTTTATCATTTTATGAAAAACTTCAGTATTTCAAAATCTAATCTCATTACCACCATGAATAAAAAAAAAAAAAGTCCAATTTAGTGTAATTTAAATAACCTGCAAATTGAAAGAGAGTCACAAAGAACACCAGAGATTTCTACTTTGCAGCCTACTTTAATGCTGTAGTCCCTAAGAGTCAGAGTTGTTCTGAAGAATTGGGAAATACCTAATTTCTTGATTACTTTTCTACTAGCTGAGTAGGATGGTAGGCTTATGACAGGGACATTGCTGCAAGGCACATTTTAAAGTTTATTTCAGTGTTTCAAGTTTAGCATTTTTTTCCAACTTGTTTCAAACCATTTTAATTATTAATTTGAAGTAGAAAAAAATTGTCTTTTGTACCTTGAAAAAAAATGTGCCTCATGCAAATACTCCAATTAGCAATCAAAACTGCTCTAATATTCTTCTGTAGCACTTCTGAAAAAAATACTAATCTCAAATTTGGTTTAAAATGCATTTGTGGAAAATATTGGCAGAGTTTGCCCATTTGTATAAGCACAGAAAAGTGAACTGGACTGAACTAATTCAGATCCGAGTATAAACAAGAATCAATATTAGATGATTAAGTGGAAGAATACAATGCACAGTGTCAGACAATTAAAAAATAAACATTTTTTAGGGGGGAAAAATGTCTTCTAAATGCCCATCACTAAAGACTCAGATTAATATATACAGCTTTAAAGCTTTTAATTCCATCATAGAAGTGTCAGCACATGATAGCCTTTTAGTAGATTAGATTTGCATTCTACAGGTAGATACTTAGCACTTGGTGAACTGGATCACTGCCTCTGAGGCTCCAAAGCTGGAAAGTACATAATGGAATATTATGAATGTTTAATTCTGCATTATCAGCCAAAAAATCCCTGAAATGTTGGGAATGTTCTTGCTCTTGTTTTTCCTTCTGAATGGAAACTGTGATAATACACAGGATGTTGCTGCAGTATGATTGGGAAAAGAAGTATATAATTAAAGTTCCTTTAAAATATGAGAGTTCAAACTCTCATAACTGGAAGTTAGACCGAGCATGGGATTTCTTGGGGCACGGACATGCACAAGGCAAGAGGAAAGAGGTAAGAGGAAAAATAATTGGATTGCAATGACTGCTTTCAGTTTCAGCAATGTGCTTGCAGCCACTACTTTCATGCTCACATCATGCCAGAGATTTACCTCATAATGTAATGAGTGATACCCTTTTTTCACTATGTCCTTCAAAATGATAATAAAAATTTTGTGCCTTCTACCTTATCTTCTGTGACCCTGCAGTAAGCAGAAACCATATGAATACATTAGGATACTTTCCTTATACAACCACTTTGTCAGTAAAAATGAATTTTTTCATCTGCCACAGATAGCAAAGATCTTCACAGTAGACAAATTTAATGTGATTCAAGTAACTACTAACTATTTCAAACGGGAAGCAACTTCAGCAGGTCAACCAGTCCAGCCTTCTACTCGAAGAAACATTTAGAGTTGGACTTAATGATCTTGAAGGTATTTTCCAACAATAATGATTCTATGATACTATGATCAGCTATAGAGTCACAGTAGGTTGCTCATGAGTTATTCAGGATAACCTGTTGAGCATTAAAAAACATTAAAAGACTGTGCATCCTCCCTGGGCAACCTGTCCCTCCACTCATTTGTCCTCATGGTGAAAAAAATAGTCCTTATATCAGGTCAGAAAAGAAGTTGAAAATAAGACCATGATTCCGTACCAAGAAAGGCCACTTGTTCACTTGTTCCGTGTTTGTTTGTTTGTTTGTTTGTTTGTTTTTTACTGAGTTATGGCAAAATAACATTATTTTTGCCAAAATCCAAATCTTGTTTTTCAGATGATTTCAGTTTTCCATATGTGCATGTTTCCATGAAGTAAAGAAAAAAAGTCAAAGGAAAAATCTGTCCAAGAAAAAATATGCAAAAAAAAATAAAAACCCCAAATTTAACATCTTCTTAGGTCTATTATTGTGCATAACTAGTTCTTGTAATATGCCTGCCACCTGGAATTTATTGTCTAAGTGATTGTGCTTACGGGGTTCATCTGTATGCTGGTTTGTCTCATATTTTTCTTTTAAATGTCACAAGAAGTCAGCAGACCACAGCACTGAGAAGTGTACCCACTCTCCCTACTTTTCATTAACAAACTGTTAGCAATTTGGTGAGGGCTTTTGAACTTCAGAAGGTGGGTCCAGAGAATCACAGCCATCCCATTTGAGGTTCCTGTCATGATTTATATCTTCCTCTCTGTATTCTTAACTCTGCTCACTAATCCTCAGCTGATTTTTTTTGGTTTGGCTAGAATAATGTACCTACAAACAGTCACTAGTTTTGTTAAAAAAAAAAAAAAAAGTGATTTAAAGAATAGTTTTCAGCGTCTTTTAAAGGTAATGCAGACCTGCGGTACTATCATTGAAGTTCGACAGGAAATAAAGTACAGTCCTTTAAGGAAATATGAAGCACAAATTACACTTTTTTTTTTTTTCTTGAAAGTCTGTCTATATTTTTCCCCACAGTTATTCTGCAGCATTTTTTACATCAGATGATACATTTAATACTTAATTGAAATTAATGAAAAGCACCTCATTGCATTGCAGACACATTGCATAGGCTAGACATTCATTATATGACATGAGTGGAGATATCCCTTGTTACAACCTTTAGGTGGGTACAAGGAGTCAAATAATATAACACAGATTTAATACCCTATTATTGCTAATTAGATTTGCTTCACTTGCTTCACTTTCTTTTGCATCCTTGTCCTTGTCCTTGATAGATGCAGGTGCCTAGAGACTATATATAGTCATTGCCATTTGCACTCCTGCTTTCATCAAGTAAAAATTCTTTAAATGTTTTATAGCTCCTTCTTTGACTTCTGTGCTGCACAGACTACTATATTAAAATGATGCAGTAATGGTAATATCTGTTTAGGCACAGGATGTTATAAGTTACATTAGCTTAGTAACTCCTTTGCCTTCAAATAATGTTCATGCAGGACCATAAGGATGGGAAATAAACCCATAAAAGTCCAAGACTTCTCTACCAATTATCCTGGACTCAAGATCAGCCAGGTAGCATGAGAAACAGCAGGAGGCAACGGCTCAGCACTAAAATGGAGCCTAAACATTTTCCCCCTAAAGCAACTGGCTTCATCCTTAACAGAGAGGGGTCAACATCATATGGTGAGATAACCAGAGTGTCAGGAGCATCTGAAGCCTTACTGCTGCTCCAAAGGTTCCTCAGTGCTTAACAGGTATCACCAAGTGTCCCCACACTCATAAGTGTGAGGAAAGTATCATGTTTCCTGCCTCCGAGGCAGCTGAATATGTTTCTACCATTCTATATGATAGATTAGACGGTAAGATACATCCATCCATCCATCTTGTTTTTCACTACTGTCATTTCTTGGTTAAAATTTGGAGAGCAGGGAGGAAGAGAGACATAGCGTCATTTACTATGCATTGAGGCACAGGAGAGATGCAGAGCTGAGGAATTAAAGGCAGCAAATACTTAACTAGCACTTCTAAATGTAAAACAAATGTATCAAATATACCCACAGATTAATAAGCTTCACTTAAGTTAATTTATTAACATAAATTATTTTTTAAAAAGTAAAAAGGGGTTGCCACTACCTGTCTGTCTTTTGGTTTTTTTTTTCTTTCTTTCTTTCTTTTACTGATGCCCACCCAAGTTTGCAGATCTTATAATGGTGAAGTCAGACTGTCAAATAAATGATACTAAGGCTTAAGCCAGGCATATTTTGGATTTAACTTTTCAGACCTTCTACATAATCATGGAACCCAGAAAAAAAATCATTATTCTTTGTTACTGTGCGAGATCTTTTACAGAAAATTGCATGAGGTGTCACACAGGATGGGTGAATGTTTGCCTTGAATTTATCAAAAGAATCAAATCCCTGGAGAACTGCACTATGAAAACACTTTCTAGAAAAGTAGAGAGGAAGCTATAAAGAGGAATGACTGAGAGAAAATTAGGTGAATAGTGGCAATTGAAGTTGCTTGGAAAAAAACCCTATTCTGTTGGTTTGATTACACTGCTGCAATGGTACCCTCCAGTGGAAGATACTGTTGCAATACTTTTTGTGCTTGAAACACAGCATGTGATAATGTTGTGCTTATTTTTCTCTTAGGTCTAAGCTTTGGCACCTTCCGACCATAAACAAAAAGGATACAAATTTCTGATACAAACAAAAATGATATAGAATCTAAAAGAATATAAATGCTTGTTGCTGTTCTCTGTCTAAGCTTGATGGAAATATTTCTGAACTGTGGAAATATTTCTGAACTGTGGAAGAAGTGCACAAAATTAATTTTGGTTTATAAAATGGCTGCAGAACCATGGCAAAAGGTGGTTAAGTGCAAGCCTTCATCATCCCAGCAGGTGGTGAAAGATAGGTCTCTGTGTGTACAAAAATAAATAAATAAAAAGAAAAGAACAAAAGGAGAAGAAGTTGTCTAGAATAGTGAGAATCATGAAAGCCTTTTTTTGATGGTAAACAGTTGAAATGCAGCTCAAGATTTAACAGTAGATTCATTATTTATAAAGGGGCCAAAACCTCCCTTTACTTGATAAATATCTGGAGCTACTAAGCAACTATAAATGGGGCAATGTGCAATCTATCTGCACAAAAAACTTCTATGCTGTGAAAAATTAGATAGGCTTGGCCCATGGCTGTCCATGCAGATCAAGTAAATTAATTATATTAAAGATGTTTATCTGGTAATTTTAAGTTCAAATAGAGCATTATTAGTCATTTAATTCACCTTCATGTTTAAAGTGAAAACAACTGCAAGAAATAAAACATTGCCTAAAATATTCAGGGCAGCAACATATGCCTCAAGAGATAAGACTTCCACTGTTAGTTTAATTAAGAGACCAAAAAGCAAGTTTCAAGTGTTATTTACAAGTTCTTGACATATTCACTAATGAATCATAGGAGGCTGCAAAGGTTATTTTGCCTATTACAAAAGAAGTGCACAGCAATTATTTTGTAACTAGCTTCTTTCTTTTGCAAAGTTTTTTTCCATTCACCATAGATCAATGTGCCTAAAATGTAACAAATTTGTGTTTGCTTGTTTGCTCTTTACTGTTTCATCAATCTAGCTATGTATCTTCCTATGTGAGCTGAAGTACAATGGTCTCTTGATAGATTCCTTGTCGTACATAAAGGCGTTAAGCATGACATCACCAGAAATTCTGCTATTCGGTATTCTTCAGTGCACTATGCTTATTCCTTTAGAAATATCAGGAAGGTTTGGTGCCCTTGCTAGCACACCAAATAAGGAAGAATTTCCAATAACCATTGCATTCTTTGCTTTAGAACAGTCATTTTTTATTCTTGCTACAAGCATATTTATCAATCACTTTTTTTTTTTTTTTTTTTTTCTGTTTCATTTTCCTTTTTCACATACACACACATTCTTTGCTCGGTATTTATTTGTTATCTGAGAAAGCCAAAACAACACAACAGACACCTCTTTACCTTTGGTGGTTGTAGGACTGATGAAGATGCTAAAGATGATAGTGCTTCTGTAGCATGGAGCAGGGGTGCGGTATAATGTTTAAACCATATTTTTAACTAACAGTTTTAGCAGAACATATTTCACATAGATGATGTCTTGTTCAACATCTTACATCTCCTGAAGAAGAGGCATCAGGTTACTTGTGCTGCGCCTTGTTACAGAACCACTGATTTTCAGGTACAAAAATGTATATAGCTTTTTTATTATTTTTATTTAGAGTACTGCCCAGATTGGATAGACAAGATTGGAAAGACAACACTGGGGGTCTTGCCCCCATAAGCAAAAAATATAAATGCACCATAAGATCAAGGAGTCTGTATTTTTATTTCTGTTTGAAACATCTTTTTTGTTTCTCCCTTAAAACTACACTAACAGAGGGGAGGAAAGAGATGATTTTATAATAAAATATAGTTAAAGTAAAAGTTATATTCTTCTTCTTAAAAATAGAACATAAAATCTCATTTCTCTTTCTATCACCAAGAATTAAAGGATAAGATTTAACCTGGAAAAATGCCTGACAATGCTGTGCACTGAAGGGAAAAATAGTAATCTAAACTATACACATTCAGTGGAAAAGAAGAAAAGCTAACATTCAAAACCTACTTCAAGGGTGACTGTGAATAGCAAATTAGATACAGCTTGTGGTAAAGTGTAGCTGGAAAAAGGCCATACCTCTCCCTGCTGAGGTCGTGAGGTACATTTTCATGACTACTTCAGTTTCCCTGCATTTTGTACATAGAACCAGATTTATTCGTCTCCCGTAGTCAGCATGGGCGCAGAGGAGAAAAAAAAAAAAAAAAAAAAAAGACATTTCCCTTAGCAGCAGCAGGTGGTTTCCCTCTGGCAAGAGATATTCTGTGGACTTTAAATGTGCCCATTTAATTTCCAACTATGTTGTAAAAGCTGTGTTTAGTTTTGGAGGAGACTGCCTCCTTCAAAGCTGCTACTCATTCTGATGAATTTGTGGCAGCTGGTGTCCTGAAAGATGCATTTATAGTCAAAATAAGCAGACTGTGTGCCTCCTCCTTTCCTTACCATCATATCTGCAGCCAGGTGAAAGCTTGACCACATCAAGCACTTGAACACATGAACAAGTCCCCCTAATCCTACTAGTCAAAACAAAACAGGTAGGAGCTCCATCTGCAAGCACAAGGTGATAAGATGTGACTGGTGGGGCTGAAAAGCATAGCTTTTAAGCTGACAGTCCAGTTGTTAAAATACATGTGCCTCTGAGCACAGAGGGTGGAAATCCTCCTGATTTCTCCCTGTGTATCAGAGGATGAATACTTGATAGGGCAGGAATGAGCTTAGTAACAGGTTGGTTAACTGCACTTGGTGACTTCAGGTCTCACAACCAAATGTCGTGTGAATTAAGCTTCTGTTTTCTGCCCTATCATTCCCTCATCACTGAGGAGTACATGCCTCTCAGTCTGCACCAAATGCATTCTGTTTACATGTTAAAAAGTGAATGTACAGCTTTGATCAAAAGCAATCAACCAGATATGGCCCAGACTGCCTTAAGCAAAATGAAAGGATTTGAAGACATTTTTTGTGGAGGACTTGGATTTCCTCAAGAGAAAGGATTGTCACACAAGTAGACTGATTCATCAGCTTCAGCATCTACTTATGCCTAAGATTAGACCTGTTCAACCTGTACTTATTCCCCTCACCTATTTTCAGTTTGATAAAGTAGGGTACAAACTGAACATGTGCACCTGTGGTGAGCTCACACAGGAAGTTTATCCTCAAAGCACTTTTATAATATCATCTTCAGACACTTCTGTCTGGTTGTCTTTTTTGGCTTCTTTACTGGATGCTGGAAGTTTTCTTCCTATTTCAATTGCTGTAACACTAGTAGATTGTCAGAAATTTGAAGCAGATGTGCACATGCATGCAAACTCAGAAAAGTTACAAATGTTAGATGTAAGAAATATGCTTATAGCAGTGTTCAATGACCCATTCTCAGAAGACATTGATATTTAGGTTATACACCACAAAATATCTTTCTTTTCCTTGCAGTAAAATTAAGAAAAAGGAACATTTTTTTTCACAGAACCACGCAACTGATGCATTAGAATCTTTCATGCAAAACATATCTTTGCTCAAAGTATAGGCACATTAGATGAAGGCTTTCTGTTGCATGTACTTTTCTTCTTCTCTTTCACATACCTAGTTTTTGCAAATAAAGAAGTAGCAGAAAAGAAACAACACAGCTACATAAGGATCAAAGGATATGAATAACTTTTATTCAGAACATTGGTTAAAATGTTTTGTCTGAAACAGAGAAAAAAAAAGTATTTTTAGAACATGTTAGTCTTACACACAAGCCATGTTTACAACTATTGCCTGGTAGTTCTGTCTATGACTTGCACATTTTTCCTTCTCTTTTTATTTTGACAAAGAATTACAAGTGTTTTCTTCAGTCCCACAGTGAATGAACAGAGAAAATGAATAAGGATCCTCCTATGAGAGAGGATGTGTATGCAATTCTATCTCACAAGTCTTGCTAACCTCATTTGGAATACTTTTCCCGTCTTCTGGAGTGCTATTTATGACCACAGAAAAAGTAAGTGTAAAGAAAGAGCTTAGGACTTTCTGAAATAAAAAGATATAACTCCTAGGATAGAGTTAGATTTTTTTTCTAACCATCTACATTAAAAAAAAAAAAAGCAATCTTCCATCTTGATTTAAAATGAAAAACTAATGAAGAAATTATTGTTTTCAGAACCCCAAAAAAGCAATCAGAAAATAAGCTTGCTGTGCTAGCAGATCTAAAATCTGTAATTTAAATACCCTGTCAAATGGGTAAAACATGTTTTGACATTTTCCATGGTAAGTTGTATCTATGTAATATGTAATGTAATATGTATGTAAAATGTAATATAAATGTAATGTAAAATGTAATATGTATGTAAATGGCAGTCTATGAAAAAAAAAAAAAAAAAAGCCATACTAGTATTCTCTGACTGTTAAGGGGGAGATATAGTACACTGAATGTTTCCTTATGGCATCAATAATTAAAATAAGTCTTGAAAATATAGATCTAATCGATTGCATTTTAACTTGAAGCAATAATAATCTTTATTTACTGGCTCTTTTGTTCATCTAATTATAACATGCAATTCTCACAACTGCCTGAAAAAGGAAAGAAAAATCCTCCATCAGGAAAAAGGAACAAGAAAATCTGGTCATTCAAAGTACTTATAGCCTAGCTACGGTGAGGTACATTGAGATCTACCACGTAATACTCTGCTTATTAAATTAAGTGTTTATTGTTTATTTTTAGCTCTTGGCATCATTTTTCTATTGTCA
Organism: Nothoprocta perdicaria; assembly: GCF_003342845.1. Classification (NCBI taxonomy): domain Eukaryota; kingdom Metazoa; phylum Chordata; class Aves; order Tinamiformes; family Tinamidae; genus Nothoprocta; species Nothoprocta perdicaria. The sequence continues at coordinate 1,858,221 of NW_020455810.1, forward strand.
GAAGCCTTGTCCACAGAGTCAGAGTTCAAATGCAGGCAGAGGAAATAATGCAGAGAAAAAAAAGATGCATAAAATAATGTAAATAATCAATGTAATGTTTTAAATGGGAAAATAAGGAGGTGCTAAATGTTATTAATTCCACTAATACAGAAATTTCCAATTTCCAGTAATTCTTTTTTAAATATGTATTAGAAAACTGGAACATGTATTCTAACTATTATCCTGGAAAAAAAAAATGGATTATGATTATTATACTTTGGTGTTGAAACATCCATTACTCTTGATTGCTCTTTTTTTCTCAACTCATATTTAGTGCCACTAAATATGGCCACTAAATATGCCACTTTTGTTTCTTGCCACTTTATACGTATACGTTATATATATATATATATGCCACTTTATACATATACATATACATGTACATATACACACACACATACATACAAATATCCCTCTCCTTTGTGTTCAGTTTACCCCATAGGAAATGGAAAGGAGTTGTTGTGCAGCAGTGTTACAACCAAGCATAGAGGACAGCAGCAGGATTATCTTTAATTCTGTGAACTGCTAAAAGAATTGATCAATGTTTAGTGCATCATCAGGCAGAACAATCTGTCAGCTCCACCTATAGGAAGCCCTATAGGAATATTGGCCTGTAGCTTCATCCAAGCCAGACAGGCTCGTAACAATGTTGGACACGGTATGGCATGCTCATTCTTTCTGGAATCATGATGGGTCACAAAGCAAAAAAGAAGAAAAAAAATCATAAAAAAAAATAGAAATCAACTTTTATGAAATTAGTCCTGAAGACTAGTCCTAATGGTCTGTCTGGGACTAATATTTCCTAAAACTAGAAATCTCAAAGTTGATTTGAGTATCAAAAACTAGAAATCTCAAAGAAATCTCTACAAAACTTGTGATATGCTTTTCTGTTATTAAATAGCATGCTTTTATTTTCACCACACTAGCAAGATATGAAACTTTGACTTTGGAAACTGAATTAATATTTGGAGATTAATGTGCCTTATAGGCCTCACTGCAGCTCTATCACTGAGTGACTTAGGACCAGACATAAACATGCTGTGCATTAACAGCTCATACATTTTGTTGCTTTCCCTGTAACTACTGCTTGTTTTAGAGGTATGCTTGATCTAAACTGATTCAAGGAGTAGCTTAAAAACTACTAGTAAGCAATGACCAGACTAGTTGGATATGTGTGTATAATTTTATTCAGAAATTAAATGGCATGGATTCAGTTAGTTTTAGTCTGGAAATTAAACTAAGCTAAATATAGATATTTCAGTCCAAATAACTGTTCAAATTGAGAGTTACAGAATCACAGAATATTTAAGGTTTAAGTTTGTTGTTCTTAAGTAAGTAAGTTACATAATATTTACACCAGGTCATTTTTCTTCAGTGTCTTTACGTAGACAAGTCTTAAAAAATTGTTTTGGCAAGCATGTCGTCACATGACAAAACCCATGTAGTGATTAGGGTGGAGGTAGGTATTCATCTTCTACTGTCAGCTTCAGATAAAAGGATAAGTGAAGCTACTGCAATTGTCAAGTGACCTTTCTGTTTTAGAAATATTGACAGTTATCCTCTTACTTTCATACTGTATGTTTGCTACCACAATAATTTGATTTTCGTTAGTCTATTGTGGGTTTTTATACATACAGCGCTGCCTCTCAAAATGTTTGTAGATTTCATCTGCTTTGCTCAAGATAACATTTACCTGCCTGACAAACATTGACTAACATTGCCTGACAAAATGTCAGCAAGGAGTAGAACATGTTTTCTTAAAAGGATGTTTCGTTTTTTTCATGTTCACTTCAATCCATAATTTCGTTGACCAAAATAAATAAATAAAAATAAATGTACAAATACAACTGCAAGTGATCAGATATTTTTAAAAAGAACATTTTCTTTTGAATGCATGAAATGAAACTTAGATTTCAAAGACCACTTTAAAAACAGGGCCAGCTACAGGACAGAAATATATTCTTTGTGATTATTAAAATAAATCTTACTTACGAGCTCGTATTAGTGGCTGTTATTCATCTTGCCTATGATAAGGGAACAAAAGGGGCTGGAGAGTTAGGAGCAGACTTGGATCTGTTTTGGCATCCAGTCAAATAACTGAGAAATGCCTATAATATCTTCATTGTTCAGCCACACATATTCAGGACAATCTGTCTTTCTGACTGCTGCTCACACTTTGGATAGAATCTCTGGCAAGGTGCTGGCACTGTGCATCTTTATGGCTCGAGTTTCCATCTTTTGGGGGATAAAATACAAGTAAATACAAGGATTCTCCTGATCTAGCACTACTTTAAGCTATCTGAGATTTACCATCCGTCCTTCCTTCCTTGAAGGAAGGAATTGTGACTTCACATCTTGATTTAAGTCACAGCTTACATCTTAATAGTAACTCCTCTTTGACAATGCTACATGATGATAGTTAAACTGATTCACTGCTGCACAGACACAGAGCTGAGCAAATAATTCACAGGGCTTCTTCCCGTTCTTTGCAATATTTGTGACTAAACAGCTCTTTCTGACAATAAAACATTAATAGTGTGTTTCATGAGTATCTTTTAGATAATCTAGTTGTTCAAATTGTTCATGTATATAAGTATGTTGACTTGTGATCACACAGAGAAATCCCATGCCTGAGAGAAAATGTAATAGTTGATCAGAGATAGTATCTTTAGTATCTTTCCCCACAAATTTTCTCGTTTATATTGTCATATGACTACTACCTCAGTAGTAACATTACATTGTATTTAGGACACATTTCTTATTTATTTTTTGATCAATTTCAACTCTCTGTAGTGAAATTCCCTTCAGCTCTGTTGTGAGTGTGTGAATTTTCTCAGCAAGAGATTTTTTGAAGGCATAAATATCTGACTCAAATCAATATTTCAATACGTTTCATTTCTGTTTTTAAAAGATAACCAGCAATGTTTGACAGGAGACTACTGTAGAGCCAGAAATGGGAAGACCACTAGTTTTATTAATTCAAGAACATTTCATGCCACTATGAATGAGTTTAATGCTATTTCTGCTCAGATACATAACTGTGTTCATGTAGAAATGGCCTCTTACAGAAACAGTGAAAGCCTGCAGCTCATATATACGATGCATGGTTAGCCCTTGTTATATAATTTGACTTAGGAAGGAGAGTGTTTACCAAAAAAGATATAAGCAGGATGTTTAACAAAAAAAAAAAAAAAAGTCTTGGGTCTCTAAAGGGCAAGATTGAAACTCTGACTGTAATTTTTCACCCATGGAAAGCTATAGCTATATGGATGCTTGGAAATCATTTTGCATATAGGTGCCATGGCTTTTGATCCACATATCTCACTTTTTGTTAGTTGAGTCTTGCCCATGGACTCTGTGTACTGCTAGTGAAGATAGATGGAAAAATAAAGGTAGATATAAAACCTTTGTGGACAGCAGACCGTATAGAGTAAATTAGATTAAATAATATATGTCTTATCTGGAAGTACTGACAAACAGTCCAAGTTGTTTTATCTTTGTCCTTTTAAAGGTAGCAAAGAAAAACAATAAAATGTGTTCATTTGTATTTTAGAAAAACAGTCTTTATTATGGAAAGATTAGTCAGATATAAAAGGTCAGATGATAGATCATCTGATTGGTAAATGGTGTACTAAGATGCAATTTAAGATTTCTAGGTATGATGCTGATATTCTAAGTCTTATTCAGAATTTATTTTCTTAGAAAACAAAAAAGAGTCAGACAACATAGAATTTAATTTTCCATGCATTCTCTACTGAACTGTAATGTGGAGATCTATGCCAGGGAGATGGGCAAAATCACAGAATTTAGATCCAGATCTGGATGTATCTTTCTTCAAAGACAGTAAGAGTCTAGCATTGACCTTTAGGTTCAATCTCCTTCTTCAATTTTATATGCAATCTTAAAATACTGTTCTTTTTTTTTTTTTTAGGAACCTGCAGATTGGCATGGGTTTTTTTCATGAGTTTATCCAAGGAACCTACATTTACTCAAGGTAATTCCTCTATATTTGTAGCAACAAAAACTGAATGAGGAATGAAGTAATGAACGCACAGATTACCTAAAAAGTTTCATCTAACTTCTTTTTAATCATATTTTGGAGCAGTCAATGTCAAAAGCTATGATATAAACATAAAGAAATGTGACTCTTAAGGTGGGCTTTAGAGTTGTTGTTTTTTCTAGATGGCAATTTGTGCAAAATTATTTTTTTCTCGATGTTAATAGTTTTAAAAATAATAGTGAGAGGAAAACAAAATGATCTTTAAAGAAGACAATGTGTATAAAGAAGAAATGAGTGATGTGCCTACAAATATAAGGCATCAGGTACCTTTCCTCTGTGTTTATGTTGTATGAATCAATCAGTCTTGCAGAGCTACATCCAGAATTTTTTCTTTGCCATGATTAATAGACTCCCTTACCATACAGAAACATTCCTCTAAAAATAAAAGACATTTGAGGGTATAACATTTTAATCAAGGCCACCGGCAATATTGCAATCTCACCTATGCTTCTATGCTGATATACTTTAAAATGAAGAAGTGAAATTTTGAAATTGTCCACTTCCCATTAAAAATACTCCTCAAGAAAAAGAAAAATAAAAGAGCATTCTCCTGGTTTATCAATGTAGATAAACAGCCTGTCATTCTAAAAAATAACTTTTAGGAATGCAACTTGGTGAACTATTCCCATGAAAGACACAACATTCCTGGTGAAACTTTTTACAGCCTCAAGAAATAGCTGCCAGTGGAACAAATATTCATATTCAGAATCATAAAGTTACTTTCTTACAAGAAGGAAAAATAAGAGGAATTTGTAGGTACGGCCTCTGAAGAGTAAAACATTCTTTGGCAGTAAAATATAGAGTATATGTTCTAAATCAAATTCCAAAACTACATTTATTTTTTAACATAATTGGCTCTTGAGCTCTATCTTGTTTTTCAGCTGCAGAATGACAAGATTGGAAATATTTGGACTTCTGTGTCTATAAGCTATATATATATGTCTGTAAGTTTATATATCAACAAATTCTAGTACTTATCTTGCATCTCATTTGTTGCTGGTAGACTGCAATAATCTTCCAAAGCACTGAAATTTGTTTAGATTCCTGAAACAAATACTAAATCATCTATCTAGTTTTCTCTCTACAGCTTTCCATTCTACTCTGGCCATCATCTTTCCTTACATTCTTTACTCTCCACGGATACTGTCCAGAGGTTTCATTTCTTCCTTATCCAGCAGTCTGAGCAGTTTAATGTCGTGGGAGAAAGTGCTGTATATGCAATAGTTTGGCTTTTCATGCGTACCTCAGATGCCTGTTGCCCCTGGTACAAAACTGGCATCTTGCCCTTTAAATCAACCCTTTCCTTAAGCACTGAAAATAGTCAAATTATACGCTTTGCTTCTGTGTTGTCTGATAAAATGTATAATGATGCTAAAATGGTATTGATATTCCTGCCTCAGCCAATATTCTCATAGTATTGGCTTGTTCACTTGCAGACTTTTATATTTCTGAGGATTAACTTTTACTCTGAACATTTATTTACATGTTGCTGGAAGAGAACAGAAGGTCAAAGAGAAAGAAGAATTCATGGGGACGAAAACTAGAAAAGCAAGCTGTAAATGTACAGTCTGTTTGTGTAGAGTTGATTCCTTCCCTGTAACATAAAGTGCTTTTTTTTTTCTTAAAGGTTTCTTTCATTTTACTTTTCTACCTTTGCCCTGATCCAGGCTTTCATCTCTTTTTTTAACAAAGACTCCATTACTTAATCTTCTCAGTGCTTCATTAATCATTTGGCTCCAGGAACATCCAATCCTGTCAGGAATTTAAACTTGTGCCTATGTCGGCTGTGATTCTTAGCCTTGCTGACGGCTCTAAGATATAACCTCTTGCACTCTATATAAAGATGAGAAGTGTAATGACATCTGAAAGACAGTGTGATCTGAAGTCTTTTTAGCTCTGCCAATTCAGATTTTAGCTCAACACTTCTCTCCTTGCCCTGTAAAGACAAAAGAGGACAACAGTCTGTGGTCAGGACTGGCCACCTTCAGTTACTCACTATAATACCAGCCCTTACAATCAAAAAGGTGGCATGCATATATGTAAAAAGGGGGTGAGATCTCTATCTCAATCTGGTTGCGAATTAAGGAATAAATTATATTTTGGAAAGCAGGAAAGAGAGAGCAGGAAAACTCCTTAAGGAATAATATTAGGCTCATTTCTGAATCTTTTTAGGAGGGGTCAGAAGACTGCGAGGATGTAATGACATCTTTATTACCTTGTTAATTTATTTTATTTCCTTCAGGTATCTAAAACAACTTAAGTACACAGTTCAAATCTTTAAAAAATAGGGTAAACATTCAGAAGGTGTTCAAAGCCAGGTTTTTCCCTATATTTGATGCCTGCAGATGAGCAATTTTCCAAAGGCGTGGGATGTCTTTTAAGAAGAGTTGCTGTGATGAGAACAGCTATCAGGGGAACAGAAGCAGCATGTTGCGCTACAGCTGAAGAGGTACCCAGAAGCCTGTGGGATATGTTTTGTGCCAGGATCCATGCCTGTTAATTTAGGGGTTGGACATGCCTGCCTTGTTTTGGGGAACAGGGAGTTAAACAGCATAGAATTAGCTGTCTCATGGCAGTGACATCACTGCCAAAGAGTGTTCTCGGACGTGATTAATTTTATGGAGAACTATAGATATGTCTTCTTTTTTCCTTCTTCCTTTTCTTGCTGCTACAATGTGGAGTAACTCAAAATATACATTCTCTTAAATTGATTGTCAGTGGAAACTAAATTCTGACTTATATACCAGAAAACAACCAGGATCCAGAAGAGAATTACTTTAAGAGCTGACATTGTAAAATTAATTTTTTACTTGGAAATAAGTATAATGTAGTATAATTCCTTTTACAACATAAATAATATCACAGCAAGAGTGCTTATTTTCTCAAACTACTTTGTTTAAATATTATCAGCAACTGAACTTCCGTAAACAGAAAATGTGTATTTTTCCTTCACAGACTGACAGTTCCAAGTAAGTCCAGTGACCAAAAATTACTGAAAGGTAAGACTTTCACAGAATCACAGAATATTCAAGGTTGGAAGGGACCTCTAGAGATCATCTAGTCCAACCTTCCTGCTCAAGCAGGCACACCTAGAGCATGTGGCACAGGGCGGCATGCAGACGGGTTTGGAAGACCTCCAGAGAAGGAGACTCCACAACATCCCTGGGCAGCCTGTTCCACTGCTCTGTCACCCTAACAGTAAAGAAGTTCCTCCTCACCTGGAGACGGAACTTTTTATTCCCTTTGTGTGCAAAAATGACTAAATACTTATGACATACATCATCCTCTCATGTACAGCACTTCTAGGGATACCAGGAGAGCCAGTCTAGCAATTAGAGTTGATGAGCAGTAGGTTTTCCACTTCACAGGAAAATCCATAGATTTACATTTCTTCCTCCTTTTTGAAATGAATTCTAATAGTGAAGCCGTATTTTGCGTTTGAAGATCTTGAGCCAGTTTTAATGATTGCTCAAGAACTTAGACACCAGGAAGGTAATGGATGCCTGAGGAGGCTCAGTGAAGGAAAACTGCTCTTGCTCAAGAGCTCATTTCTAAGCAGCCAGGATTCCATTCAGAAGAACTAGCTGCTCTATGCTGCTCTCCCACAGGGAATGTGTTGCTGCAAGTTACACAAACGACAAGAAACAATACTGACTGAGAAAGCTTTTCTGAAAGACTTGACACAGAGGACACTGTGAGAAATGACATAACTAAGCAATTTACCATGAAAGTCACACAGGTGGCTTAACAGCAAAAATGAGGATCTTGAAAACAGTAGCAGGGGTGAGCAAATTCTGATTGGCCCTTCTTTCATCCCTAATAAAACAAATACTCGTTTCAACTTTATCACTAAATTGTATTTCAGCGTTATCACTCTTGGAAGGATCAGAGTCCAGAGGGCTTTTATGCTGCTGCATTGCGTTAGATATCCCAGTGGCTCTTGATTGTTAAGCTTGAGGCTTGCTTAATTGTCATTATATTATGTTTCATATACTAACTAACAGGACTGGCATTGTGAAGGACTGGGAAGAAGAAAAGGCTTTGTGATTTGCAGCAATCATATCTGCTAGTCAGTGAGGGTTTTGGGACTGTTCAGAAGACTTGACTGTGTGCATAGAGTGGTCCAGGTGCATGTAATATCTGGTATTTTGATATTAGAGGACACTTACTGAGAATGTGACATTAATAAGGCACAGAGTTGACAGAGTATAAGGCTGCACTAAGCAGATGTGAATACTGTAAGTCACAAAGACATCGAGTCAGTTAGTTCCAAAGAAGATCTGTTCATGCCTGCTAGAAGATCTGTTCACGCCTCCCATCTTCTTTTCAGGACTTCCTAGCAAGTCATAAAATCCTTTTGCTTTCCTGTTGCAGATTGTGACCTTTTCTGTTCAGCTCTGGGTAGCATACGGATAAGGTCCACCTTTTAGAGACTGAGCAATGTCAGCTTCGTAAGAGCTGAAGCTCTGTATGAGACAGCGAACTTTCACAAAATTAGATAAAAGGGGAAAGTTTGGACTATTTTTTGGAAGAACTGTACCTTGCTTTCTTTGAGGACTAATAGTGGGAAACTGATCCTTGTATAATGATTTAAAAAAAAAAAAAGATACTGAAAAAAATGAGTTTTATTCTTTCTTTCACATTATGAGAGTGAAGATGTGAAGATGCTAGCACAGAGGGCAATACCTTTCTCATCCCAGCAAGCCCTGTCATCAGAGGTCAGACAGAACCTTGAAGCTGAGGAGGGTCAAGATGGTGAAGGAAAAGGAAACAATTACTGAGACCATAATCCCTTCACTTGTATCAAAACAGATGTGAGCTATTATTCAGCCTGTGGAACCTGTGAATAAAACTCACTTAGGATATTAAAAAAAAAAAAAAAAAAAAGACAAAAGATTAGAAAGTACCACCCTACTCCGAATTTAAACCTCAAAGGATGAATTGGTTCCAACATGGCAAATATTTAGCATATTCTGAGAAAGGATATATATTTTGGAAAGCTATATACTAAGGCTGTAAAAGCAAGGAAAGGAAGGGGTCTCAAGAGAGGCCAAGGAAGTTCAGAGCTTAATCAATCTTCTTAATATTGCATGTCATGAAGACCTATGCAGGTTCCTTTTTTTCATGCTTTCTACAAGCATTGTTATATTGAAGCACTATTGGCATTTAGTCAGTATAAATTATTAGTAATATGTGTGCATGTCACCATAGTGATAGAAAAAGATGATCAAATGATTAGATAGAAGTCAAAAAATGTCCAGATGCATAGGCCATATAATCAAAAAGGGCTTTATCTGTGCTTTTAAAGAATCCAGGAGAAAAGATTACTTAAGTAAGTTAAGTTAAAATTACTTAAGTAAGTTAAAATTACTTAAGTAAGTTAAAATTACTTAAGAAAAGTAAGCATATATGGTAGATATATAGTAGTATGAGGCTCAGGGGCCAAGAGATATCATTCTCATCTGTTTCAGGTTTCTAGAGAGAAGAAAAATAGAGGATTAGACACTTTCATCTCTGATGGGAATAATCTGAGAAGGATCAATCTCACAGAAGCTGATGTTCTGGAGAAACAGAGGAAATAGAGAGCAAGATTTTTTTTCTTTTTAAGTGGAATAAGCTGCCTTCTTTTCCCCCTAAACCATCTAAAAATGATTAAAAAACCCACAGATTTTTTCTGTGACACTCCTTGTCTAGCTCACAGGAAATGTTTTTATTTTGCCCTTTAAGGGAGGTATCCAAGTAACCATGTGAAGTACCATTTAAAGAAAAGTTTGGAAAATTCTGAGATAGGAAGCAAGATATCTAAACAGGCTTTTCTTTTCTTTCTATCTTTCTTTTTTTTTTTTTTTTTAAAGAAAGAGGTAACTGACCTAATTTCTGAATTTCCTAAAGAGTCAAGCAATTTTGTTTCCAGTATTAGTTAAGCATAGAGCATCTGAAAATCTAGTGAATCTTGAACTCTGCCAATAGGTTGTGGGATATAAATCTGGAACGTTGCAGCTCTTTTGCTGGTGATAATTTAATGAAAGTGCCCATTTGAGAAAGTAACGCTGATGGTTAAAGAAAAGGAATTAAGCCCCCTCTGTCATGTGGAACATTTACATTTGTTAGTAGGCCAGCTGTAAATACAAGCCTGGGCTCCCTCAACATTTTAATAGCATTCCCATATAATTTCATGGATCTAAGACAATACTTTGATCCATTTATTAAAATTTAATCAAGTCAAATGCCAGCATATCCAGATCAATATTTATGGATTTTGCCCTAGTGACAAAGGCCACAAGTGAGCCACTGATGTCTGCACAGGATCCTGTAGAAAGTAGAAACTACTCACATCTGAAAAAAACTGTTATTGTAAGAAATGACCTTAAGTGGTGGGCCAACTGATCTGCCTGTTTCTAGGTAAATGCCTACATTCCTGTTATCACGATCCTGCCAATGCTCTCATCAGGTTTGCATTATATAAGTAAAACTGTCACCTCTATTCCATGCAATGACTTCTTCCATAGGTAAAACTGGGAGTAATGCAACTCACCAACTCACTTGGAAATATTTACTAAAAAAGCCAAACAAAATAAACAAGGAAAAAACACACACCCATTGTCAGCCAGTCAGCACAACTCTATTAAATGAAGATTATCTGAAACAAAATCATCTTGATTGTTCTACAGATGGACACATTGGCATCATCTTAATGGAGCAAAATCACAGTTTGAAACTGAATGTCAAAGCGCACATGACTTCTACAGTGGAGTTCAGTTTTAACTGGGCTGCTACCTACCACCTCTTAAAGAAGTTAATGGCTACAAATAGCAGTTGCAACTTTCAAAAATGATTTGATAATCTACTAGTGAAAAGTGAAGCCCATCAAATGCATGGCTGTATATATACCAATAGAAACATTAAGTACTTGTTGTACTCCTTGTATATTCCTAGAATGTTTCAAGAAAATCATCCCTGAACATAGCAAGGACTGAGGTCTGAAATTAGCAGAAATTCTAATGATTCTCTGAGCAGCTTCACTGGTTCAACTCAAGACAGTGCTTAGTTCTTTTAAGCTAAAGCCAAAATGGAAAACACAGAGACCCTATCTTGACATAGAAAGGTAAGCATCAATGTCAACCTACTGATTTTGCAGAATAGTGTAAAGGATCATTTTTTTCAAGAAGGTATAAGAGTACCTCAGCAGGTGACTATGAAGATGGATATTATTAAGAGAACAAAACCACAGCAAGGTACTAAAATTGAAATGAAAAATCAGATAATGGTAAAAAATATTAAGAAAAAAGGATCATAACTTCTTCTATCATGCAGAAAGACCCCATGTTATCACTGAAAAGTGTTCTCTTCCATCCATTGGGTGTTTTCACCTGAAAAAATAGGAGGTAGTTAAAAATGTACTATATAGAAAGACTAAAACCACTTGTTCTCAGGAAGTCTTCTGAAGAAAATTACAAGTTATTTTCCACCTTTTCTTTCATCCACTTTTTTTTTGTTTGTTTGTTTATTGGCTAAATCTTCTTCACAGGTTGATCACCCACCAATCACACTCTGCTGAAGAAATTTTTATTTTTATTAGCGAACTTTAAGATGATATAAAGGAAGACAAATGTATTCTGCACAATACATACAGGTTTAACTATTATAGTGAAACAATTTCAGTCCTAAATTCAGCCTCAATTTAGATGTAGAGTGTCCATGGCTCTGTATTATAAATCAAGCTCTTGTATATGAAAGTTGTATAAAACGAACTGATAATAAGTCTAGCCTGGCATCATGATCCCTACTAAAGTTGCCTCAGTAGTGTTTATTTGGTAGAACTCATCAGTATCATAGTGATTTGAAGACTCTTGTACTTTGGGGTTTTTTATAATTCACATGGCATTTAACCATATGAGTATATATAGAACTGTGCTGTGGTACGCATATCTCTGGGCCACAGTATAAAATTAGATGGATAATTGCAACAGAGGAGAGAGTAGGCATCTACTATTTGGTATCATCCTACATTAATTTTCTTTACCTTAAAGTGAAGCAGCAAGTTCTTGTGTGAACATCATCTTGTTTAATAATAGAAATGATGAATTAGTTTCTTCTTAAAAAGTCATGTAAGACTTCAAAAGACGAAACTGATGGCAAATCTCTCCTGGATGAGATCTGCACTGCAAGCCCAGTACTCTGGTTAGAGGTCCATCTGAGGCTGCACACTCAGGGTTTACCATGAGTATATAGGGGTTACCATGAGTATATCCCAAAAGGGATATAAGATTATCTATTTTTTTTCTTTTTATGTCAGCTCTAATAAATGGTATCTTAATCAATACCTTATGGGATGTGAGTGTCTTTCTTACTCTGACCATGCATCAGTACCTTGTGCTGGTGCAAATGAAATGTTTTTGTTGCTGTTTTTTTTCACTGAAATAGTGAAAATTAGCCTATAAGGATATCAGGCTTGGAAAGCTTTTACCCAAAATCCAAGAAAGGAGAATATATTTTGTTGGGTAACGAAAGAGTTTTTGAAACTTATATTTCAAAATGATTAGAGTGATTAGAGTGTCTATAATCAACCTAGATTCATGGTTAAAACTATGAATATTACAAACTGTCTGGTAACTAAAATTTTACCCTTCTTTAAAAACAGGACTTTACAGTATTTGTATATCATACATTTCAGTGTATAATGAGCCGAATATTCAGAAATGTCTATAGAATTACTTTGTGAAAGAAGAAATCTACAATCCTTTTTTCATTACAGACTTCCTGTATAAAGATATTTGCCTTAGATATTTATATTTTTTTTGATAAGGGTGCTGACTTAACACATTTAAGTATATCACTTTAAGACAATATTTTCTGTCAATTTTTCTTATTCTTGCCAACTCCAAAACCCATTTGCTTGGATAAAGAACTTCACAAAATAATGTGCAGCCAGTGGACACTGTCCAGACTCCAGCCATTTGACTACCCAATTACTTGAGTCTTTACCTTGTAATGACAGACTCTTTCATCCACAAGATGAATAGAGAAAACTGAGAGACATATTCTTTATCTGACAAAGATACATTTTTCCAATAACATCACTTTAATTTTAGACGAGTATTATCTCTCAGCCAGAAGAATGACAGCATGCTTTTCCTGGTTTCATTCATCAGTCTGAGGCTGTTTCATGGCCTTAGACCCTGTCTTTTTTTAAGAGACAACTATATGACTAATAGTACAACAGAAGTGCAACTTTATTTTTTAGTGAATTCCCACAGGAGTGAGAAAGACTGAACTGCAATGTCTTTTAAATACACTTTGTTTGTGCTGTCAGTGGAGTGTTTTGTCTGTTAAAAAGGTTTAGAAGTTCCTGGATTTTTTGACATCTAACAACAGAGAAATCACAAAAAAAAAACATACATAATGAGTGGTCTACGAGCAGTGTTGCAGTTTGAAAACCATGGTGTTGGGGGAAGGAGATATCATATACTGTATTAGCTGTGAGCCTGACTCTGACAGTATTGGATTCATGAACTCCCTGTCAACTGTAGGTCCGATTGCATTCCTAGGAGTGAATCAAGTTCCCAAATAATCTGATCAACCATAAGCTCGACTGGCATTTTCAGATTCATGAACAGTCTGTCAACTCTAGGTCCGATTGCTCTCCAAATAAGTAGTCAAATTCACAAACAGCATGATTTATTCAAGTGCACCATTTACAAAGCAGGTTTCGGATGTCAGTACAGGTAATTCTCTGCTACAGAGTGGGATTTTTAACTAGTTCTGATGTACAAATGTGCAATCATCACTCCAGAAAATGGGAGAGGGCTCTCAGTCTCTAATCCCCTCAGGCAGTATCACAACTGAAGGGTAGGAAAGGAAGTTCAGGCAGTTAACTGATCCCAGAAGTTACGATGGAATCTTCCCTCTTACTTCTGAGTCTCCTCAGGAGGTGTCCCATACCAAGGGGAGGAAAGGGGGATCAGCCGACTGATCCAAAATTTAGGATGAAATCTTCCCTTTCACTTCTTTCCTCCTTAGTTCACCTTTTATACTTTTTCTTTACATTCAGGTGGAGCTTGAGTAAATGTGGTCATACTTAATGTTGTTATTCATTGGTGAAAAAGTTTCTCACTTTCATTTAAAGGTACAGTCAATGGAAAATCTAGAGCACATGCTCAGTGAGGAGTGGTTGTACCACGGAAGTGGGTAACTTTAGGGAAAGTTCACTTTAGCAAAGTTCAAGTAAAGATCATCTGACAGGACTGATTTGTCACCCTTGCTGGCCTAGCACTGGACATTGTGTATCATTGTATATCTCCCATTGGACAGCTACTGTGCGGCTTATCAGCGGCCCAGCACAGGGAGTGCAACAGAGCTTGGCTGCAGTGTCTGCACTCTGCTCCACCCTCTGTTACTCCCCTTTTCAGCTGCAGCAAGGACAGATTGTGTTGTCTAGGGAACCGTGAGTTCCATATGCAGAGTCCATGCATACCAACCATCCTGGAAATGGCAACTGTGTATTACCCCAAGCAAGGTTCTGTAATGCCAAAATTTCTGTTAGGCCCCAGTTTTTCTCTAAGTTTCTCCTTTTCAAGCAATTCTTCCACAGTAGAATCATAGAATCATTATGGTTGGAAAAGACACTGGAGATCAAGTCCAACCATAACCCCAATGCCATTATGCCAGTTATACCATGTCCCTAAGTGCCTCCACTGCAAGTGAGTTTTGGTAGAAAAGAAATATCAGGTAAGTTGCAGAAAAAAGAGATTTCTGCAGAAAGAGATCCGAGTTGAATACTGCTATTAATTAGTCTGTCTGATATTTGCTGATTATCAGGCTGCTGTGGGGCTGGAAGGTAAGATTAGGGAATCAGAGAAAAGTGGTAGAACTGGAAGTTTATCTCTCCATCATATTTGACAAGCAATTTTTTTCCTTGAATATACAAAACCTAAATTTTAACACTGGAACAGGCTGCTCAGAGAGGTTGTGGAGTCTCATTCTTCGCAGATCTTCAAAATCTTCCTGGATGCGACCCTGTGCCACATGCTCTAGGTGTCCCTGCTTGGGCAAGGGCATTGAACTAGATGATCTCTGGAGGTCCCTTCCAACCTCAACCTCATCAATATGTGATTCTGTGAAAATCTTGAAAATGGAAACAAATCTGAGGCAAAAATGCTAAGAGGACTATATAGTGAGGACTTGCAAAGAATAAACTACTTCTTGGAATCTTTCGGAGGAAATCAGGAAAATTAGGGGCACAAGAAGTTCATAAGAACTGGTTATGGTAGCATCACAAGGCTTGCAAAAAGAAATAGAGGGAAATAACCATCCAAAAAGCATTTCTGTACTTGTTTCTGTAGTAACAGCTCACAACATCATGGTGTTCTAAAAGAAGCAAGCCAATATAATAAAAGACTGAGATGATTAATGTTGCAGATTCATCAGCTTCGTTTACCTAGTGGTATATCTATAAAATTAATTTTTTCAAGCATGCAACTATTACATAAGTATTCAAGATGTTACATGCAAGGCTAACTCTGCATTCAATCTTCAGTGAAGTCTCCTCCCTCCTTTAAAAAAAAAAGGATTTATGATACTTGCCATCTTCTTTACCAAATAGTTGTGACTATTATATTAGACTGATGGAATTTTGTTCCTGATTAATTGCTGTTACAAAAGAAGCCTGAGAAAGTCCTCATTCTAATCCTGATACATTTCTGTGATGAAGTCAAACTTATATATTTATACTGAGCCACCTAAACCACAATAGACATGTTTAACCTTTAAGGCTACCCTAAAACTACGTAATATGTTAGACAGCTAGAACTTGTCTTTCTCATCGCATTGGAGGCAAGGAGAAAACGGGTCTAGGGAGGTGAAGATCTTTCTTTGAGTGAAGGTCCCACTCAACAGCAGTTGTTTTGAGTGGGATGACTTCTCTGAAGAGATGAGGAAACAACATGAAAACAGGCAAAGCCTTGGTGTTCTCCTGCCTATCACTTGTTCACTCCCAGACAACGTAGAGAATGCTAATAAAAATGATAAAAGCATTAGAAAAGGCTACTGTAAAAAGTGTAACAGAATTGCGCTTGGTGCAAAAGACTCATGCAGCTACTGTTACAGCACGGTAACTCTCAGCACTTCTTGCAGCAGACCTTTATCTGTTTCTTCAGACTTCTGCTTTTCCAGGACAACTCAATGACAAGTCAGCAACCTGGTTATTTTGTTCCACAAAAAGGAAGGGACCAGAGTTAAAAAACTTTCACCTGTTTCAAAGGTCATTCATACTGCTGTGGGACCTCCTGATCTCAAAGCCAGTAGGAGGAAATATGTGTGGAAGAGGTAGGCAGATATAAGGTAGGAAGAAAAATAATTATTTCCATGACCTTTTAAAGCAGGTCCAAGTGAAGACTTACTGCAAATTTGAGAAGGTGCTGAGAGAAGATAATGGCTAATTCCCAGTTTCCCCACAATGGAAATTGTTTGAACAGGGAACTCTGTGAATCAGACCCTGCCCAATCTGCTGAGCCCAGCTGATTGCTGAGTATGGCTAGAACAAATTTCAAATAGATTTCAAATCTTGTCTTCTTTTATGATAGCATTTCAATGACTTCTGCCCACGTAGTGTGCTATTTAAAAGGAGGTATAAAAGACAGCTGTATGAATCATATCCAGGCTATTCCCAATTAATACGGAAATGTGAGGGTCTCTTAAACAAATTTTGTCAATACTGAACATTAGTATAAAGCAGAGACTTAGAAGTAGATTCTGCTTAACCTTTATGCAGATTTCCCTGTAGAGCCAGAAAAGAAGGCAAATAGACATTTATACTGAAAAAATAAGAGAGCAGAGGCCTGGCTTTGTGCCTGTAGATCTGCCTGGCCAGAGAGGCATTGGCATTCAGACAGAATACAACAATGTGAGCTCCCTGTATCCAAAAATCCTGTTGATTGTCTCACACAACATCAACTTAAAAATAAAGACAAATAAAAAAAAAGACAATAAACAAATAAACCTTTTTTTTTTTCCAAAAAATAATAGTTGTGGAATCCAAAAGCTTTTTGACTTTGGGTCTTTGAAATTCATGCTTTTGAGCAACTCTTCTGTGACTCTGAAGCTTGCCTTTTCTCTATTTCACAACAATTCTTTTGTCATTAAAAATAAAATCATGTCATAGGTCGTAATGTGCAAGTTCACAGCATAAATGATGTTTTACAGATCACAAGAGAATTTCAGGGTGATGACCCAAAGAGGGAATATAACGTCAGCTTGTTCCATATCTCCTTTGTGAAGACACTTGTCACTCAGTATTACTCATTTATGTTTTTCTATTTTTATTCACTGAAGAGCACTGAAAAGCAAAGAAGAAGTACGAAAAGATTAACCCTAGACTAGAGTCCAGACTATAATAAAAGGTTCCAAATGTTGACCGCTACACAAAATCCAGCTTCTTTTGGTCATATTTTCACTGAGGAGATGATGAGCGGCTGTTCATGTAACTCTTTATTCCTCTGTTGCCTTCACAGATCCAAGGGTTTAGTCTGTGAGAATATGGTGAAAATGAGGTAGATAGATAGAAACAATATTTCTCCAGTATTTGCATATGCCAGAGGTCTTGGAATTGCAAGCTATTGCTGGTGTGTCAAGTGTGGCCTTCCTAGGAATACAGTAGAGGAATCTACAAACCACTGGGAGTGATGGATAGTGTTAATACTCATCATTACTGTTCAGCATTAGGAATGATGAATAGCAGCTTTCTCCTTCATATAAAAAAGTGGAAAAGAGAAGGAGAACCACACAAAATCAGTCATTGACATGATCTCTAAAGTTTTTAAGGTGCAAAAAAAAATGGTAAAAACAAAAACAAATATAACTCTATTTTTTTTCCAGTTACACTAATGTAACTAGTATACTAGCCAAAGCTAGCCGAAGTTTCACAGAAGAGAAAATGGTATTTCTCTGCATTTAGATAAAGCAGTAGCAGAAAGCATCCATATGACAACCATTTTTTACCAGAAAAATTAAATGGTTGTCTCTGTTGGGACTTTTTATCTGATGTTAAGAATGATGATCTGATGTCTCCTGAGACTGGAGACAGAAATCAATGTTCTTCAGTGAAATTTTACTCTGATACTGAATACATATGTCAAGAAATGCTTGCATAAGCTAAATGAGTGAACTGTCCATACTCTTTACCATCCTCAAAAGATACACAAAATCTCCAAAAATTATACCTATAGGCTACAATTTAAAATTCTATTACAGAGGGATATTTTAGTAGTAAAATATTAGCAAAATATATATATAAATAAATTTCCTCTGAATAAAGTTTTTGTTTATTTATTTTGTTTTATTTTAAAGCCTTGTCTTCTCATGTTTCAGAACTCCATGGATGACTTTATCCTTTTCCAAGGCTTGTTCCTGTTTATTTTGTCTTGGGAATCTTTATTCTTTTTTAATTCCTATACAATTTTACTGCTTTTTTTCTTCTCTTATCTTAGATTTCTTAACCTTCTGTTTCATATTCTTCTTCTCAGTGTCTTTTGTATTGAATTTTATACTTTATTTGTTATTTTGGCTAGTTACATTTAGTTACTGTTTTTTAGTGTTTGTTTTATCATATTAAGTCTTTGTATTTTCTGAGAGGATCTATATCCTAATGCAAGGAGCAAGGCTAATGCAAACTCCCTTGACTTAATTCAAATTTCAAAATATCAATTCAAATTTCAAAAAAATCTGCATTTTACATATCTCTGTTTATGTGCCTGTATATGTGTCTATGTCTGTTCATGCCAAAGTGTAGCTATCTATAAATGGATGTATACAGAGGATACATACGTGGGAAACCCAGAAATGCAAACATTATGTCCAAAATACAAATTCATTATGTGAATCCTGACATGTTTTTTTCTGAGGAAAGAAACTGTTCAAAATCAACTCTTTCTGGAGATTTCAGGCCTACTTTCATATGTCTATATCAAAAACCTATACTTAAAAAAAAATTAAAAAAAAACAAAAGGAAAATATTGTGGTAACAATGAAGAAAAGTGGATACATTTATTGAATAAAATATAAAATGTTTTCACATTATAGAATAAAATATATATACTGCTATCTTAATATCAAAAGCTGGAAATTTGGCAAAACATTATTATAGGAAATTATTATTATTGATAATTATGTTGTTATTACAATCATATACTTTGATTGGAACTGCAGAATCTGTAGATATTTTTATTTTATATTCTCTCAGAACATGCTATACTCTGTGAATGCAATTCAGTCAGATGGAGGAAGGTGAAAAGGGTATAGGGATACATCTGGAAGAAGGGCTGTTTAGAATTAAAACATAAGCCTCAGGTAAAGAGGTTGTAGGTTTTGTCCTTGTTTTTGCTAGAAATGCAGATTGTCCGCTTAAAAAAACATAGTGCAAGCCTATTACTGTCATGAGAGCTCCATCGGCACAACAAAGAGAGACTTGAAGCTCCTTTTGTAATCTCAGGAAACTCATTTGACTTCTGCAGGTAAAATCCTGGTCTGACCTATTAAGGTCAAACTGCTATTGAGTTTAATATTTCTTTTTCAGTGTCCAACTTCTGCAACTGCGTGCTGGAGATAAAACTAATTCTCTACATCAAAGAGATGGTAAGAGGCTTAATTCATTAATTATTCTAAATTGCTTTGAGGTCCTCAGATAAATGCTGTGGAGTTGCTATTTAATTTATTCAATTTATTGAAAGCCACTGGTAACTGTTCACACCAGGTATTACCTGCCATCACAAAAATTAACTTTTCTAATTATTTGTCAGAGCCCTAAGTGCTCCCCTGATGGGGCTGGCTGCATATATTTAAGACTAGCTCTGATTTAGTGAAGTTTTGGACTTCTGCAAGATGGGCAGCTTCTTCCTCTTTGCCTAGGAGCTATTTTTAAGCTGAAATGTTTAGTCTTGGTCCTTGCCTGAGCTATGATACAGCTTTGCCTAGGTCCCGCCACATGCTTTGCTGCTTCTGACTTTAACTTCCCAGCTGGACCTTAGACCTGCCTTATCACTATGGACTAACCTGGTTATCTATACCAAAGCTGCTCTTCTTACTGGGTACTGCAAAACTGCACCCTTAGATTTTAGGGCATCTATTAAGAGTTTTACATATGCAGTACGCAGGAAGTGCTTCTACTGAGCCCCAATAATTCATCTTTTGTTTTCTTAAAAACAAGAAAATTAACAAAAGTAATAAAAAAAATAAATAAAGTCCCAAATGATCCTGCAGCATTGTAATGTTTTAAGGAAGCTTACTCCTTAACTTCCTTAGGGACTGAGATGAAGAGAAAGACTCCATAAGAGTTCAAGAGAGAGAATTTATCTGTTTAATATATTAGCCAAATTACTTATCAGGCTACTTTGTCACATGGGGAATTCACCAGATGGATCAGAATCAGTGAAGGACAAAAGGAAAGTTAATGCCTTTTTCTCTGCATGTTTGTGGGTATGTTTCAGAAACTTTTTCATATAGGTACCGTTTGTTGTGAGTTCTGGGAGGAGTAGCTGATAGCCCTGAGGGCTGTGCTGCCATCCAGAGGGACCTGGACAGACTGGACGGTGAGAAACCTCATGAAGTTCAACAAGGGCAAGTGCAGGGTCCTGCACCTGCACAGGAATAACCCCAGACACTGGTACAGATTAGGGGTTGACCTGCTGGAGAGCAGCCCCACAGAGAGGGACCTCGGTGAATGACAAGATGACCATGAGGCAGCAGTGTGCCCTGGTGGCCAAGAAGGCCAACGGGATCCTGGGCTGCATTAAGAAAAGCGTCTCCAGCAGGTCGAGGGAAGTGATCATCCCCCTCTACTCAGCCCTGGTGAGGCCACATCTGGAGACTGTGTTCAGTTCTGGGCTCCCCAGTACAAAAGG
>NW_020455810.1:1879356-1883441 GCF_003342845.1 Nothoprocta perdicaria
GATCAGCGTGTATAAATACCTCAAGGGAGGCAGTGAGGAGGAGGGGGGCGGCCTCTTTTCAGTGGTGGGCAGGGATAGGACTAGAAGAAATGGCTACAAATTGAAGCATTGGAAGTTCCACAGGAACTTAAGGAAGCATTTCTTGACAGTGAGGATGACAGAGCCCTGGAACAGGCTGCCCAGGGAGGTTGTGGAGTCTCCTTCTTTGGAGATCTTTAAAACCTGCTTGGATGCAACCCTGTGCCGCATGCTCTAGGTGACCCTGCGTGTGCAGGGGTCTTTAGAGGTCCCTTCCAACCTTAAGCATTCTATGATTCTATGATTCTGCACATTCACGGATCACTCCAGAGCTGTGAATGACAGCATGGTATGAGATATCAAAACATTAAATATTGCAATATATATGCAAGATTTTTGGTTTTTATTTTTATTTTTAAGGGAATTACTGTATCTGGAAACCTGTTTTACAGTGATACCTTGTAAAGATACAATTCTGTAGTGACTGATTTGGAAAGAAGGGGTCTTCATGCAAAGACGAAGTTCAGATATCACAAAGTATATGAGTGCAATCAAAACTGTTTCTGAAAGAGGGTAGGGGAATTAAAGTCACACATCAGCATATATCTTGCATGAGCAGAGGACACTTTTTTTTCCTCGTAACAACAAAGTGTTTTTGATACAACTTCAACTCAGACTTCTTCCTGTCATATTTACCAGGATAGCAGAAGACCAAGACAACAAAGGTTTTCACTAAAGATCCCACACCAGCTGGCATCTCTGTTCCTCCCAGGCTGCCTCATGTGGATATACTGACTGTGATATACTTTGACCTCTGGGACAGTCATAAAAAAATTATTTTGCAGTGTACTTCAGCCACTAAATTATTACATATATTAGGACTTTTTTAACACAATTCTCATCAGCTAATCTTTATGAGCATTATTCCTGTTCAAAGCTTAAGACATTAGATCATGGCACAGTGAACTTAAGGTGCTTCACATGTATCTACCGTTCTTTTCTTTTCAGACCACACCAACTGTTACACTTCAGGGCACTGAGAAGCTCCTGAAGTCCGAACTTTCCCAGCTTGCTTTGGCTGTAGCTCTCAGTCTTTCCTGGAAGGACACAACGTTTTGAAACTCTGTAAACAGTCCAATGTCTATTCTTGTAGCACTGTGTGTGGCTGCACTCTCTTACTTGGGGTATGCAAGGAGGATACTTAACTTACATTTGCTACCAAAATGCTCCATTTGTGTTTTTCTTAGTTGTTTTTTTGCATTGTTATTTAGAGCTGATTTTTGTTTCTGTCTAGCTTAGGTGCACCTATTTCCAAAGTATTGCAACAAATCATATAAAATAGGAGTTTTATGGATGGAATAATCATTCTTATTGACAGCCAGAGCAGATACAATGCCCAAGCTGCTTACATGAAGCAACCTTTTGTAGGTTTTTTGTTTGTTTGTTTGTTTTCTGCCATTTGAAGCAGGCCAGACTAAGAGTCTGAGCTGATTTAATAATTTTGTTGTTGTTGTTGTTCAAGCTATGCTCTAACACCAGTCCTCCAAAGGCTGCCTGTGCCAGTTTCAAGAGATGCTCTCTGTTGAACTTTTAATCAGGTTTATTAACCCTGTATTCTGCAACTGCCACCTCATGGCTCAAACAAAGTGGATGCTGCCAGTCTTAATGCTATCAAGGACCATCAAGTGCTTTTTTTTTTCTTTAATTTCTCGGCTGGCAATTCATGCAGATCCATTGAGTGGATAAGGGTTTTTTCTGAATTAAATGAGGAAATATTCTGGCAAAAATTCAACTATTTCATAATCCATTAAGGACGATGGAAACATGTACTTGTCAGTCTCACATACTGTGCAATACCTTTCATGCAGGTTTGAATGTTATTATTTCTTATTCAGAAATTTGAACATGGTAGTATGGAAGGTTTTTCTCTGCCTTTCTCTACTCTGTTGTCCACAGTTTAGTACAGCAAAATCTTTTAAATGGCACAACTCATTGGATAAAGAATTGTTCCAATTAAGTATATGTCAGTGTTTCATGAAGCTATTCCGCAGACAATTGCTTTTATTAGAAGAATTTCTAGAATAATACCTGTAGGTATTACCCAAAGTATTAGAACATTAAACGAATGACCTGTAATAATGCTGACTATATAGGAGTTTTAATATAAAGGGGACTGTGGGAGAATTACAAGACATACAGAGGAATGGATAGACCATGATATGAGACAAATTCTCAAATCATTAGGTTTCCACATTAGGAGGAGATGAAATGTTGCCATTAAGCTTTTCATTTTTGTATGTTTATAGCAGTAAACCTACTATAGCTAACTATATTTATATGTTATATTTATAAATTTTCTATATTTATAGCAGCAAATTTCATTCCAATAACTAAAATAAAAAGATTTAGGAAACATCAGCTCTGTTAAGCTAATAGGAAGGATTTATTCTTCTGTCAACCTATTTTGTGTTACAACATAGGAGGCGCTTCTCATGCTATATCTATTACTCTTGCTGAAATCAAACCTGATTCCTATTGCAGCAATTAAATCTTTGTAAACAATTGTTTTTCTGTGCAATAAGTGGAGAAATCTGCGTGTATTTTGATCTGTGACAGTCTCAAGTAGATTTTAACCTGGGGTTATATCTGTCATATATTTTTAAAATGTAACTTAGTGTAATATATTTAGTTGAAAATTAGTGTAGACCTAGTGTTAATTTTAATCACTGAATTAAAATAATATTTTTTGGAAAAATGTAAGCTTTAAAAGCTACTGGAAATCCTTAAGCTCTCTTAGATCCCTAAAATACTTATTTAAAATTAGTAACTTGTCAATGGAAAAAGCTCATATCCTGAATACCCTCCCAGGTAAAATGGGATGCTCTTTTGTTCATCAAGATATTTTGTAAGCACATCTTCTACAATATTGAAAGCATGCATCATAGATTCAATATTGTAAAGAAGTCATTTTCTGGGAAAAAGGAATACATGACTTTAAGAGTTTTACAGATACTGCAGAATTTCATACAGTTTGAATCTGTCACAATAAATTTCTATAAGAGGTTGTATTTTTAGACATGCATGGGAATTTTTATGATGAAATGAGTGATGGGTACATGAAAGGGAATATAAAAGTCTACTGTTCTTTCCAATATCTGCAAAAAATCAAGTAAAAGGGAATGCACTGCTCTAAGCATGAGAAAAAAAATCTTTGAAGAATTAACATGGTCTAATTGTTAATTTTTTTAGTAAAAACTTTTGCTTTTTTTTTTTCAGTTAGCTTATTTATACCACTATAAGCATGTCTGTTCATGTAGAATACATTAAATATCCCTATTCGTAGTCTCTAAACTCTAGTTCAGGGCATAAGCTTGTATGAGTGGCTTGCCTATTTGGCCTTGCAAACACAACTGATATACCACATTGACTTTTTTATTTATAATTGTAGTACTGGGAAATTTGGGGATCAAATATTAATCAGAAGGCAAATTCTGGCTTGGACTGTGTATATAGCATTGTATCGGATTGAACTTTGGGATAGCTGAAGTTTCTGAAAAAAGCTTATCATCTGAATATCATGCACATTTGAAAATCACTGCTCATACTCATTTATTTTAAAGTAGCATTATTTTGCCTGAGCTTCCATCCAGAATAGAAAATATCAGTTTCTTGTGTTCTTCACAGAATCATAGAATGCCGAAGGTTGGAAGGCACCTCAGAGGTCATCGAGTCCAACCCCCCTGCTCACGCAGGGTCACCCAGAGCACGTGGCACAGGGCTGCATCCAAGCGGCTTTTAAAGATCTCCAAAGAAGGAGACTCCACAACCTCCCTGGGCAGCCTGTTCCAGGGCTCTGTCATCCTCATTGTCAAGAAATGCTTCCTTAAGTTCCTGTGGAACTTCCAATGCTTCAGTTTGAAGCCATTTCCTCTAGTCCTATCGCTGTCCACCACTGAAAAGAGGCCGCCCCCCTCCTCCTCACTGCCTCCCTTGAGGTATTTATACACGCTGATCAGGTCCCCCCTCAGCCTCCTCTTCTCCAGGCTGAACAGACCCAGCTCTCTCAG